>NC_024323.1:15655438-15658444 GCF_000523025.1 Cynoglossus semilaevis
GTGGGGGGGACAAAGACACGTGAGGTTTCTGTTGTAAACTGTCGACGTCAGTGAAACATCAAAGTGTTCCACAGAGAGAAGGTGGTGTCACCATGCAGGTCCAGGCCCCCACCTTCATGAGCTGCTCGTGTTGTTGTGGGTCAAAGTCGGAGTCCAGGTCCGCCTGGCTGAAGGCCAGCTCCGTGTTTCCAGTCAGCTCCTGGAGCTTCTTCAGCTTCTCCATGATCTCACCGCGCTTCAGGTTCTTCAGCTGCTTCAGCTGCTCCTGCTTCTGCTCTTTCTCCTGAAACAGTCAAAGACACAGGTTAGCGTTAGCATTAGCATCTGGAGTCAGCTACCAAACGGCTTCAACTCATCAAGGTTCTTCAGCTGAACGTCAGACCTTCTGCTTCCTCTCCTTCACTTCCTCCCTTTTGCGTCTTCTGCGCTCGTCCTTGGAGCGCACAGACGTGGCGATGTTGCGAGGGTACGTTTTGATCTGCTCCCCGTCGGGTTCCTCAAAGCGAAAGTTGAAGTTCCGCTCAAAGTCCTGCTGCCGTTCCAGGAAAGACTCCCCCTCCCCCTCGGAGTCCTCCACATCTTCCTGCACCACCTCGGCGTAGGTTGGAATTCTGGATCAGAAATGATACAATTCCATTATACAGAATACATCCCGTACAATTAGATTCTCAATCAGCTGAACGAACACACGGAGAGCAGGGAAGAAGGTGGACGTGGACGACCGCAGGTGCCGTACCGTGTCTGGTCGTCCGCCTCTTCATCCAGGTAGCCCTTGTTGAGGACGTAGTCTCTCAGGAAACGTTCCTTCTCATCCAGCTGCGGGTCGTTCCAGAAGTCCCTCAGATATTTCTGTCACACCAACAACACAGGGCGAATAATGAAGTCACCGCCTGACCTCTGACCTCTGACCTTGGCTTTTAGTCCAAGTCCAAGGACTTACCATGTCCGTCACCCCTCCCTGAGCCTGGAGGTCAGTCTGGCCTTTCAGCCAGTCCAGGTAGTCGGCCTCCTCTCTGTCCTGGAGTCACAGCAGATCTTTGAAGAAACGCTCATCGAGTCACAGCAGATCTTTGAAGAAACGCTCGTCGACAACGTTAACGGTAAAAAAAGAAAAAGAAAAGAGGAGCAGACTCTCACCTTCTCCTCCTGTGTTTTGATCCTCCTGGTCAGCAGCTGGGAGCCCCCCTCCTGGTCACTGCCCTCACCCTCGGCCTCACTGTCCTGGATGAACTTCCTGAAGCTGTGACAGAAGATGTGACCTCCATCAGTGGACTGTCGATGACCTCAGGTCGATGACCTCAGGCCTCAGGTTTCCTCCGTCCTACCTTTCTTTCAGCTGCTGCTGCTCCTGAATGTAGCTGGGAGACGCAGCCCTCTGTAGAGGGCGACGACGAGGGGGTTAATCCACATGACATGAATGAAGGACTGCAGGTTATCATGAGCGTAAAACATCACCGACCTCTCTCTGCTCCGCAGCCTCTTCATCATCACTGTCTTCGTCATCTTCGTATTTTCTTCCCAAATGAAATAAAAACGACAGCACAGTCAGGCGTGAACTACACGTGTACGCTAGCACATGTACGCTAGCACGCTAGTTGAGTGGTAACATACAGTTTACAGCAGCTTCATGTGTTATGTGGTGTGTTTAATGTCCCTCAGTTAAAAAAACAACTTCTTTCTTATTCCTGAAGACGTGACGTGAAGTTCATTCCTCGGTGATCGTCCTCTGACGGGAGGCGTCAACAGTTAGAACCTAAGCAGTGACAACGATGCCTTCACTTACCCCTCCCGTTCCAATATAACTGTACGCTCGTAGTCCTTCAGGTACATGGGTTTCACTGGTTTCTTGGACGTTGAGGGTTTCTCCTCACTGGAGGGCTCACCTTAAAGCATAAGGTTTACGTTGAATATAGACTCGGGGTGAGATCTAGTGACCTCTAGTGGTCCTGTTTTAGACCGGTGTTGGTACCTTCAGAGTAGAACCTGGCATCTTTCTCGTAGATCCGGGGATCTTTCTTCTTCAGCAGGGACAGTGTTCTGTAAAAGTCTCTTTCCAGCGCAGGGTCGAGCTCCTGGTGGCGAACACAGGGAACAAGTTTAACTCGGAGGCACACTGTGTGTCGGAGGACAAAGATCGTAAAGAGAAGAAGCGTGGGTTCTGACCACTTCACTGTCATCCGAGCTGGACTCAGAAGAACCAGAACCACTGTCAACAGTTCGCTCTCCGAATCGAGCCTTCACTGCACAAAAACAAAAGCAGCTACTTTACAGCGAGCCCCCACGTTGTGCTGTTAGCATGACACTTAGCATCGGTCAGACACTTACGCTTCTGGAGCTCTTCCTTCTGTCGGTATTTCTCGTATTTTTGCGCGAACTCTTGGTTAATCTTCAGCTCTGGATTTCCGGACATGTTTAAAACAATAGGATGAAATATTTAAACTGAAATAAAAAGTAAACACTAAGGAAGGGAAGTCATTCCTACAGCAGGACACGCGTATAAAGGACCAGTCACATGGTTTCCGGTGTGCGAATTGGAAGTTGCACATATTGCCCTGTGGAGGGCGCCAACGTTACACAAGTTCGTTACTTTTTGTTTTATCCAAACGTTGACGGGACTTTTTTACTTTGGGACAATTTTCGTTTCTATTGCTGTACTCGATATTTGAAGAGAAAAATGTATAAATAAAAAATATATTTATATAATTCATATAATGTGTTACTTATTTTCCCATGGTTTGGTTATTTTTCCAATATATATATATATTATATATATGTATATATATATATATTGTATATAACCAGGGTTTAAATGTAAAAACATGTTCTACTACAAGTAGTTAAAGTAATTAAAGTTTGTACTGAAAGTATAAAACAAAAACTATAACATGAGAAAACCAGAAAGTCCTGAAGGAACGTCTGCTGTGAAAAAATAAACATAACCTTTGACCTCTTCGTGTGTTTGAGTTTTTAATGTGATTCAATACCGCCCCCCCCCCCCCCCACCCC
>NC_024323.1:15658480-15661632 GCF_000523025.1 Cynoglossus semilaevis
CTCATGGCACAGAAACCTGGTTCTTCTGTGGAACAGCCTGGAATGATCTCAGTGTTCCCAACAGGACCTTCACATTAATGATTAATGATTAATGACGTTCCTGATCAAACTTTTCCTTGAAATAGGAACGAGAAAAACAAACAACAGTGAAGGAGAGCTGGTCCGTCCCTCTCCCCCGACCCCCCCCCCCACGTGACTTCACCCGGTGGGAGGATTTCTAAGAAGCGCTGGTTTTGTTTCACTGACGTTCAGACTTTCCAGGAACTGAGCCTCACATTCTTCAGAAGTTCACATAAACACAGCCAGGCCCCCGGATGAAAAAAGGGAGGGAGGGGAGGCGTAACCCCCCCACCCCACCTCCCCCACACTCTCAGGCATGTGTGTGACCACCAATGCAGTTAAACAGTGGAACAGACACGTTTTTCATTCTTGTCATGAGCCACGTCTCTACAACACGGGGGAGGGGAGGGGGGGGTGGGGTCAGCATTGACTCTGACAGTCTTTATAATAAATAGAAAATTTATTTATGTACAAAACATGTTTTACAACAAAGAGTAAAATCCACTGCCATCGGTACCAAAAACTGTAATATTTACAATTATCAACAGTATTTACAGTCAGTCAAGTCAAAGGTCTGCACCGATTCATTAGCATTTAGGACGTAAACCATAATCACATGACCTGTGACCTGTGACCTCACCTGCAGGGAGCAAACAAACCACTGTGAACTGGCAGAGGTTTGGGTTTGAGCACCAACATGAACATCAGATAACAAAGGCACATCATCATCATCATCATCATCCTCATCATCCTCGTCATCATCATCATCATCATCATCATCATCATCATCATCATCATCATCATCATCATCATCATCATCATCATCATCATCTTCCTCGTCGTCGTCATCATCATCATCTTCATCATCATGGACACAGGCTCCTCAGTATGTTTGTATACACTGTATATACACTGTATATACACTGTATATACAGTGTATATACACAGTGTATATACAGTGAACACGTGGTACACGTGGTGCAGACAGGACCCTCTGGACACGTGACTGCATCAAAGCCCCCCCGACTCTGAGGAATGCAGGAGAGGAGGGTTGGGGGGGCGAGGGGGGAGCCACAAGGATCATCACAAATCAGGAGCCAGCTGCCAAACCGCCCCCGGGGGGGGGGGGGGGGGGGGTTAATGCACATGTGGCAGTGAAGGGTGAAGGTCACAGAGTTAAAGGCACAGTGTGCAGTGTTTCCTCCAAGGCCACAGATGGTCGGAGGTCAAACGCCAGGAATGGTCGTTAGTGCTAGACTTACCCCCCGGGGGCCCCCCCCCCCCCCCAGCTGAAGGGCATTAAACCTGAGGTGATTTCCTCGTCCACAGTTAACAAAAATAGTTGTTTTAGTTTTTAAGTTAATTTAAAATAAACATTAAGGCCAAAAGTTGGGCTGTTGTTATCAAAGGTGTGGGTCGTGTCAGCAGTGAAGGGACGTTTGATTTGAACATCACTGCAGCAGACACTGATGCCATATGTTAGCATTTAAGCACAAACGCTAACTCAAGCTAGCCTAGTGCTAATGTCTAAAACCTTCTGTAGAAATAAACAACTATTTGTACTGAAGGTGGCGCACACACAATTATTTTACATTTCACGTCAGTTCTTTGAGCTCCACACGAGTCATATGATGGACGTCATTTATAATCAGGGTCTGTGGTCACATCCCACTCATCCTTTAAGGGTTCATGGTGGGATTGGCTCCTCACACATACAGCCTGCAGTTCACCTAATCTTGCAGCCTCGGCGCCTCCTACTGGGCAGCCTGTTGTAGCAGAGTTCAAATTAGAGACATGAGGATGAAGAGGAAACACAGGATTCCTTTTTAACAAGGAACCAGTACCAGTGTTCCAATGCTGCAGAACTGCGCCACCTTCCTGTCAACATTCACATTTGACTGTCCAGCAGAGGGAAGGATTCATTTCATAACAATCGTCAAACATGGCTGTGAAATTCAACGCTTCTGATTGGCCCGTACTGGCACTTGTGTAAAGAGTGGGCGGAGCTGAAGGAGCTCCTCCTTCTTCATCAGTGAACCTGAGTGTCATCACAGACTGGCTGGGACCTCAGAGGTCATCACAGACTGGCTGGGGCCTCAGAGGTCATCACAGACTGGCTGTGACCTCAGAGGTCATCCCAGACTGGCTGGGACCTCAGAGGTCATCACAGACTGGCTGGGGCCTCAGAGGTCATCACAGACTGGCTGGGGCCTCAGAGGTCATCACAGACTGGCTGTGACCGCAGAGGTCATCACAGACTGGCTGTGACCGCAGAGGTCATCACAGACTGGCTGGGACCCCCAGATTTCTGTGATGACTGAGGTAAAAACAAAGTCACTGTAGGTCATCATCATCATCATCATCATCATCGTCGTCGTCTTCATCATCGTCACTCTCTCCTCCGCCCACCACCATGACCTCCATCAGTTCTCTGTGAAGGCTGGATTGTCTGCTTCTTCATTCAGGCACACCACCTGTCTTAGATTAGATTAGATTAGATTAGATTAGATTAGATTAGATTAGATTAGATTAGATTAGATTAGATTAGATTAGATTAGATTAGATTAGATTAGATTAGATTAGATTAGATTAGATTAGATTAGATTAGATTAGATTAGATTAGATTAGATTAGATTAGATTAGATTAGATTAGATTAGATTAGATTAGATTAGATTAGATTAGATTAGATTAGATTAGATTAGATTAGATTAGATTAGATTAGATTAGATTAGATTAGATTAGATTAGATTAGATTAGATTAGATTAGATTAGATTAGATTAGATCAGATCAGATCAGATCAGATTAGATTAGATTAGACCCCCCCACAGGAGACGTGTGTCTCTGGGATCAGGGGTGAAGGTTCATCAGACTGACCTTTGGATAAGAGTAGCCGTCCAAACTGTTGTTCCTCCAGATGTGGACCTGATCCTCCGTGGTCTTCTGGTAGACGGGGTTGTCAAAGTGGATGGTGTTGGTGCTCTTCAGTTTGTAGTTCTTCCACAGCAGCAGACCACCAACGAGCAGCAGACACATGGCAGCTGCATCAGAAGGGAAGGGGGGGTATGGGGGGGGAATTACGTAATAGTACTT
>NC_024323.1:15661700-15666922 GCF_000523025.1 Cynoglossus semilaevis
CACGCAAAGACGGGCAGTGGTGGGGGGGGGGGGGGGGGGGGGGGGGGGGGGGGGGGGGTCAGGGTCTGTGAAGGACCTCACACCTCAAACCGATGCTGTCTTCAGGTCGGACTGTATTTACCTGGGGACAGGGTGGGGGTCTTCCTGGTGGGGGTCTTCCTGGTGGGGACAGTGGACTTCACTGGTGGTGGGGGGGTAGTGGTGCGGGGCAGAGCTGTGGTTACTCGGACCATCGGCCTGGTGGACACCGGTCTGTCGACTGTAACGGGGACCGCAGGGCTGGTGTGGACCTGAGGCTTGGGTGTAGTTCTGGGTGGGGTTCTAGGTGGCACTGTTGGCACAGGAGGGGCAGTGGCTACAGCTGAGGGAAGACAACAACAGAAGAAGAAGTGTTAGACACAGCAGAGAGAATCACGCTGTATGACGCCCCCTACAGGCCAGTGTGGTAGAACATTATGGATACAGTATGGGTTTGAAGCCCGGCCAGAACACCGGTACATACATTCACGTGCCGGTACCATGTGGACTAAATACACACCAGGTTCACAGGTCCTCATGTCTGGGGCCAACACCATGTCGTCAGGGCAGACACAGGTGTATTTGGGGGGGTGTCTTCCTACTTGAGGGGCAGCCAGGCACATGAACGCACAGCCACCATTGGACACTGCACACCAGTTCCTCCCTGACATGGGGGCGGAGGTGGGGGGGGGGGGTTAACATGATGACACCACCCTTGGTAAGACACCAACTACACAGTAGGAGCTTGCTGTCATTAGCCTACATTAGCTTTGAGTATTAGCTCCTACCTGTAGGTTGTTTGAGGTTGTGGTAGAGAATGATGTCCTCGGGTGAGGACAGGTGTTCAGCCACTGGGGCGATGTCTTCACCTGTCAGTCTGTTGGCACTGAGGATGGCGCTGTTACTGACGTCCGTCCAGAAAACTCTCTCCTACGACAGAGAGACGCCTTCAGGATATGAGAGAGAGACACCCAGAGAGAGAGAGAGAGAGAGAGAGAGAGCAGACTCTACCTCAAACACAGTCAGTCCCAGTGGATGAGCCAGTTTGTGTTTAGGGAGGTTGGGGGGGGGGGGGGGGGGGGGGGTTAACATGATGACACCACCCTTGGTAAGACACCAACTACACAGTAGGAGCTTGCTGTCATTAGCCTACATTAGCTTTGAGTATTAGCTCCTACCTGTAGGTTGTTTGAGGTTGTGGTAGAGAATGATGTCCTCGGGTGAGGACAGGTGTTCAGCCACTGGGGCGATGTCTTCACCTGTCAGTCTGTTGGCACTGAGGATGGCGCTGTTACTGACGTCCGTCCAGAAAACTCTCTCCTACGACAGAGAGACGCCTTCAGTATATGAGAGAGAGACACCCAGAGAGAGAGAGAGAGAGAGAGAGAGCAGACTCTACCTCAAACACAGTCAGTCCCAGTGGATGAGCCAGTTTGTGTTCATCCACGATGAGGGTCCGCCGCCCCCCCCCCTGCACGTCGATACTCGACAGGGTGTGCAGCTTGGAGTCCACCCAGTAGATCCTCTGGTTCAACAGGTCTGTGGGGGACACAGTAAAGGAGGAGGGTGACGGAAGGGTCACAGCACGGTGACCTCTGGCCCTTCAGACCAGAGACAGGGGGTGTGGTCTTTTACCGAGCGTTATCCCGTTGGGCCACTCGATGTTGTCGGTGACCAGAGCAGCGCGGTCTCCTCCGTTCAGACCACTCTTTTCAATCTTGGCCGGAGTTCCCCAGTCGGTCCAGAAGATGAAGCTGAAAGAAGAACAAGGGTCAGCCACCAGGGCCACACGAGCACCTGGAGGTAAGCAAGGGAACTGCAGGGAAGGTTCTGAGGAGATGGGATCTCCTGGACGAGTTCTGAACCAGGACTCACTTGTGCTGAGGGTCGACCACGATGGCCCGGGGTTTGGACAGGCCCTGTTGGAAGAGGGTTTTGCGACGCCGGCCGTCAGAGGTTACCACGGAGATGGTGCTGCGAATGCTGTCCGTCCAGTACAGGTTCTGGTGGATCCAGTCGTAGGCGAGGCCTTCGGGGCCGTCGATGTCGCTGCTGATCACCACGCTGTGCTGAGCCGAGTCTTCGGCGGAGTCCAGCCGAGCTCTGGGTCACACGTCAACGGTCACTACAACAGCGACTCAACGGTTGTACTGTGGTCTGAAGCCTCGCCACAACTCACCGGTAGATCTTCTTCTGGGAGATGTCCGACCAGAAGATCTCCTTGGTGGCCATGTTCATGTCCAGAGCCACCACGTTCTTCAGACGGGGGATGACCCTGGTGTACTCGCTCTTGTCCAGGGTCATCTTTCTGACTTCATGACGGTTGGTGAACAACAGGTAGGCAATAGTACCTACGGGAAAAGTATATTTACCCCCAGAGCAGGACCAGTGACAGACAAGGAGCTGATTCTAGTCGCACCTTCGGACCAGCATTAGTACCAGAACTGTTTAACAACTAAGTAAGAAGTGAAATGAAACCCTCAACCTTGCCTCCTCCTCAATGTTGCATAGCATTTGTAAATATATTTTGAGCAAATGTGAGGGTTAGAAACACAGTGAGTGTCTTTGGACCAGCGGTACAACACAGTCTCAGCTGGTCCTTACCGACAGCCTTGCAGGTCTTGGTCGCCGGGTCGACCTGGTACCCCTCCTCACATTCACACTTGTAACTGCCCGCCTGGTTGATGCAGATCTGGCTGCAGGCGTCTGGGTCGGCGCACTCGTCGATATCTGGTGACAAGGAGCGAAAAAAAAACAGGAGCAAGGATGAGTCACAGCGCCACCACCAGGTGAGTAACCAGAGCAGTACAGGGGTTCGACTCCCAGAACAGGACCCACCCTGACAGACGTTGTCTTCAGACAGAGAGTACCCAGCAGGACACAGACACTCGTGGCCAATCTTCAGGTCTCTGCAGATGTGAGAACAGCCGCCGTTGTTGAAGAGGCATTCGTTAGAACCTAGAGAGAACAGAAGAGGAGAACCATGAGGAGAACCCTCAGGAGAACCATGAGGAGAACCATGAGGAGAACCCTCAGGAGAACCATGAGGAGAACCCTCAGGAGAACCATGAGGAGAACCCTCAGGAGAACCATGAGGAGAACCCTCAGGAGAACCATGAGGAGAACCATGAGGAGAACCCTCAGGAGAACCCTGAGGAGAACCATGAGGAGAACCCTCAGGAGAACCATGAGGAGAACCCTCAGGAGAACCATGAGGAGAACCCTCAGGAGAACCATGAGGAGAACCATGAGGAGAACCCTCAGGAGAACCATGAGGAGAACCATGAGGAGAACCCTCAGGAGAACCATGAGGAGAACCCTCAGGAGAACCATGAGGAGAACCCTCAGGAGAACCATGAGGAGAACCCTCAGGAGAACCCTGAGGAGAACCCTCAGGAGAACCACATTCCTCTGCTGCAGCTGCACCATCATTAGCTGCATCAACGTAGCAATTACGCAGACAGCTGTGAATGGGGGGTGGGGGGGTGAGGTGGGGGGGTCTGTTCTCACCACACTGCTTCAGAGGCTCATCCGACCAATCCCTGCAGTCGCGACGGTTGTCACACACCTTCTCCATGCTGATACACTCCCCACTGCGGCACTTGAACCGGGCCGGACCGTCACACTGGGTCACTGCAGGTCAGATCACAGTGGGTCCAATGAACAAACACAGACGTGAGGACAGACGTGAGGACAGAAGGGGACGGCGTCTGACGCTGGTCCGTACCATTGACGCAGTCCGTCTCATCGCTCCTGTCGCTGCAGTCAAACTGACGGTCGCACTGACGGCTGCCGTGGACACAAGAACCGTCGGAACATTGGAACTCATCTGGACGACAGGTGGAACGAGCTGGAGGGAGGGGGGACGGAGAGGGGGGGACAGGATCAGATGAGGGACTTGAACCTCACAGCCAGGTGGAGGAGAACCCGAGGTCCAACTCACCACAGTCGTCTTCATCTGACCCGTCCAGACAGTCCGCCCCCCCGTCACACCTCCAGGTCCTGTGGATGCACTCACCGCTGCCGCACAGGAACTCCAGGGGGGAGCAGCGGCGCGTGGCGGCAGAGGACGGCGGTTTTTTCCCACAGGTTTGCGGCCACTCGTCTGAGCCGTCTTTGCAGTCGGCGTCGCCGTCGCACGCCCACAGGCGTGGTACACACGCGGTGTTGTTGCACTGGAAGGCCGTGGAGCTGCAGGTGAGGGGGGGGCAGTCGGCCTCGTCGCTGCCGTCGTCGCAGTCGACATCGTCGTCACACACGAAGGACGAAGACAAACACTGACCATCTCTGCAGCGGAACTCACTGCTGGTGCATCGTTTGGGCTCTGGGTGGAGAGGGTGAGGGAGAGGGAGAGGGAGGGGGGGGGGGGGGGGGGGTGGGGGGGGGGGGGTGGGGGTGGGGGGGGGGGGGTGGGGGTGGGGGGGGGGGGGTGGGGGGGGGGGGGGTGGGGGTGGGGGGGGGGGGGGTGGGGGGGGGGGGGGTGGGGGGAGGGTGGGGGGGTGGGGGGGGGGGGGGGGGTGGGGGGGGGGGGGTGGGGGTGGGGGGGGGGGGGTGAGGGGGGGGGAGAGGGTGGGGGAGGGGGTGGAGAGGTGAGGGTGGAGAGGTGAGGGAGAGGTGAGGGAGAGGTGAGGGAGAGGGAGAGGGAGGGGGGGGGGGGGGGGGGGGTGGTGGGGGGGGGGGGGGTGGGGGTGGGGGGGGGGGGGGGAGGGGGTGAGGGGGGGGGTGAGGGTGAGGGTGGAGAGGTGAGGGTGGAGAGGTGAGGGTGAGGGTGAGGGAGACACAGACTCACCACAGCTGCTGTCTTCATCTGCTCCGTTCTGACAGTCGGCCTTCCCGTCACAGCGCCAGCTGCTGGGGATGCAGTGGTAGAGACGGTCGTGGCAGCTGAACTCTGACGCTCCACACGTTTTGGCCACTGAACAAAAAAAACACATAAAAATAAGTGGAGTCAGACACTGAGGGATTGTGGGAAAAAAAGAGTCCCAGTCACAGGTGATACTCACAGCAGGTAGCAGGAAGTTCATCGGTTCCATCCCCACAGTCATCGGTACCATCACACACCCAGCTCTGTGGCACACATCTGCCATTACCACACTGGAACTGTTTGGTTCCACAGGTCGTCAGAGCGTCTGGAACAGAACAGGAGAACAGAGAAGGAGAACAGAACAGGAGAACAGAGAAGGAGAACAGAGAAGGAGAACAGA
>NC_024323.1:15666985-15667287 GCF_000523025.1 Cynoglossus semilaevis
AGAGACGGTCGTGGCAGGTGAACTCTGACGCTCCACACGTTTTGGCCACCGAAAAAAAAAAACACATAAAAATAAGTGGAGTCAGACACTGAGGGATTGTGGGAAAAAAAGAGTCCCAGTCACAGGTGATACTCACAGCAGGTAGCAGGAAGTTCATCGGTTCCATCCCCACAGTCATCGGTACCATCACACACCCAGCTCTGTGGCACACATCTGCCATTACCACACTGGAACTGTTTGGTTCCACAGGTCGTCAGAGCGTCTGGAACAGAACAGGAGAACAGAGAAGGAGAACAGAGAAG
>NC_024323.1:15668949-15676117 GCF_000523025.1 Cynoglossus semilaevis
CTCACCTCCGCCTCCTCTCAGCTGATTGGCTGCTGGTGAAAGCCAGGAAAAATAAACATGATTCATTCAAAAAAAGAAAGAAAAGAGACGAAAAAAGAATACGTAAAAAAAAGATTACATCAGATCAGATTATATCAGATTAAATCAGATTACATCAGATTATATCAGATTATATTAGATTATATCAGATTAAATCAGATTACATCAGATTATATCAGATTATATTAGATTATATCAGATTAAATCAGATTATATTATATCAGATCAGATTAGGTCAGATTATATCAGATTAGATTACAGTAACATTTCCATTAGAAACATTTCCAGTCAAATTAGAGGCAGGGGATTTGACCTACATTTGAGCCCACCGTCCCCCATCCCTCCCCCTCCTCACTTGACATCAACAGAGCAGCCAATTTAAACACACACGCACACACACACACACACACACATATTCCTGACCACGTGTGTTGCTACATTTTAAAAATCTGCAGATTTGGAGCAGGAAGAAGGAACGACCGTGTTTGGGTTTTTGATAAAATTGAATTTCAACTTACTTGTCTGGAAGAAGGAGAAGAGGAAGAGGAGGAGGAGGAGGAGGAGGAGGAGAGGCGCGTAACACGGCCGGTCCATGGATTTTACGCACAGATCTGTCCGCTCTCCGGTGTGTGTGTGTGTGTGTGTGTGTTCTGGCAGTGTCGGTGTAAAAGAATACTGCTGCTGCTGTTACTGCTGCTGCTGTTACTGCTGCTGTAGATGGCGCTCGTGCTCGCGCTCGTGCTCGTAGATCCGTCGGTGATGCTCGTGCTCTGCTCTGCTCCACACACTGTAATGTTTGACAACATCGGAGCTCATTTCAATGTGGTCCAGAGTGGGCGGGGCCGAGGGGCCCAGGGGGAGGCGGGACCTGGAGTGGTGTGATTTGTGAGGTACAGCAGCCTCAACAATCAGGGGGCGGGGCTTCGTGGAGACGTCGTTAACCCTTTCAGTACGAAGGCCCTGCACGTGCAGTCGATTTGAACTCAGTTTTTATTCTCTTCAGTCCAACACTTGACTCCCCCCTGTCCCCCAGCCCGGCCCAGTCCCCCGCCTTGACTCACCCTGATACATGCCTGACAGGGGCGTAGCCAGGAATCCAGCAGACCTGGTTATCAGTTTCTCTGGGTCAGAAACCTGAGGTTGGGAGAAAATGACTTCTGGTTAAAATCTATGAAAAAAAACAAACAAACAAACAAACAAAAAACATCGATCAGAAACTTTGAAATTTTTCAATTATTCTAAAAAAACAGGTTTGAATTTAATTCTGAAATATAATATATATATTTATATATATATATAATGTATTTTTACTTTAAATCAACATGAAGTTGAAGACGTGCCAGGCCATTTCCAAGGACCTTCAAGGAGGGTTCAAGGTTCACCAACACAGTTTGAGTCAGGTGGAGGTCATGACCTGGATGTGGACAAAGACCTGGTCAGTGAAGAACCTTCCAGTAACTGCTTCCTGTCAGGGAGACACGTGAGTCCAGCCAACGTCCAACTGGACGGAGAACTGACTTTTCATTCCTATCACTCCACCTCCCCTCCTCCCCCCCTCCCCTCAGGCCCTCACCCATTTGAAAATACAAACAGGAGTAAAGGTGTATTTTTATCCAGGTTCAAAGTGAGGGCGGCGTTGAGTCCATGTGACGTTTATGATCCACACTGACAGAAGTGAAGATAAAAACTAACGTTTAAACACAACGACCTTGAACCCAGTGATGAACTCCTTGGCGTGGACTGAAAATATTAGTGAAAACACTCTCTGATCGGTCAGTGGGGGGGGGGCTCCGGCTGTTGTAATCTGATTAACAGATGTAATCTGATTACTCACAGCACAGATTATTTCACACAGCTTTTCTGTTTTGTTTGAACTGATGTGGGTCAAACTGCGGCGCAGCTGCGAGTGCTTTTCCTTCTGACAGAGGAGAGTGCAGATGAGGATACCCTTCCTTCTTCATTCACCAGCCCCCACGACACGCCCCTCTACTACCACTCCTCCCTCCTCACCCGTTGCCAACCCTTTCTGGTTCTTCCAGTAACTCTCTCTTCACTCCAACCCTCTCCACCGGAGGTCAGATCAGGTTTTCCTGGATGCAGTTCTGGCTTCGTCGACCAAACACTGATGGGCCAATCAGGGGACGCGTGGGCGGGGGCGCATGTGCAGCAGGAGACAAAGACAGAAAGATCTCTGCAGCTGAATATTTAAGTGGTGAGCCGTCAATCATCTGCTCCAGGTGTTGGGGGGGGGGGGGCAGCCTGAGTCATGAATCCACCACCAACACGTGTCACAACAGAGACAAGAAACAGTTCTCTGGGCTCATGGAACTCATGATTAAAATGACGTCAGATAAGGAACGACAGGTTGGAAACTTATCGTACGAGGACACCTAGTGTTCATATCTAGTTAGTGCAACACTCAGGTCTAATATTAGTGTTAGTTTTTGTCTCTGGTGTAGAAGACCGCAGTCTTTAGTCCACATTCTAAATATCTGACATTATTTAAAAGTCAATCAAAAAGTTAAAGTCACTGTGGCCCACAGTAAAGTCTCGGTCCAGATGATTTATGAACAAACATCGACGTCCGACAGCACAACAATCATGAGATGTCTTTATTGTATGTTTTGGAATCCAGTGACACCGACAGGAGAAAAATGGTCCCCGCCCCCCTACCCCACTTCACAGAGACGGGGGGGGGTGCAGTGTGGGATGTACCGTGATCCCTAGTCTTAAATTAAACACAGACGGCGTCGAG
The DNA here is from genome assembly GCF_000523025.1 of Cynoglossus semilaevis. Taxonomy (NCBI): domain Eukaryota; kingdom Metazoa; phylum Chordata; class Actinopteri; order Pleuronectiformes; family Cynoglossidae; genus Cynoglossus; species Cynoglossus semilaevis. The sequence goes on from NC_024323.1 coordinate 15,671,744, forward strand.
ACACGCCCACATGTATTTCCACAGACACGCACCACATGCACTCGAAGACAGACCTGGGGGGGGGGAGTGGGGGGGGTCAGGGGTGACTACCGGTTCACATGTACACTCTGTCTGTAAATGAAGGACAAAAGAAAAATGTAATAGCGTTAAAAAAAACCATGTGTCTGTCATGATGACCAGCGGTCACTTTGTCCACTGACCAGGTGAAAAGAATCGGCAAAGAGACACTAGTCGTGGGGGGAGGTGGGGTGGTTTAAATATGGAAGTGAGGGGTGGGATTATTTCTTTATTGGTTTCAATGAATGTCATTTGATGAGGATATAAGTGGTCGACTAAACGTCCGCTCTTCTAAGTAAAACTAGTCTGTTCTCCACCGACTGTCTCCTGCTCTTTCTAACAGAATATATAAGTCCAGGTCGGGCCTCAGGGGGGCGCTGGTCTGATACTTCAGTCGTCATCGCTGCCGCTGGCCGAACGTTCCTGGAACAACGACAACAAAGAAGGTTCTGTTACTGCTCCTGGTGCAGACAGTGATGGTTCCACCGAGTCAAGAACCCAGACTGATCAGAACCAGCGCTGATGTCAGAGCCCAGCGTCTCCTACCTCCTCCTGCTCCTCCTCGCTGTCGTCGTCGCTCACCACAGGTTTGGCCCGGGCCCCGCGGCCCCTCCTGCGCTGACCTTTTCCTCCCCGATCCCCTTTTTCTTTCCGGCTCAGCTTAATTTTCACTTTGACCGAACGAGCTGCGGAGAAACAAAGGTTACGGTCCTGGTACTGTTTGTTTCTGTGGATCGGTTCCATCGATGAAGCATTCTCACATTCAGACTCTGAGCCTTCGTCTGCCTCCTCCTCCTCTTCCTCGCTCTCCTCCCCTTCACTCTCGTCCTCCTTCTCGATCTTCTGCCTCACGCTGGTGAAGACGGACTGCAGCACGATGGAGTCCTCGTAGATCTGACGAAGACAGAACAAAAACAAATCATTTCTGGAGGTCAAAGTTCATCTGCACATGTAGTTACACCGGGACCAGACGATTTCCACTCATGGTTTTACACTGGTTCTGGTCAATTCTGAAACCAGACACCCGTTTGTTATGACTGCATCTCTGTCCCGCCTACTGACCAACAAACACGGCTCTGATTGGCTCATTTGTTTGTCTGATATTTTCGGGGTTTTTTTTCCCAGTATTTGACTGAAGTATCAGTCAAATCCATTCAGTCGTCCTTTAATTTCTGTCTTAGAAAAGTCCAGCAAATGAACGCAGCTTCAAGTGGACTCTTCACTGAATGAACTCACCAGCGACCCCTCCAGGTTAAAGGTCTGTGCGTTCTGACACAGCAGCATGACGTCCTTCTCCAGGTCGTTCAGGCTGCGGTACTTGTGGCTCCTGATCCTCGGGTGGTGGTCAGAGAGGAGAAGGAGGAGGAGGAGGAGGAGAAGAAACAGTCAAACAGTGTAGACAAAGACACACACACACACACAGACACACACACAGAGAGGAGGCTGGCGTTCAGACCTTGATCTTCCTGAAGTCCACAGGTTTACGGATCAGCTCGTAATACTCCGGCAGCTCTTTACGGGAAGGCAGCTGAATGAAGACTTCACTGAGTTGTCGTCCGTTCCTGCAGAGAGAGAGAGAGAGAGAGGGGCGGCATTACGGTGGAGAGTGTTCCCATCAGACCGCCTGCTTTGCTGTTCCCTGAGGAAATCAGTTTAACAGTCCCCAGCTCTTGGCAGGCAGAGGGAGGGAGGTGTGTGTGTGGGAGAGAAAGGGAGAAGGAGAGAGGAGAATGGAGACGAGGGGGGAGCGGGGGTTACTGCCTCTCTGGGCAAGAGGGAAATCTAATAAAACTGTACTAATGGGGGTGTGGAGGTTTTAGGAACGGAGAGTGGGTTTGCAGGCAGGCACCGGTGGGTAGTGGTGCTGGTGGAGATGAAGAGGATGGAATCAGATCCTCTTAAGTTCTTGGCACAGCAGCAGAGTCGAGGTCCCACAGATGGTGAACCTCTGCTGGGTTTAGAGTTTTAGTTTCAGGGCCTGGGCCTACAAAATACACTGCCAGGAAATTTACAGGGAAGACTTCACGGATTTGTCGCCCGTTCCTCCAGAGGGAGAGAGAGAGAGGGGCGGTGGGGGCGGGAGTGTCAGCGAGCTCTCTGATTGGTAGCTACAACTTGAAGTCGTGCCTGTCCTCACCCGTCCTTATATTTGATGACAGCATCTACGATCTTCTTCATCTTCTTGGTGAGGGACAGTGGATTAGGGGACAGTTTCTCGGCGGGGGGGCGTCCGCGTTTCTTCGCCTTCTTCACCTCTTCGTCCTTGTCTCGACCTCGGCCGCTGCTGGAGCTGGGCGTGGTGGGTCCGTCGTGGTCGCGGTCTCTCTTGCGTTTCCTGGTAGTTTTTTTGTGACGGACTTCCTCTTCGATGTCTTCCAGGTTTCCTTCCTCGATGGCCTGGAGAGAACAGAGAGCCGTGGTCAGACCTGCTCCCAGCCCAGTGCTCCTCATACAGACTCCCAGCGCCTCACCTTCAGCCACTGCTTCTCCGTCAGCGAGTCGCTGTAGTCCACCTCCTTCCGTTGACGGGATCCTCTGCCAAACATCTTTTCCTCCTCTTCCTCACACGTCAGTCGCTCCACCTCTGCGTCGTCTTTCAGGATCCAGCTGGGCATGTCGTCTTCCTCCATGAGGCGGGGCTTCCTCTTCGGGTTGCGAGCATCTTCTCGGCGTCGATCCAGATCCATTCGCTGTGGAAACGGTTAAACTGACTTGAACTGCAAATAAATGTGAAGGTGTGGTTAAAAGGAGGTGACACGGACCATGAAGAGCTCGAACTCCTCCTCACTTCTGGCAATCATCTGATTGACAGTCTCATCATCCGGGACTTCATCTTCCTCCTGCAGATGAGAAAGATCATCTCGGTGAGTAGAGTCGAGGCGACGACCGCTCTAGTGATGGAAACATTCTTTCAGTATGCTGTAGGCTTGTAACAAGTTCAAGTCATCAATGAAAGAACACACAGTTTTCAGTGAACAGCATAAGAAAAGAACAGGAGGAAGTCTAAAAAAGAAGGAAAGTGTCATATTAACCTAAATACATTAGAGGAAAAGGAGAAGCTTGGACTGAAGTTCAAGTCCCAAAAAACAGGGAAGAAGGAGGAGGAAAAAACAAAAAGAGGTGGCAAAGTGCACGGGGGGGAAGAGGGTGGGTGAGCAGTGTGTGAACAGGTCCAGATCACACCCACCCACTTCCCACCAGCACATCGACCTCCTTGAACCCCGACCTCATCCTGCTCCTCGTGCTCCAGAATGGCCTGTAAGAAGGCCCGGCGCTCGCAGCCCGAGGACTTCTGGTCGAACATGCCGGCCTGGATGACCTTCTGGTCCACGTTCAGTTTGTACTTGGCTGCGGCCAGGATCTTCTCCTCCACGCTGTTGACGGTACAGAGGCGCAGCACGCGCACCTCGTTCTGCTGCCCGATTCTGTGGGCCCTGTCCTGGGCCTGCAGGTCCTGGAGGAAGACGAGCACAAGACAGGTTTGGACTGAATGATCACTAGGGCTGTGTGTTGGCAAGAATGTGTGGAAACGTATCACAATACAGAGGCAACCACAGGATAAACTGCAGTACGACAAGATATATATTTATAAATAGTTTTGTCCCTACCCCCCCCCCGGACCCCCCAGTGTCCATCATATATATAAGAAATACAAATACTAGGGCTGTGTATCGGCGTGAATCTGACGATACGATACGTATTACGATACAGGGGCAACGATACGATGTATTGCGATACACTGCGATACTACAGGCTTGACGGTGTATATTGAGGTGTTTTTTTCCACCCAGTGTAACTGTAGTCAAAGTGTGATCCTAGTCTCAGACTCCAACAGTACCTGGTGTGGGTTCCAGTCACTGTCAAAGATGATGACTGTATCAGCAGACTGCAGGTTGAGGCCCAGGCCTCCAGCCCTGGTACTGAGCAGGAACACAAAGTACTCGGAGGCCGGGTCGTTGAACGTCTTCAGCAGCATGCCACGGTCCTCTGCCTTTGTGGTTCCTACCAGATTAGAAACAACAACCGTCAAAAAACAGGTCGTGACAAAGAGAGCCCACAAGCCCCGGCTTTGTTCTCCTGCGTCTCACCATCCAGACGCAGGTACTTGAAGCTGCGGTAAGCGAAGTAGTCCTCCATGATGGTCATGAGTGTCGTCATCTGACAGAAAAGCAGCACTTTGTGTGAGGTGGCCCTGAGCTTGGGCAGAATACGATCCAGCAGCTCAAACTTCCCTGAGGAGCGGTACAGGTCAGGTCTGGATGGGGGGGGGGCAGAGGGGGAGACTCATCGTCAGTGAGACAGGGGGAAGAACACACC
>NC_024323.1:15677289-15687901 GCF_000523025.1 Cynoglossus semilaevis
ACCCGGGATTGAACTTCTTGAAAGAATGAGTTCATGTTCAGATTTAACTCGTTTAACCAAGATTAGTCCTGAAAAAAAAAAAAAAAAGATTTGTTTTTTTTGTATTTTCAGTTCACAGCAGCCCTGGTCAGGATTGGGTTTGTTATTACTAAGAAAAAGTTCCAATCCCGGCAGCCTGGGGGCAGCAAACCCAACCAGTCTTCCCAACATCTGTGAAGGAACCCTTCATCAGGTTAATGAATCGATTCCAGATCAGGACTGAAGAGATTTTGTCTCACGTTCTCAGTAAATAATTACAGAAAAATGAAAAACTGGTGGCGCTTTGGTCCAGAGGCAACGTCTCTGTCACTGGTGTTGAACCCCAGGGTTCACCTCCTGGGCAAGTTCGAATCCCGGTTAGAGCGGTTGGTACCTTCCAGTGGACTCACCACCTGCAGGAAGGTTTAGGTACGGTGCAGTGTGACGCGGGTGGCGACTGCTGCCCCCGCGACCTGGTAATGGATAAGAGGATGAAAATGGATGGATGGATGGATGGATGGATGGATGGATGGATGGATGGATGGATGGATGGATGGATGGATGGATGGATGGATAACTGTTTAATTCAATGTCAAACTAGACTGACATCATATATATAAGAAATACAAATACTAGGGCTGAGTATCGGCGTGAATCTGACGATACGATACGTATCACGATACAGGGGCAACGATACGATATATTGCGATACTACAGGCCTGACGGTGTATATTGAGGTGTTTTATTCCACCAGTGTAACTGTAGTCCCAGTGTGATCCTAGTCTCAGACTCCAACAGTACCTGGTGTGGGTTCCAGTCACTGTCAAAGATGATGACTGTATCAGCAGACTGCAGGTTGAGGCCCAGGCCTCCAGCCCTGGTACTGAGCAGGAACACAAAGTACTCGGAGGCCGGGTCGTTGAACGTCTTCAGCAGCATGCCACGGTCCTCTGCCTTTGTGGTTCCTACCAGATTAGAAACAACAACCGTCAAAAAACAGGTCGTGACAAAGAGAGCCCACAAGCCCCGGCTTTGTTCTCCTGCGTCTCACCATCCAGACGCAGGTACTTGAAGCTGCGGTAAGCGAAGTAGTCCTCCATGATGGTCATGAGTGTCGTCATCTGACAGAAAAGCAGCACTTTGTGTGAGGTGGCCCTGAGCTTGGGCAGAATACGATCCAGCAGCTCAAACTTCCCTGAGGAGCGGTACAGGTCAGGTCTGGATGGGGGGGGGGCAGAGGGGGAGACTCATCGTCAGTGAGACAGGAGGAAGAACACACAGACACAGTGAACAACACAACCTTGAACCTGACGTACCCAGAGACTATTCCTCCAGAGTAGCCCAGGTGTTCAGAGAAGGACTCCTGTGAGACAGAGAAGATCAAGTCACTCATCAACCTCTCACTTCTTCTCTCGCTCCTTCTGTCACTCTCTTCTAACAGTTCTAACAGTCCGTGGTACCTCAATGTGCTGGAACATGTACGGATGGTTGCAAATCTTTCTCAGCTGCATGATGGTGTTCATCAGGGTCTTTGTGCCTCCTTTACCCTAGAGGGCGGGGCAGAAACAACGGTGGATCAGTTCTGATGGACTTTGACGATGAACGATGATTGTACCAGAACGATCCGTCAGTTACCTTCTTGTCTTTCTCCGAGCCGTCAGTGAGCAGCACTCCTTTGGCCTGCATGTGTCTGTACAGGACTCTCTGCAGGGCCGACATGTCGCACTTGATCACGTACTCCACCTACGAACGCACACGGAAACAAACACCAGTTGAAGGTTTGGAACATGACATCATTCCATCATTCCTGGTTCTAACAAGTGAATAAAGAACATCCAGTAAACAGGAAGTAGAGTTAGAGATCAAACAGTGGTCGACCTCAGTGAGGTGAACTAAAATATATTTCCACATATTAGCGAGAGATTAAATACAAATTCTACATATACATATTTTCAGAGCAGTTCAATCTCCCGACCTTCTCAGGCAGCTGGGCCTCCACCTCCTTCTTGAGCCGACGCAGTAAGAAGGGTCGGAGAACCTTGTGTAAACGACGGATGATCAGAATGGTCTCTTCTTCATTCAGGTCCACCTTGAGTTGAGAACAGGTAAATGCATCAGGGCTGTGTACTTTCACGTGGCGTTGCCTTCAGGCGCTGACGCTCACCTTCTCTCCGGTCATGGCGAAGGGAGCGTTGAACCACTGTTCAAACGTGCTGCAGCTCTTGAAGATGGTGGGCAGCAGGAAGTTGAGCAGAGCCCAGAGCTCAGGCAGCTTGTTCTGCAGCGGAGTCCCGGTGAGCAGCAGTCGGCGAGGGGCCAGGTAGTGGGTGTTCAACACCTGGGTCAGTTTACAGTGATGGTTCTTCATACGGTGGCCTTCGTCCACGATCATGTACTTCCAACGAAGCTGCAGAAGAAGACGTCAGGATTTAAGACCAGTCACCTGACCTGACAACAAGGGGGAGGGGGTGGGGGGGCTCACCTTTGCCAGCACTTGTTTGTCTTTGATGATGTACTCGTACGTGGTGAGCAGGACATTGAACTTCCCGCTGCGCAGGATGGGAATGAATGCCCGTCGAGCAGCTGGAGACCCCTGGAGGTGAGAAAGGGCAACACCACTGTTGAAGGGCCTGTGTATTTTAAACTTTAAACTTTAAATTTGTTTGGACACAAGTGGGGGCAGGGGGAGGCAAAGCCCCACGTAGGAGCCACTGACCTTGTAGGAAACCTTGACAACAGACGGCGCCCACTTATCGAACTCATAGACCCAGTTTGACAGAGTCCTGAGGACAGATGTGTGCGGTCAGAACTGTGTACAACAACAATCGTTTTCTACAGTGACTGACAGCTGTTGAGGTAATAATCATCTGACAAATTAGCCTTGGTCTTAGTGACACCTAGTGGCGGTCAGTGCAGAGGAACTGAAGGACTCACGACAGCGGTACGATGATGAGGAAAGGCCCGTTGATTCGCTTCAACTCCATGAGGTACGTGATGAGGGCGATGGTCTGGATGGTTTTTCCCAGTCCCATCTCGTCGGCCAGAATGCCGTTCAAGTTGTTGTTGTAGAGCGAGACCAGCCACTCCAGACCTTTAATCTGAGCAGATTACCCTTCATCAGTCAACAGATCATCTTAGATTAGACAAGAAAACCAGCCTCAACAAGTGACTCCACCAGTTGTACCTGGTACTGTTTCAGGTGCCCATTGACCATCAGTGAGGACTGCTTGTCCACTTTCTCCGTCACAGCGTGAGCCACAGCGTAGTAGGACTGCAGGCCTCTGTTGAAGCTTGCGTTGCCGTACTCATCGTCCACATCCTGCTTGGCGTGTCTGGAAGCCAGACGAGAGGATAAAGTGAGGGGGCGTGTGATTAAAAAGGACACAAATCAAACCCCTGCTCCTGCTCTCCGTTCTTACTCTATGATGTGCTGCACGTCAAACTCAGAAACATCTTCACTGTCTGGGTCTGGGATCTTCTTCTTGTCCTCAGCCGGGGCTGTAGCGTGCTGATGCTGCTCCTCGTCCTCATCCTGGTGATGTTCACAGGAAAAACTCAGTATAAAAATAACAACAAAAAAGCCCCCCACCCTTTGTCTGTGATGGTACCTCCTCTTCTTCCTCTTCTTCTGAACCACTGTCTTCACTGTCTGAACGTGGAGCGACTTCATATCTGTCAACAAACAGTCAGACTTGATCAGAAACTGTTCCAGAAACCTGCAGTAGAACCAACACACTGTCAGATGGTCCACTCACCCTGGGTTCATCTCCAGCCACGCCTCCAGCTGACCAGCCTTCGGAGCTTCAACCCCAGTCAGGATCTTACCACTGTCCACATGGATGACCTTCACTGGGAGGTCACTCATTTGACTCGTCTCATCTAGAGGCTGTGTGTGTGTGTGTGTGTGAGAGAGAGAGGTAACAATTAACTAAAAGCATGTTCACCACAATGTTCTCTGAACGATTTCTTCACACAGATTTCAAACCTCACCTCTCCATCAGGCCCCAGCGCAGGAGCACCACCTTCTGGAACCTCTGGCTTCTGGGAACACATTCAAAAGAAGGATCAACATCAAAAAGATCAAATCAAAACATTTGAAAGTTGATTCAAATCCCTTTACCTTCTTTTTCTTCTTCTTCTTCTTCTCCTTGAGAGCCTGTGCAGCTTTGTGGGCACGGACCAGCTCAGTGAGGTTGGCCACGTACTCGTCCGTCTGCTGCAGCAGGTAGGCCAGGCGCTTGTCTTTCTTCTGGTCGATGAGTTTACGATAACCTTCTTCATCTTCAGCCTGGGAGAAGAAAACAGAAGGAGGTATAAATTCACATTTTCTTAAAAAATAAAACAACTGCAATTAGTGGAAGTCTCCACAGGAGGGCGCACCATCAGCCGCCGCATTCGCTCCTTCTCGATGCGCTCGTTCTCCTTCTTCTGCTCACGCTCGGTGTTGGCATGATAGGTGGCCACAGCTTTGGTGGCCTTCTGGATCTTTGCTGTGATGGAGCGATGGTATTCCTTGAAGTCCTTGGCGTGCTGCAATATGCTGTTGAGGTATTCCTGTTGGAAGAATTCCACATCAGGCATATAAACATTGCCTTGTGATCCTTCCACATCAGGCATATAAACATTGCCTGGTGATCCATGAGTTCTTGTTGTTGTTGTTGTTTTGACTCTTGTGTACCTGGTGTTTCTGACGGCGTTTCCTCTCCTGTTCGATCTTCTGTTGTTTCTCCAGCTTCTCCGTGATACGAGCCTCTCGTAGAGACTGGCGTTTGCTGCGTTTGTAGGCCTTAGCGTTAAGAGCCGTCTCTAAAGCGGTGTCTCGTCTCATGCAGACCACCACTTCTTGGCGCAGCTACAGGCACAAAACATTTGTTCTGATTTATGACAAGGGAAGAAAACACAGAAAACTGAGCAAAACAAAGTCTGGATGTTTCTACCTGTCTCTGGAAGTTGAGCAGCCGCAGGGCCTTCAGCTCGATTGTAGCCTTTGTACGCAGGTCTCCAGCGAGAGAACCAGGAAGGTTCTCCAACTCCTGGATACGATGAGTGATACGGGCCTGGAGCCTAAAATGAACCAACGTCATTAATGGATACAGATCTCTGGCGAGTGAAGACTGATATACTCCCCCTCAGTCTCACCTGTACTCCCTCTCCTGGAGGATCTCCACTGGGTCCAGCCCACGGGGTTTCTGAATGGGTGTGATGCGATTCTGTTTTGGGTGCAGCATCATAGGGGCGGGCTGTGCAGGCTGCCCCGGAGACTGCGTCTGAGGGGGCATAACTGGGGAGGCCGCAGGAGGCACAGACGGAGGAGCAGGGGAGGGCCGTCCTGTGGGCTGAGGTGGAATCAGCTTTTGGGGTGCGTTGGCGGGGGCAGCAGCATTTACCATTGGTCCTGACAGGGACAGACGTGGACAGAATTAAAGTTCTGTTTCAAAATGACAAAAACAGAACCAAAAGAGTTTGTTAAGGGTTTACCTTCCGGCCAGGATTTAGGGGGGCCGTTAGTTGGCTGGCCTTGCATACCAGGGGGCACCCCTGTAGGTCCAGTGGGTGCCATGTTGGGCCCGACCATACCTGCAACAAAAACACAGCACATTTAAAATTAGACTGTTAACTGCAGTGTGAATAAAACGACTGAGAAATATGTCGCCACCAGGGGTCTCTCTTGAGTTGGTATCCTTTGCTCAACACAGACTAGAATCATTTTTAAAATAAAAGTTAATTACCATATGGCATGTTGTAGTTGGCCTGAGGCCAGGATTTAGGGGGGCCGTTAGTTGGCTGGCCTTGCATACCAGGGGGCACCCCTGTAGGTCCAGTGGGTGCCATGTTGGGCCCGACCATACCTGCAACAAAAACACAGCACATTTAAAATTAGACTGTTAACTGCAGTGTGAATAAAACGACTGAGAAATATGTCGCCACCAGGGGTCTCTCTTGAGTTGGTATCCTTTGCTCAACACAGACTAGAATCATTTTTAAAATAAAAGTTAATTACCATATGGCAAGTTGTAGTTGGCCTGAGCTGGTCCTGGTCCTGGTCCAGGTCCAGGTCCACCTCCTGGTCCTGTAGATTGTGGCATGTTAGGCATCTGCTGTTGCATGTTAGGCATGGGCCTCTTCCCCTGGACCGCCATCTGCAGGTGCTCTGGTAGAGGCTGACTCCGGGCCAGCATCTTGTAAGCCATAATCTGGGCCCTGAGTTGGTGCAGCTGGTTCTGGTTAAACGGAGTGGGTCCGCCTGCACTAACAGGTCCACTTCCCGCACTACCAGGTCCACCTGGACCTTGGGGACCTCCACGGTTAGGTTGACCCATTCCTTGGTTCGGGTCACCACTGCCATCCATTGGACCACCACCGGGACCAGGAGGGCCTCCAGGCATCATGGGACCAGAGGGAGGGCCATTTGCTGGAACAGGACTGGGTGCATGTTCTGATCCACCCAGTGGTGAGGGGTAACCTGGGGAACACGTGAGAAAAACAAGGATTTCGATCATGGACATCTGAGTTTTCACACGTTCTGCAAGACAAGGTAAAATCCATAATAATCCAGATAAAAGCCACTTTCCCTCAACACTGCTGTTACCATTCAAACACCTGAACGAGACAGTGAGACACCCTCCTGTCTGGTGGGGAGCTCCTCCCCCCTCCTGTGATACTGCCCTGCAGTTTACCCCGGCTGCCATGTGAGCAGCAAAACAAGAGGAACCGGCTGGATGGGAGCTGCTGCCTCCAACCCTGCTTCTGTGTCAGCCTTGACAGACAGGCTGTGTGTTTATTTAATGCCTCATCTCTATAGCGTTTTTAAAGCTGGAGTTATTTGTTATAATAAATTGTTAAATATTTACATGAAATGAACAGTCTTTCCTCATTTACCTTCTACATCAACTTTCTAGGCAGCAAACCATTAGATATGGATTTACCTTGGGAATGTTGGTCCATTGGGCTTGGAGGTGGTCCCATTCCACTGTGTCCACCCGGTCTCATACCCATGCCCTTCATCTGTCCATATCTGGGGTCATCGGGCATTCCCTTCTCATGCATGGGTTCCATGGGCTGAAGAAACGGCAGTACAATACTGAATTAACAAGGTTGAAAACCAAACTAATTTAAACACACAACAGCCATGAGATTTAAAAAAAAAACAAAACATCAGAAATGCAACGTAAATCAAAATACCATACACCAGATGGACACATTTTTGTCTGAATTTAGAGTTCACTCTAGACCCACGTAATGAATTCCCATCAGTTTCAAACATCAACAACTTAAACTACAATAATAATAATAAACAATAGAAGCTACATAAATAATGATGATAAATCTGTACCTTGTGCATCTGATGCATATTGTCCTGAGGATATCCTGAGGGTACCTGTGGAGGATGGGAGTGCCCCGATCCAGGAGGTCCTGGGCTGGGCCCCATCATACTGTGGGCTGAGCCTGGTGAGGGACCTGGGCTGGGACCCATCATTCCTCCTGGAGACGGACCTGGGCCTGGGGAGGGTCCAGGTCGAGGTGTCCCTCCCATTGGGGCGTCAGGAGTGGACATCTCTCAGGAGAATGGGAATGTGTGATAGCAGCAAGGACCCCTGGGGGAACTGGGAGTATGTAATAATAATAAAGCCCCACATAAGTCATTCTGACCAAATCTGACAAACACTTTCCTCAGTAGTTACGGTCCAGAAAACAGTATTTCGTTTTTTTGTTAGTTATCCAGAGCTGCACATTAACGAAGAAGAAAATGTGTTGATGGGGGAGAACTGACAGCCTCATCCTGAGGTGGAGCAGTCACTGGAGGTTAGGGGCAATTAACACAGCCATGGTGACAACCAGGAATCACTGGACAACTTAGCATGGATTCCAATTGTCTTTCCTGTTTACACAACGCGGGAAGGTAACTGAATAACGGTGGACCAGCAGTTAGAATCACACGTCAACGTCCTAACTGAGAGACATGAGACCATTTAAATGCTGCTTTCAGTATTTTAATGCCCCTTTAACGGTAAGCGAGTTCAAACCCGGTGTTTCTTAGGTAATTTCCGAATGTAGTAAAAAAAAACGTAGCACATTTCACTGGGATAAGACGCGGCATAACGGATTCGGTACTAAGTCCTGTAGGTACAGTGAATCAGAACTTTCTGTCACTTTACGGGTCAGACGAAGGTAAAATAAAGTCCAAAAACACTAGAATTAAAGCTTATTAAAGAGCAGACGGAGCGAACTGATGGTCACACAATGCGAGAGGCAAAATAAAACCACTTGTTTATACTGGGAATATAACAACAAAAGGTTTAACTGTTATTAGCATTTGTAGCTTTGTTAGCATTAGCCAGGCCTCGCCGGTTCACATTATCCCAATAAAACCTACCACTTTACCCTCTTGCTTCTTAAAGCGCTTACGTTCATTAGTCGACTTTTTAATTCTCCGCTCGGTGGTTGTTAAAACTTTACCGAATGCCGTATGAACGCACAAAGAAAATACTCAAGACTAAAACGTCCAGCTGCTGGGTAAAAAGGCTCACAACACTAGAAGCGGACGCTGACATGCTAACGGACTAGCCTAGCCGGCCATGCTCTCCCAGGCCAGGTTCAGAGAAAATTGCACTATTTGTGGACAAGTTACGGCGACATGTGAACAGTAGAAGCATCTCTGAGCATCGCCGGAGATGATTGATCCAACGCGCCTCCCGTACCCTTGGCTCAGCGCTTCGCTCTGAGTTCTTTTCCAAAAACACTTTTCATTCATTGCTCACTGTCGCGCCACAGCGGTACAGTAACGTCGGGATCAGCCGATTCTCAAACAAAAAACAGAGCTTTTTAACGCTAGTTTCTTATCAAAATGTCGAGAAAGTAAAGACAAAAACTGTCTGTATCCGATCAGAAAATTACACATTACTTACTCTAGCGGTGAAAGGGTATATTTGATTCCTCGCCGGTTGCAACGTCTCTGGGTTTTCCTCCTAGCCAGAAACAAAGACCGAGCTACCCTGTTGGTTTTTTTCCTTCACCCCTCCTCCTCCTGACGGTAGTTGTATCACAGAGGCCAGCGGGGGTGTGACTCAACAGCGCCTCCTATCCACCAGTGTTAGTCACTTACTGCATGCCCGGGAGAGCTCGCGGCTTTCCAAGCAGGCATGAGAGAGGAAAGAGCCGGTGTGGGGGAGGGGACATCGTGGACGGAAGGACACACTGACCGTGGGTGTGGTGTCATGGAAACAGTCGCTTGATAACGCGTGTAAATCTCAAAGAAGTTTAAATCCTTTATGATGGGATGGCTTATTCGAACAGTATCGGGTTGTTGTTGTTTTTTTTTCTTCAATTTATTGTGTCTTTGTTCCCTTTTTCGTCGTTCCGTGTCGGTTTACGGCAGTTGGCTGCCACTGCTTGTTTTTACGTCATCCTTTATTCCTTACATAGTATCGTTAAATGAACCTGTTCATTTATTCATTGTATTTGTGATCGGGTCAAATTGAGACTTTGTGCTTTAATGGTGTAATAACTTCAAAGTTCCACTGCGTATTAACAGTCATTATGTATCGGCACAATCCAAATATAAAACAGTGCCTTGATGTTACGGCTTGTGTTTTAATGCAAACTGAGACGTTGATATTGACCACAATACTTCTGACCTGCAGAGGTCTCCAAATCCTACGTACTGTACCTTTAAATGTTATTATTGGAATTATTGTATTAAAGAGTCACTTTTTAAGTTTACAACCGTTTTACAGGTAAAAACCCAACAAGGAAGGTGTCAACATGAAGCCCCTTTAACAAAGAACAATATTGTCAGACCTGCAGTACAAAATGTCAGTGGATTTGAACATAAAAACCATCATCAACATCAGCTCCATCCTTTATTCTTGTCATTCTGTTCATCAGTGGAGCTTATTTCTGTGCAGTCACATGACTCCATTAAATACATCATATCCTGTCACATGACACCAACATTTTCTATTAATTGGACTGAAAAATAAACCTGTTCCTGCCCAGGGGGCGGCAGTGGTGGCTTAGTGGTTAAGGAAGCAGGACTTGGGTCCAGAAGGTTTCAGGTTCAAGTCCACCAACTGCCAAGTTACCACTGAGGTGCTCTGAGCAAGGCACCGTCCCACTCCCCGGAGATTAAAGCTGCCCCCTGCTGGCTGTGCTGCCACAACAATAGAGTCCTTCAGGTTGATCCAACCTTCCTCTACAGAAGAACAAACTCGTCCAAACTGTTGGTCGTCTCTGGTCTTCTGTGTTTCTTCTGTCTTTGGACGTAGGTGGTGTTGGCGGGGGGGTCGTCCTCCTCCTCTTCCTGTCTGTGTCCCTCTGCAAATATAAACATGGGGTATGTCCCTGCAGAAGAGGACAGAGCCTGAGAGACAAAAAGACAAAAGGACAGTCAGTGCTTTAAAAAACTTCCTAAACTTTCATAACAGGAATGAAGGAAGAACAGAGTCCAGGTCCTGGACTCACCTCAGGTACCAGACCCACCTCAGGTACTGGACCCACCTCAGGTACCAGACCCACCTCAGGTACCAGACCCACCTCAGGTACCAGACCCACCTCAGGTACTGGACCCACCTCAGGTACCAGACCCACCTCAGGT
>NC_024323.1:15687984-15690221 GCF_000523025.1 Cynoglossus semilaevis
ACCTCAGGTACCACTGGACTCACCTCAGGTACCAGACCCACCTCAGGTACCAGACCCACCTCAGGTACCAGACTCACCTCAGTGACTTCCGTGCACAACGCCTCAAAGTCCTTCTGACTTTTAGCATAAAAGCCTATGGTGCAGCTGGGGTCCATGCGAGACACAGACATCTTTCTGGGGTATTTACAGTGGAAGGACTACAGACAGAGAGACAGACCGTCAGTGTCTCGGGGTTCTCCACACTGTACAACAATACAATAACAACCACCAGGAACCAGAACAGAAAAAAGGATGTGATTATTTTTTTACCTCCAGAGAAAAGTTTGTGTTTCCCACGTCCACAGTGGGCTGACAGTAATGAGGGTCCAGATACAACAGGTTGTCATCTTGACAGGAACAGTCAGACAGAACAGTATTAGTGTCACGTTGTTGCCACGGTGTGAGGACAACAACAAAGGCAGACGTCATCGTCTCAGTGAGTGCTTTTTCACAACATACATTTCACAACATACAGTACAGTACAGTACAGTACCCTACAGTACAGTACACTACACTACAGTACACTACAGTACACTACAGTACACTACATTACAGTACAGTACACTACACTACAGTACACTACATTACAGTACAGTACAGTACAGTACAGTACACATTACATACCCTGGAAGCCGATAAAGTATAATGAATGCTTTGGTTTCCCTCCAATAATCCCGATGCAGCATTCCAACGTCAAGAGTTTCTGTGAAGAGAACACATGGTTTTTCCAGTCCCTGGTCTTCATGGTTCACTGGTTCACAGCAGCACGGGTCAAACTGAAGGGATACCTTGACACAGGTCACGTACGCAGAGTTCAGACCTTGACCTCCGAGTCTGACAGGGACCAGGATGACGACAGATTTCCAGCCCTGGGGGGGGGGTCGCTCACACAACCTCCTTACGTCGTCTACATAGACTGGACACAGAGAAGACAGAGACACACATGTGACGTGAACCTGAACTTGATTTGTCTTTTATCAAGAGGAAGTAAATGATCAACTTCCTGTTAATGGTTAGTTAGTCAGAACCTGTTAACCCGTTAACCCGCTCAGTGAAGTAGTTAAGGACTCACTGGTGCAGTCCTGGGCCACATACACAGTCAGACTGGGGGGGTCAGGTGATGCATTCACAGCCTTTCTGAAAAACAAAGTATTTTACAGTGACATTTGAACCGAGGCCAAGATTAGAACCATGTTGGTGGTGTTGTTGTTGGTGTTGTTGTTGTTGGTGTTGTTGTTGGTGTTGTTGTTGGTGATGTTGTTGTAGATGTTGGTGTTGTTGTTGTTGTTGTTGGTGTTGTTGGTGGTGGTGTTGTTGTTGGTGTTGCTGTTGGTGTTCAGGTCTTACTGGAGGATGTGTGCCACGATGGAGGGACCGTACCAGTCCCCAGCTTTCTTCCCTGAGCTTTTGCCCAAATCCACCAGCTGATGTATTCCAAAAGGAGCCGAGGGCTGGTCTGCGAACCAGGAGACCACCCTCCTGTGGGTGGTCTCCACGTTTCTGTCCAGCAGAGAACCCAAGCTCAGTTTTCGACCTCTTTCGTCGGGTCCTTCTTTCAAATGAAGTTCTCTGTCGGGGGGCTGTCTCCCTAAGTCCATGTCGTCTTTGAACTGGGGGTGGGCTGCAGACCAAGTCCAACCTCAGAGTGACAGAAAAAGTCGGTGTTAACATGTGGCATTGACCTTTCTACTCAACACACTGGGTCTGTCCGCTCACCGGGGGGCAACAAGTGCAGGAGAAGGCCTTTTGCCAGCAGCATCTGCCCTGTACGTAGAACGCAGCCCCAGCCACTGTCGGAGGTCAGAGTGCAGCCCCCTAGTGGCGGGAATCCTCTCCTGTATGTCAACCACAGAAGGGAACCAAAGGTGCGACGGAAATGTTCCGTCTCCCCTGACACACCCCCCCATGATAGAAAGATCAAATGTGGAACGGTTTTTAAGAGAACACAAGAACCAGAGCTCCAGGTCTTACCTTGATCCTTGAGGTTGAAGGACTTTCCAAGAACCGTCACAGGAGAACTCTTACTGAACTTCGATTTCTGCCTCACTGTCCAGCCAGCTGAAGGAAACAGAACAGAGTCGCTTCATCGTCAGACATGTTTCACTGGGTCAGCGGTGCCCCCCCACTGCCCCCCCCCCAGGTTCAAACTCACCATATTTGACACTGTTCCAAGCTGAGACCAACTTGGATCGGAGTTT
>NC_024323.1:15690249-15697328 GCF_000523025.1 Cynoglossus semilaevis
TGCTCACTTCTGAAAACTCAGGTGTTGCAGAGTCAGGAGAGATGAAGAGCCAGTCATCGGACAGACCCCCCCCAGAAGACTGGCCTTCACAGAGAGACGAGGACATTCTGGGATTCATGACCACGGCTGGAGCAGACACAGACTGAGAGAGATTTCCTCATCTCCACGGCCGTCTACAGAGACGCAGAGTGAAAAAAGACCGTCGTCAGGAAACAACAGTTCAAGCTTGACTGCAGACCGTCTTCTGTGAGGACACGTCGGTCCTGCCCCTGGACTCAGGACGTACTGTGTCAATAATTGACTGTGACAGTAAGTCAAGAGTTAAAGCACATGACTGCACCCTGTGACTGCAGGAATTTGACTGATGTTGGTGTGTCCAGTATTGTCCACTGGTCCTCATGTCAACCGTCTTCACAGAAAACACTGATCATTTACTGAGTTTTAAACAAGTGAATAAAAGCTCCGCACAAACAATATTAAAAAAAACAGGAAGGTGTTTGTTGTCAATGTTCACATTACGTTAGTTACCATCACAGTGTGTGACATATAAAACCATATATAATCATATAAACAGGGACTGTACTTAAGCAGATGACTTTAAAGCAACATCATTGTTCAAAGTTAAAGATACATTATTTTAATAGTTATTTATGACGTATTTGATCATTATTAACGTAACAACACAATTTTGCAACGACATCGTTTTTTTTCTATCATTAAACACGATCTCGTTTCACCCACAGGTAAACGTGTCACGTCCAGCCCGCAGACACTCACTTCACCGTCTTACTGCGCGTCATTGTCGGTGTTTTACCTCCACGCAGGAATCGTCATGGTTCCTTCTTTCCTCAGAGTCACTGAGGAAATGTCACTGCAGAAAACACGTCTTTGTTTCTGTCCGTTTCAAACAGCCCCCGTTTCACCTACGGGATTCATTTGCTTTCACTTCCTGTTTACATCGATCACGTGACCCTGGCGCTGTGACCGGAACAAGTTGACCAATCAGAGCTTTTTCTCTGTCTACTATATATTTTACAAATGAACGAACACTTCAAATGTAAAAGTCTTCCTTTTCGACTGAGCAGCTGCAGTTTCCGGTCCAACTAACTTCCGTCCAGTCTCCTGGAGACAGAACTCCACACAGTTCTTCTCCGGCTGTTTGCCCTTGGGGCAAAACACCTAACAACCTGCCCCTGCTGACTAAAACCTACAGCTGTTGAACGGGTATTAAAACACGGGGCAGAAAAAAGTGCAGCCGTTGTTGAGTTTGCACAGTGTCACGTGAACGAGCCTAAAACACGTTCCGGTCGTCAGTAGGAAAACAGTGACGTCAGTCTCTTCTGTCTTTACGTCACTGTGTATGGTTTGAACTATAAGGTTGAGAAACCCCCGGATCACACAGGCAGGACCACAGACCATGACCAGAACCGTTCTACTTTATTCTGTTTTATCTGTTGACAGTTTTTGCATCAGTTTTTTTTTCGTCACAACAGTGTCGTAAAATCATTACCCAACGAAAAGACCAACAGTCAGAGATAGTTATTGTAAAAAAAAAAAAAAGTCTCACACTGGACAAACGATGGACATGACAACAGCAAGACAGAGTCAGGACACCACCAGGGGGCAGTCGGTCAAATTTAACAGTCTTCTCCGCAGATTCATTTAACCGTTTAAAACAGAAACACTTTAGTGACTGGAATGTTAAAAAAACAACTTCATAATCAATTCATTTTTGAATAAATAAACGATCTACAAATTTGGGAAAATAAATATGTATGAAAAGTAAACATCACATGCCACTAACTAAAGTGTAGTGACACTGAATTAACTAAGATGAATTAATTAACATTTATTTATATTAACATAACGTCACATTTGGTTTCATTTAAAATAAAATAAATCTTTGTCATCAATCTACGAAAGCAAAGATCAGCACACAGGCTTTTACGTTGTGTGACCACAGGGTGGCAGCATAACACAGCCACCGGGAGCTTGGTGACCCAAATCTTTTTCAAATGATTTTCTGACCAACAACAACAGAAACATCAGAACACGGACCACGGACCAGAGTCAGGGTCAGGATGGATTGCATATCATTAAATATTTAGTGTAAAAAAACGGCTTTAAATGAAAGATGACGTCACACACAGCTGCACATAAGGACACAGCAAGAGCTAGCTCCATGGTTGTTGTTCACACATATTCAGATTCAAGTCTGCACACACACACACACACACACACTTTATACACAATAACAGTATAGTTGCACATTTCACCACGACTGAAGGAGACTTGGAACAAAAGGAGCGTTCTTGGCGTACTCCATCATCGACTCCCCCCTCTCCACCCTCCCACTCCCATGTTTTCTGTCCTTGTTAATGTAAACTTTGGAAATGGGGACACCAGAAGACACTGGTCAAACCCTGGTGTCCCTGTGCAAGGTCTTCTCATGGTTCCCTTAAACTCCTCTGATACCACTGCACAGACAGAACCAACGGAACACCAGGGAATCAAAGGTCAATCAAAGGTCATCGGTTTCTAATCAACAGTTTCCTGCTGGGTTGAAAGGTTCACAGTGTTCACTACCATTCAGTCGACTTTCTTTCTTTTTTTTTCATTTGAATCCACTTTTACTTTCCACACAAAGTTAGACATGCATCACGATATTTGCTTTTTCAGAACTATTTACACGACACAGTGAGATCGACGTACACCACGTGCACAGGCCTGCGCGACGACACCACGTGCACATATTTTCTTTGCTCATCAAGGTTTTTATGTCTTTGATATGTCAGTGAAGACGCTGCATAAAAGGCATTCTGTGGGATCCTCTATTTTTTTGTCATCATGAATGATGTTTAGAACTTCGACTGGTTCCTTTGTCCGACCCCAGCGTCCCAGCGCCGGCAGAACTTCCTGCCTGAGCTCCACGCCGTCCGGTGCTGGAGGACACCTCAGCTTTTCCTGCTGCGTTCCCACGTTTTTCCTCGCCTGTCTTGGACGTGTCTTTGACTTTGGCGCCCTCTTGTGTCGCCCCTTTCATTGGCCCAAGAACTGTTTTGGCCACACTGGTGAGCTGGGTAACAAAGCTGGCCTTGTCCCCGGGGGACATGGGTCGAGATTTGTTTGAGCAGGGGGGGGCTGCGGTGGAGGAGGGGGACATGGGATTCTCCTCCAGGGTCTCCAAATGTGCCCTCCCCTCCTTGGTCCCACGGTGACCACCTAAAACCCTGTCAGTCTTGGACCTGGCAGCACCTGAGGCCGGAGATGCTGCAGTGGTCTGAACCTGCAGTGGAGCTGGAGGAGTGTGACCTTTGACCTTGGTCACCTCAGGTGTTTTATCGCTGCTCCTGACACCTCCATTTTCTCCCCCTTCTGTGGCCCTCGGAGGGTGGGTGGCCTCCGGAGGCCTGGATTTCTGCAGGTCCTTCTTGTCCGTCCCTGCAGGCGTCTTCTCCTGAGGTGGAGCTGCGGCCGCGCCCCCCGCCCGCGTGACCTGCAGCTTTTTCTCCTGTTGTTGGACGACCTTTGACGTTAGAAGTTTCTCGGCAGCGTCACGTTGGGCGACCTTTGCCCCAGTGGTTACAGAGGCATTTTGACCCTTGACCTCAGAGCTGGGCACAGGTGCTGGACTGGACGTGGTCTCTCCTGCAGTTCCACACACTTTACTCTTCAGAGCATCAGCACTGGGCGACCTTTGACCTGTTTCAGTTACACCTCTCTTGGACTGGGCCTTCGTGGCCGGACCCTCCGTCTGTGACCCGGTGGTCGTCGTTGTCTGAGAATCTTCTTCTTTTGTCGTGATCAACGTGTCGCGGCTGAGCGGAGACTCTTGTCTCCCCATTCTCCGAACGGACTTCAGGCCTCCGATTTCTCCTCCCATGGGAGGTGAAGGGGAGGACGAGGATGAAGGAGAGGGGGGAGCAGGTCCGTTCTCCCCCTCTATCTCCAGCAGACTCTGCAGGCTGTGCTCACAGTGGAAAGACTCCCTCCTGTACTCCCCGTGCGTCACCTCCAGGCTATGTTTACGTAACGACACCCCACCGGTCAGAGGAGAGGGCGAGGACGAGGAGGAAGAGGAGGAGGGCAGAACGGGGGCTCCCAGCTTCTCAGCTGACTGCACCCGCTGAAGTAAAGGGGACCTGGGAGGTTCTGCACTCTTGGGACGAGGGCGAGCTACAGGAGGCGAGGAGTGCAGCTTGGCGGGGAAGATCTGTGTGGTGTTGGAGCTCCCCACTGTGTGACCAGTGAGGGGGGGGGGCGAGGAGGTCGTAGGGGAGGGTGTGTGAGCCAGGGGAGACAGGGGGATGTTGCCGGCAGATTTGCAGCGTGCCGATCGGTACTGACGGTGCAGTTTAGGGGACAGGCCGTGCAGGGAGCTGGGCCTCATGTGGTGAGTGGTCGCTGGGGAGTTGGGGGTGCTGGAGGCGGGGGAGCTGCTCTGGGAGGAAGTCCCTGAAAAGATGACAGAAGAAAAGATGAGTGAAACACCGGGGCCACACCCACTCTGACCATGTGACCACGTGACTCTGTTACCAACATGAAAATACAGACAAATCAAGGACCAGGTATTGAACCCTGAGGTTCTCCTATCAGAACTTTTTCCTGCCAGCAGAGGCGCTGTTTCCAGACGGTTACCACGTGTGCGGCTCGAGCTGAGCAGACGCTGATGATTTAACACAGATTTGACTTTTGTAAAAACTGACCGAGGTACGGGGAGTCAATGGTAGAGCGGTAACTCTGGGTGGGCGAGCGGGCGGTGAGGCCGTGGGTCGGGGAGCCCGGGAGACTGTCTCCAGACGACAGAGAACGGTTGAGGGAGGAGAGACTGCGGCTGGTGTGGAGGAGGTTGGACTGTTTGGTGATTTTCCTGAAGAGGGAGCTGCGCTTCTTCCTGACAGACAAACAAAAACAACGACACCGAGGATCTAAAACGTCTGCCAGCCTGTCATGGAATGTCATGGAATGTCACGGAATGTCATGGAATGTCATGAATGTCATGGAATGTCATGAATGTCATGGGATGTAGGGACATACTCCTGTCCCTCCTTGACTCCTGTCCTCTTGCTCCGTCGAGCCATCTTGGACTTGTAGCTAGACCTGCGGGCAGGACCCACTTTTATGGAGGTGTTCTCGAAAGGCGTGGTCGTAACGGTCACTTTATTTCCACTCTGCAGAAGAACATGGACACGAGTCAGTCATCAGGACAGAGGACAGAGGACAGTGGACAGAGAGACGTCGGTCTTACCTTCAGGATGAGCTCCACCACCTCTGTGTGGACCAGACCGTGGACTGACTCTCCATTAACATGAGTGATCAGGTCACCAGCCCGGAGTCCGGACTCCTGGGCCGGACCCCCGTCCTCCACCAGCTGTAATTAAAGGACACTGATTGAACCCTAACCTCTCCTTTAATTAGTAACTAGTTAGTAATAGTAACCAAGTGGTTAACAAGGTCCGCTGTCTCTCTCTCTGTGTCTCTCACCCAGACCATGTGATGAACGCTGTACACGTCACTGTCTCCCATGTAGACTCTGATGGCTCGCAGCGTGAAGCCGTACTTTTTCCCAGAGCGATGGATGGTGATTGGAGAATGTAAGACGTTGACCATCGGAGAATAGTCTCTGCTCGGGGAGGAGTCACGGGAGGAGGGGTTGGAGGAGAGGGAACGAGGAGACATGGGGCTGGCCAGGGGCGAAGCGCCATGTTGTTCCACTGAGGACAGAGAGTGGACCGGGAGTTTTTAAAACAGTACCAGAGAGTTCACGTTCACGTTCACGTGCACGTTCACGTTGGTGGTTCCTCACCTGCGGGGATGATGACGGACAACGCCGTAGCGGACGCTGATTTGATCACTTTGGTTCCTGGCCGAGATTTCTGTTTGTCTCCTTCAGCTGAGAGCTGGTGATGACGAACCCTGCGCAGCACCAGGTCAGTGGTGGTTCCACGTTGTCCCTGTGGTTCTGGAAGGCCCAGAACTGTTGAAGCCCCTGAGGAAGTCAAGGAAGTGAAGACAGAAATATCATTCAGTTCCACTGGGACCACTGGGCCCAGTACCTCAGACCTCGTACACCAGACCTCGCACCCCAGACCTCGTACCCCAGGCCTCGCACCCCAGACCTCGTAACCCAGGCCTCGTACCCCAGACCTCGTACCCCAGGCCTCGCACCCCAGACCCCGTACACCAGGCCTCGTACCCCAGACCTCGTACCCCAGACCCCGTACCCCAGACTTCATAACTACCCCCTCTGTGATCAACAGGAACACAGTTCCCTCCTTTCTTACCTGCTGCTGCTGCGGGGCCGTTGCCGTCTTTGAGGAACGCCCTCAGATCACCTTGAGAAGACCCTGAACCCATGGCTCCTTCAAGGGATGCGCCCCTCGCCTTGACTGGAGGCTGCCGGCCGGACACGAGCAGCTCAGAGTTGACCTCCAGAGGGGAGGCCAGACGATGGCTGTCCATGAGGGCAGAGAAGCGTCTGCGGGCCCCTGAGGGTGGGCTGTAGTCGCTTTCGGTGAAGGAGGTCTCGGAGCAGGACAGGCGCTTCCTGGAGACACAAACCAAGACTCAAACCTGGAGAACGTGTTGACGATGAGTTCAAACATTTATTTTCTTGGTTTAATAGCAGCTCGCAACCAAGGTTTTTGGACGTAGACTGCCACCTACTGTAGTAGAGCGTGTAGTGTCATGGTATGACCGGTGGCTTTTTGAGATAACTCAGCGACTCCTCACGTCTGACTGAACGATTCATTTTTTTTCACTGATCTTTTGTCATTTTTAACCCTTTCTCGACGCATCGTTTCATCACTAGTCCTTGGACATGAACCACTCCACCTGGTTTCTATTTAGTGCAGCACTCACATCTCAGGAGATCCAGTCCTCCAGCTTTTCTCTCTGAAGGTCACACTTCCCAGACTTTCTCTTTTGGCCATCCGTTCCTCTCTGGGGACTTTGTGCTCCCTCAGAGTCACCCCGTGGCTTTTCTGCTCCAGCTGGGACAGATGCTCCATGCTGCTGTACACCTGCAGGTCGAAAAACAAAACGCAGTTGTTATGTCGACCAGGGACAAACCTCTGTGG
>NC_024323.1:15697715-15701659 GCF_000523025.1 Cynoglossus semilaevis
TTCAGGCCTGACCTTGCTGAAGCGAGGGGAGCATGATGAGAAGCGATGGATCTCCACAGGCTCGTCGTCGTTGGTGTCGTCTTCATCGTACGACTGAACGTGATGGTAGCGCTCAGAGCGAGCTGACGAGGACAGAAGGAAACAGAGTCATGGTCTACCTGGAGGACAACACCGTCCACTGTCACGACACACTGATCTGTAGACCTACTGTCAAAGTAGCTGGTGTCTTCCTCCGACTCCAGGTGTGGAATAAACTCGGCCTTCTGTCTCAGCAGACTGGTCCAGTCCACCGCGGTGAAGAAGGAGTGCTGCTTCACCTCAAACGTCCCACCTGGAGGAGGACACCGCACACATGAGGACCTGACCACAAGTCTGTCAGCCCACAGTCTACGTCCCAGATTAGTGTACTGCACCCCGGGATCAGACAGTACACTGTCTGACCCACTGACCCACTGACCCACTGACCTGTGCCCAGTCTGACCATTGGGTTCCTCTGCAGCAGAGAGGAGATCATGTGCTGGGCTTCAACAGGAAGTGCCTCGTCCCCCTCTGGCCACACGATGTCATCTGGAGGAGGCAGCAGAGGACACAAATACAAATACTGAATCACTGACGCTGGGTGACAGTACTGAGGTCCAGACAGTACTGAGGGCCACACAGTACTGAGGTCCACACAGTACTGAGGTCCAGACCGTACTGAGGTCCACACAGTACTGAGGTCCAGACAGTACTGAGGTCCAGACAGTACTGAGGTCCAGACAGTACTGAGGTCCAGTTACCTGTGATCACCTGTCCAAACAGTTCCTCTGGAGTGTCTCCAAAAAATGGCACACAGCCCACCAGGAACTCATACAGGATGATGCCCATAGCCCACCAGTCCACGGGCTTCCCGTAACCCTGACGAAGAATTACCTCAGGGGCAATGTACTCTGGAGTCCCACACACCTGCAGGAGAGATGAGGAACTGCGGTTTACATGTCTGTACACCAAGGAGTACAAATAAAAAACTATACTTAAAAAATAAATGAATATAATAAAACAAAAAAATAATTGTGAATTGTTATCATTACCGTATGACCTCCTGACCTCCTGACCTCCTGACCTACTGAAGTTACCTGTTTGTCCAGGAACTCACGAGTGTCCTTCTCTATGTGACCTTCGTACAGGTTGGTGGTCAGACTCATCAGCCCCATCTTGGACAGACCAAAGTCCGTCAGCTTGATGTGTCCCATGGAGGTGATCAACAAGCTGTCAATCAAAAACACACAAATCCATGAAGTTTATTATTCTGTTGACCAGATTAAAAAACAACAACTTCTGTTTGACGTCACGTTTTTGGAGTCCGGACTCACTTGTCAGGCTTCAGGTCTCGGTGCACGATGCCATAATTGTGTAAATACTCCAGGGCGAGTATTGTCTCTGCAAAGTACATGCGGGCCATTTCCACAGGCAGAGCTCCGATGTTCTTCAGCAGCGTGGCACAGTCGCCACCTGCAGGCAGAGATAATCATGACATTAGTCTCACAGTCATGACCATCGACGTCTCCTGGTACCACTTGTCCTCCAGTCCTCATTTGGACGAGGGCCACACACACACACACACACACAGACTGGACAGAGCTCAGTGGTTGCTGTACCCAGTTCTACCACTGGGTGTGTCCTGAGCTGAACCACAGTCACAACCCTTCTCCCAGGTGAAGGTTCTGAAGCGCCCCTCACCTTCCACGTACTCCAAGACCATGCAGAGGTGTTGTCGGGTCTCAAAAGAACAGAACATGGAGACGACAAACGGGTTCTCAGCGAAGGTCAGGATGTCCCTCTCCACGAAGGCCTGCTGGATCTGGTTCCTCAGGATCAGGTTCTGTTTGTTGATCTTCTTCATGGCGAACCGCTGCCGCGTCTCCAGGTGACGCACCAGGTAAACGGCCCTGACGGAGACAAACTCTCATCGGTTATCTGGACATCAGGAACCGTTTGGTGCTTGTAACAGTCCTGGGTGTCAAACTCACCCGTAGGCTCCGTTACTGATCAGCTTGATGGTCTGAAAGTCTCCCTCTGCTGGTTGGTTGGCCCCCCGGCTCTTTCGCTGTGAGGCAACGTCACACACACACACGCACACACACACACACACACTGTGGGGTCAGTGTCTGTCGACTGAGTCTAGTACTGGCCTAATGTTTAAGAGACACTCGGGGGGTCAGGGGGGTCAGGGGGGTCGTCAGTCTATCTGTGAGGAAGGGACTAGAAGAAGAAGTTCACCTCGGTGGAGTCGTCCGTCTCAGGCGTCAGAGGACCCTCACTGTCATAGGTGTCAAGGGTCACCATCTCTGTGGACCAACAGACAGATTAGAGGTTGAACCCATGATGTCATAACGAACTCTGACATCACTTCCTCCTCTCACCTTCAATAGGGTCTCTGGTCAGTCCCAGCTGGCTGATGATGTAGCGAGGAATATCAGTTTTCATCAGGTGACCCTCCTTGGCGTGGTCCTCTGCCGCCTCCAGCAGGTGGTAAAACTCCTCTGGGTTAAACTCCTGGAAATGACATCATCAAGACAGAAACCAGGACCAATCCTGGCGCTCCGTTTCATCCCCATTAACCTGGTGCTGATTTGTTTTGTTTTCTCACCAAACACTCCAGCAGCCTGGCAGGACGTGAGATGATGATGAGGAGCTTCTTCACCAGCTCAGTGACGAAGGCGACCTCGGCGCTCTCTGAACGTTCAAAGGCCTGCGAGGAGAAGACATTTTCAACATGACCGTCCACTGATGGACCGTCTGAACACAGAGGAGACACGGCTGAGCTGCAGCCTCCATGACGATGACGATGATGAAGATGTTGCCTCCTCCTCATCATCGACCAGCTGCAGCCTTTGACAGATGAAGACTCAGGTCTGTGTCATCTCTGTGTCATCAGACTTTAGGACAGCGACACCTAGTGTCACCAGAGTACTTGTTGTTGATCGCAGTAATGAGTTCATGTTGGTCGTTATCAACGCATCGTCAGATCTGAGGTCATTTCCTGTCTAACCAAACATCTCTGGACAACACGGTGTGTGTGTGTGTGTTTCTTTAAATCTTACGTCTTGAAGAAGTTTTTCCAGATTCTGCTGCAGCTCAAAGAAGTAGACGGAGGTGATGAGACCCTCCTGGTTCTTGGCCAGACAGTCTCTGCTCAGCTCAACGATCTGGTGGTGGATGAAGCTCAGGACTCCGTCTGCCAGAGGGAGGACGTTCTCAGGGGAGAAGGTCTGGATGAAGTCAGCCAGCCTCCCTTCCATCTGCGCTGTGGCCTGGTGGTGGGGGGGAGGGAGGGGGGCACAAGTCACACACCTTTGACCCTTCAACCTCTTTCCCCAAGTACCATTATTCATATGTGAACCAGAGTTTAAGCACCACCGCTTTAGATGATTGAACACTGTGTGTGTGTGTGTGTGTGTGTGTGTGTGTGTGTGTGTGTGTTACCTTTGGAAAGCGTTCTTTATAAACATGGTTCATCATGACGATCTCATTATCGTAGAAGGAAGAGGAGCGTCCTGGGCTGGAGTCAAACACAGACCATAATAACCAGTCAGCCAAAGACAGACCATAATAACCAGTCAGCCAAACACAGACCATAATAACCAGTCAGCCAAACACAGACCATAATAACCATTCAGTCAAAGACAGACCATAATAACCAGTCAGTCAAAGACAGACCATAATAACCATTCAGTCAAAGACAGACCATAATAACCAGTCAGTCAAACACAGACCATAATAACCAGTCAGCCAAACACAGACCATAATAACCAGTCAGCCAAACACAGACCATAATAACCAGTCAGTCAAACACAGACCATAATAACCAGTCAGCCAAACACAGACCATAATAACCAGTCAGCCAAACACAGACCATAATAACCAGTCAGCCAAACACAGACCATAATAACCAGTCAGCCAAA
>NC_024323.1:15702303-15703680 GCF_000523025.1 Cynoglossus semilaevis
CGGCCAGCAAACCCCAGACCATAATACCCAGTCAGCCAAAGACAGACCATAATAACCAGTCAGTCAAACGCAGACCATAATAACCAGTCAGTAAATCTGCTGTGACCTCCCACGGCCATCAGTTCAGGTGGTTGAACAACAGGAACCAGTAAAAACAGTCGCTCCAACCAGACCCCAACCATCGACTGTCTGACCTGAGACTGCGGGAGCGGAGCCGCAGGTGAGGTGAACAGCGCCCCCCGTCGTCGTCTGTGATGCTCTCCGTGCTGCCAAAGTGCTTGGACAGAAAGTGGAGCTCGTCCATGGTCGGCTGGAAGGGCAGCTGGTGCNGGAGGGGGGGGATCAGGAGGACGGTGGTTGAAAGAACAAGTTAGCAGAGGTGAAAAACCCCTCAAAGGTTCAGGTTGAAGAGGCTGTAGATCCCTGTTACCGTGGAGCTGGGGGTGTTGGTTCCATACCCAGAGGAGGGCAGAGACGCCAGAGACCACCGCCGTCCATCCGCTCTGTACACAACACCAACATGTGTATCACAGTAACGTGTACTATCACAGTAACGTGTACTATCACAGTAACGTGTACTATCACAGTAACGTGTAAGATATATGATGTTTTAACTTGACATTAACGTGATAACCAAAATCAGGGTTGAGGACTGATGTACGTACCAAGGTGTCCAGGGAGGGGCAGAGGAGAGTGTGGACGAGGCAGCGTAGGAGAGGTGGTCGTCAGGATCAGACTCTTCCTGTTGGTCGTACGACAACTGCAGGGAGAGAAAAAGAGGGAGGGAGGGAGAGAGAGAGAGAGAGAGAGAGAGAGAGAGAGATTACTGTAGAGGAGGTGAAGCTGAAACTGGAGCAGTAAGGAAGTGAAGGAGAAGTAACAAACAACAGCAAAGGATTGTGGGTCATGTCTCCCCCAGGCTCAGACCACAGTTAACAGTAAAAAAGGAGGAGACAGAGGTGACCTCTGACCTGTCCTATCACAGTAACGTGTACTATCACAGTACTAGTACCACTCAGTAGTTGTACTGATGTGGACTAGTTAACCTGTTAACCCCCCCCCATCATAAATATATATATATATATATAGTGTATATTTGGGACTGGAGCTCTGTGGAAACGTCAACTGTGTTTTTAAGAAATACAGTCGGATTAAAAACATGATGAAAAGATGAAGGAGAGGAAAACAGGTGGAGTGACGGTGACGGAAAAACAGAGCAGCTTCAGCACCTTGGACAGCAGCCAGCGCTCCCAGCAGACTTCAGAGTCCCACGGTCCCTACACACCCCCCCTCCCTCTTCGTCTCCACCCTCTCCTCACCATCGACCCACGTTAGAGATTCTAGAGCCGACATTGGGGGGGGGGGGGGGGGGGCCAC
>NC_024323.1:15703962-15704602 GCF_000523025.1 Cynoglossus semilaevis
CGGGGGGGTACTTACCTGCTGCTTTTACGAGGCAGTGGCAAATCCTTCTGAAAGACAAAGAAAGAAAAAAAGAGAAAGATCAGGAAATGAAAAGGAGACGATGATGAAGGAACCCCCCCCCCTCAACCCCCCCACATGTGTAAACCTCTTATTCCCCATTAAAAGTGCCCTGTGTTCAGATGAGAACAGGAACAACAACAGCTTCAGCAGAGCGCCCCCTCCAGACCGTATCTCAGAACAACTGAACATTCACTCATCCTCAGTGTTTCCTAATATTCTGACTCCTACCTGTGATGTCACCCCCCCCCCCCCCCCCTCTGTGAGTCCAATTAAAACTGTTTACTTTCACATGTGGCCCATTTTATGAGCTGCACAGCGGGCTGCAGCCCAGCTGGTGGTTTTAGAGACGTGGGCGGGGCATGACCTTCAGCTGTGATGTCATCAATTAGTCAAACGACTAAATCAACGTAAACACAGTAGTCTCAGGTCGTCACGGACAAGCAATGCATCATGGGTGTGACCTCTGACCCCTGCTGCAGGGGTGTGGGGGTCTGTCACCATATGGTGATGGGAGAACAGTGTGTGTGTGTGTGTGTGTGTGTGTGTGTGTGAAGTGACGGTTGGAATGATGATCCCTCCT
>NC_024323.1:15704613-15708172 GCF_000523025.1 Cynoglossus semilaevis
GAACCATGATAAAACAGTTTGTAGCCTCCTCCAATGTTTCTAGCCTTGCTGCCCTTCCACCTGGTCTCCTGCACACACAAAATGTCTACTCTTCTTCTCTCCATCACATCAGCTAGTTCTCTACTTTTCCCTGTCATTGTACCTACATTCAGAGTTCTAAACTTCAGATCAACACTTCTATTCTTCATCTTTTCTCTTTTTCTACTAACAAAACACCCTCCTCTTCTCTGTCTTTGACCAACAGTAGCCCAATTTCCATCAGTGCCCTGTAAGTCAACCGCACTGTTGGCGGTCGTTTTTGACCCAGGCCCCGACCAATCCGGGTGGGGGGGGCTCTCCACATCACCTCTATTTTGTCAAACACATTATGAAGATCAAACCCCTGACCTTCTGGGAGGGGGGAGTCACTGAACTAGCATTAACTAGTCCTAGTTTAACGACTAACTAGGAAAAGAAGAAGAAGAGATTGGAACTTCAACACATCTGTGTTTAGGTTTCAGGGCTCGGCTGCTTTGGTCTACAATCATATGATCAAATCCCCCCTCTGGTCCAGACCCGGGGGGAGGGGGGGGGTCCAGGACTGTCTGTCCAGTCTGAGGTCCAACCTTTGAACCTGTTTGTTGAAGATGTTCCTGGATTAAATTCAACCACGTCGACGATGATCTTCAGAAATGACCTCACAGCTCTGGATCTACCAGTCAGGTCTGGCCTGGTCTACAGTCATAAACATAGGGGGAGCAGCACCTCTGTTGACACAGCTTCCTGGGGAATTCCTATAATAATCTTAGAGCCATAAACTCATGTAATCAACATGTGGCTGCGGGACTACCAGTGAGCACCGATTGGACCGAGTCTCCTGGTGTCGCTCCGACTCACCTGCAGCCTCCGGCGCCGTATAATCCCCGAGTCATCCATGGCGTGGTGGGGGCCGCGGGGGATTTCCCTCTCCGTGGAGCGATCTGTGGCCCAGCAGGGCTGCGGCTCTCCCCTTCACAGGTTCACACCCGATCACAGCAGCATCAGCAGCAGCATCAGCATCAGCAGCAGCAGAGTCCTGGTGAAAACCGACCGAAGAAAAGCCCAGAGTCACGTCGATGAAACCCGAGGATCCACGGACAGGTCCAAACGTTCCACGGAGTCCGATTAAAGTCCCGTGTCTTTGTCTCAGTCCCCACTCTGAGTCGTGTCCCGTGACTCAGTGTGGACAGTCATGCTGCTGCTGCTGTCTCTCCTCCTCCTCCTCCTCCTCTTCCTACTCCGAGCATCCTTGACATTTTGCCAGCGGTCTGTGAGCTCCGGTCCAGAACCCGAGGCCTGGTCCCGCTGAGTGAACACGGCGTCGTGTGAAAACCGACAACCTCCGCGTCAGCCGTCACCTCCTCAGCTCCTCGTTTCACCTCCTGCTGCTCCTGCTGCTAGGTTGTCAGGTTACGTCCACAGTTTAAAGTCACCACCGACTCCACCGTCGGTCCCGAACCTTCACATCCCGTGAATCCGTGACAGCAGCAACGCGATATTTGTAAGCCTTTCCTGGGTTTCCCTGAGGCTCCTCCCCTTTCTCCTCCTCCTCCACCTCCTCCTGTGAGCACGGCTGATGGCTGATCGACTCCTGTGACAGACTGAGAGAGGGGACACGAACATATGACACACATGTTACTGAGTGTTCATGTGATTGTTGTAAATGCTGAGACCACAGAGTGACGTCATCACAGCTATTTACAGTTAAGTCACCCATTACAGGTGTGACGTCACAGGTCGTGTCACAGCGCAGGCTTGGCCTGACATCAGATGCGTAGCCACGGCCAGCCATCACTTTTCATCAACACTGTCGTAGCTGTGACGTCATCGAAGCAGTTCCACCAGGTTCTGTTTAGGAAGTCACGCAGCTGTGATTCCATGGACATGTTCAGGATTTTTTGATTACATTTGTTTGTATTTATTTGTTTATACATCATTATTGTTTTGCATGTGAGCGGAACTCCTCTGGGTCTTTGTTAGCAGTGCGAAATATTACCACTAGGTGGCAGTTATTCCTGAAAGACACCAACTGTATAAAATCCATTGCTCCACTGATTCTAATGAAAACACAACTTCAGGTGAACTGACCAATGGCTGGTGACGTTGATGACGTTGACCTTTGTCTGTGATCTGATCTGATGAGTTCAAATGAGAACAAACACAAACGACCCCCCCCCCCCCCCCCGTGAGGTCTGTGGACTGTCTGTGGGGGAATTTAACAAGAACGAGTCATGCTAGGACAGAAGGTGTCACAGTGATTAGTACTGTTACCTCACAACACGGAGGTCAGCAGTTCAAGTCCTACCTGATCAGTCTTTACATTATTATAATTATTGTTAACCACGTCCTTCAGAAAAGATTCAAACACATAATATAATATAATATAATATAATATAATATAATATAAATCAGTGGTTGTTTATTTAGCCGTTTGTTAACAACATTATTAAAACCTGCTGAAAGTAAACAGCGGTCTCACTGAAGAAAAGACTGAAAAAACAAACAAACAAAACGTCGCCTCAGTGAAATTCAATGTCAAATATCATCCACCTGTAGGGTTCGCTGCAGGGTCTGAAATGTCACTGGCAGTGAATGAATCATAATGACCAGGCAAAATTGGTCTCCGTGCATTGACTTCATCTGACCACAGGAGGGAGTAGCGAGACCAAAGCTGTGGTTCTCAGAGATAAACCACTGACAACAGTGACCCAGTGTCTGTGGAGAAACCACGCCCTCGTCTGGTGACTGCTGGGACTGGCTCAGAGATTGGTCATCAGTCAATTCTATTCAGCTGGTAAAACGTTCTTGACCAGCGCCACCTACTGTATTCGAACCTCTCTTCTTCCTGCTCGTGTACCGTACCGTACCGTACCGTACCGTGGACTCAGACTCACAGAGACACTGGTCATTATTGTCCATTAAGTTGCTGAGTGGATCAGGATTACAGCAGGTTCTAATCCCATCAGCCTCTCTGTTTTTCCCCCAGCTCAGGGCAGTAGTTGCCCCAGGGTATATAATGTGTTAGTGCCCCCGTCTGTGAGGCGTCAGAAAAACTGATCAAAGTGACCAAGACTGAATGGCTGTCAGCTGAGGGTTCAAATCCAGGCAGTGACCCAACACTGGTGCACAGACAGCATGGCTTTGTTCTCTCCCCCGCCCTCCCCCGCCCTCCCCCACTGATCCCTGAATAGCCCTGGTACAAAGGCCATGGTTGTGTCTCCTCTAATGACCAGCAGGAGCAGCAGCGAGCTCCGTCTGCTCTCATACAGTCTGAGTGGAGTTTCCACTTCAACTCCTCTAAATGTGCAGCATGTGGCCCACAGATCTGGTCCACAGATCTGGTCCACAGATCTGGTCCACAGACCTGGTCCACAGATCTGGCCCACAGATCTGGCCCAGCAGGGTTCAAGTCCCAGACAGGACACTGGTTCCACAGTTGACAGGGTTTTAGGGATCTGTATCTAGGCCACAGGATGGGGTTCATCTGCTGCTCTGTGGCCAAAAATCTCAGTGGGGGGGAAGGGGGGGGGGGGGGGGACAC
>NC_024323.1:15709708-15718588 GCF_000523025.1 Cynoglossus semilaevis
GAGGAAATGAAATGTCCTTCAGAGAGAGCAGTGATCTCAGGCTCACAGAGAAGCCCAGACAGATAGACAAGAGGAGGAGGAGGAGGAGGAGGAGGAGGAGGAGGAGGAGGAGCTTTACCCACTGCTGGACTCTCTCTCTCTCTCTCTCTCTCTCTCTCTCTCACAGACACACAGACGTGATCTCTCTCAGAGGACCAGGAGGAACATCCAGACGGAGCGTCTTCTACCACCAGGACAGGTAAAGACCTGACCCTACAGGTTGTCCTCAGTGATGTCATCATGATGTCATTATGACATCATCACTACAGATTAGTTCGAGGGAACACGCACACACGCACACTATTGAAAAAAATGTCTCCACAACAAATTTAAGATAAAAAAAATGTACAAATAACTTTAGTCCTGAAGTTGATGTTACATCGTGTTACATCGTGTTACATCGTGTTACATCGTGTTACATCAGGTGTGATATTACTATAGCTGAAGGTTGAGCTCTTCCACCTGATGTCCATCCGTCTCTGAAGTCAAACCCAGGACTCAAACTAATCTTCACTGCAGTTTTGGAAACGATCAAATATTTCTGTTATAAAGTTTTTATTCAAATCTGATTTTCACAGCGCTCCGTCTCTCACCGTGGACGTCTCAGGGATTTCCTGCCAGCGTCCACAGACAAACAGATTAGGGATTAGGGATTGAGGACTATAAAGTGAGTGTGTCTGAGCCTGTGATGGACGGACAGTCGGTGGAGGACACCAGGCCTCACCTCCGTGATTGTCGTTCTTCTGTTTTGGGTTCAAAACTCAGCTGTCAGCCTTCAAATCTGTATGGTGCCACCTAGTGGCACACTTTCTACTGACTGTCTTTACCACTGGTCATTGTTTCACACTGTCTTCTTCTTTTGTGTGTTCTGTCGCTGTCCGTGGTGCTGAAGTCTTTCCTTTCAGTCATGGACGTCGCCCCTCGTCCCCTCTTGTTGGTTTACACATATTTGGCCGCTGCTCTGATTGGTGGAGCTCACTTGGAGAGTGTGTGTCTTCAGGATGGCGTGCACAAGGCCACACCCGGACCAGAGCGCCACCTGGGGGAGTGTGCGTTATATGCTGACAGTAGGTGACCTCAGTGCTGACCCCCGCGGTGTGAACCTGCTGAGGTGAAGTCGTAGAAAGACATTTTTCTGTCCTTGGTTTTCACAGACAGCTGCTGCTCAGGAGACGACATCCGGGACATTTCCCACGTTCCCTCTGCCGCCAACAGCAATGAACCCTGGGACAAATGTGGGCCAATCAGCTCTCAGTGAGTCTCAGCTGTGACACACACAGACTCCTCTGATAAACAGGTTGATGGTTTGAAATTCAATTAGCATCTTCAGACTGAGCAGTTCTCCACCTGACGCTGCAGCTTCATGAAGACTCTCTAACCCTAACTCTAACCTAACTCTAACCTAACTCTAACCTAACTCTAACTCTAACGCTAACTTAACTCTAACCTAACTCTAACCCTAACCTAACTCTAACCTAACTCTAACTCTGACTCTAACCTAACTCTAACCTAACTCTAACTCTAACGCTAACTTAACTCTAACCTAACTCTAACCCTAACCCTAACTCTAACTCTAACCCTAACTCTAACCTAACTCTAACTCTAACTCTAACTCTAATTCTAACTCTAACCTACCTCTAACTCTAACCTAACTCTAACCTAACTCTAACTCTGACTCTAACCTAACTCTAACCTAACTCTAACTTAACTCTAACTCTAACTCTAACCCTAACCCTAACTCTAACTCTAACTCTAATTCTAACTCTAACCTAC
This sequence comes from Cynoglossus semilaevis, assembly GCF_000523025.1. Taxonomy (NCBI): domain Eukaryota; kingdom Metazoa; phylum Chordata; class Actinopteri; order Pleuronectiformes; family Cynoglossidae; genus Cynoglossus; species Cynoglossus semilaevis. Next base: position 15,711,521 of record NC_024323.1, read on the forward strand.
CTCTAACTCTAACCTAACTCTAACCTAACTCTAACTCTGACTCTAACCTAACTCTAACTCTAACTCTAACCCTAACCCTAACCCTAACCTAACTCTAACCTAACTCTAACTCTGACTCTAACCTAACTCTAACTCTAACTCTAACTCTAATTCTAACTCTAACCTAACTCTAACTCTAACGCTAACTTAACTCTAACCTAACTCTAACCCTAACCTAACTCTAACCTAACTCTAACTCTGACTCTAACCTAACTCTAACTCTAACTCTAACTCTAACCTAACTCAAACCCTAACTCTAACCTAACTCTAACCCTAACCCTAACCCTAACCTAACTCTAACCTAACTCTAACTCTGACTCTAACCTAACTCTAACTCTAACTCTAACTCTAATTCTAACTCTAACCTAACTCTAACTCTAACGCTAACTTAACTCTAACCTAACTCTAACCCTAACTCTAACCTAACCCTAACCTAACTCTAACCTAACTCTAACCTAACCCTAACCTAACCCTAACCCTACCTCTAACCTAACTCTAACTCTAACTCTAATTCTAACTCTAACCTACCTCTAACTCTAACCTAACTCTAACCTAACCCTAACCTAACCCTAACCCTACCTCTAACCTAACTCTAACTCTAACCCTAACTCTAACATAACTCTAAACTAACTCTAACTCTAACTCTAACCCTAACTCTAACCTAACCCTAACCCTAACTCTAACTCTAACTCTAACTCTAATTCTAACTCTAACCTAACTCTAACTCCAACCCTAACTCTAACTCTTTTCTCCTCAGGTGTGAGGGTTTCCTTAAGCGTGTGTCCTGCTTCTACCGCTGCTCCCCCGACGCCGCCCGCTGGCCTCACCCCCATCAGCGCTCCTACATCCAGGCTGTGCCGCTCTGCCACAGTTTCTGCCGTGATTGGTGAGGCTGCCACCATGTGGTGCTGAGCCAAATTACAGAGCCGTTGACCAATAAGAATGTGGTGACACCAACAGCTTCAGTTGGAGAGGGTCCAATGACCTGACAACATGAGACCCCGATGACATCATCAGCCTGGGACTCACAGTCTTTTCACTGTCTCCAGGTTTGACGCCTGCAGGATGGACGTGACCTGTGCTCGGAACTGGGCCACAGACCCCAGGGGCCAGAACTGCACCGGAGCCTGTGTTCAGTACCAGCAGGTAGGTCCTGAGCCCGTGTTCACAAAATCAAAACTGCGAGCTTCCAGTAGAGGGCAGTATTTAACCCTCAGCCACTCTATAACATTCTCCTGCTGTTGAAAAATGAAAATAAAAGCCCCAGAACTGAGCAGAACTGAGGTGTGTAACAGCAGGGGTGTAACAGCGGGTGTGACACCAGGGGTGTAACAGCAGGTGTAACAGCAGGTGTAACAACAGGAGTGTAACAGCAGGTGTGTAACAGCAGGTGTGTAACAGCAGGGGTGTAACAGCAGGTGTAACAACAGGGGTGTAACAGCAGGTGTGTAACAGCAGGTGTGTAACAGCAGGGGTGTAACAGCGGGGGTAACAACAGGGGTGTAACAGCAGGTGTGTAACAGCCGGTGGGTAACAGCAGGGGGGTAACAGCAGGGGTGTAACAACAGGGGTGTAACAACAGGTGTAACAGCAGGTGTAACAGCAGGTGTAACAACAGGGGTGTAACAACAGGTGTAACAGCAGGTGTAACAGCAGGTGTAACAACAGGGGGGTAACAGCAGGTGTAACAGCAGGGGGGTAACAGCAGGGGTGTAACAACAGGGGTGTAACAACAGGTGTAACAACAGGTGTAACAGCAGGTGTAACAACAGGAGTGTAACAGCAGGTGTGTAACAGCAGGGGTGTAACAGCGGGTGTAACAACAGGGGGGTAACAGCAGGTGTAACAGCAGGGGTGTAACAGCTAGGGGCAGAATTGGATCAGAAGAGGACAGACAACTGCCCCAGGAGACAGTGTCCGTACGTCTGTCACAGTCCGTCAACAGTAAAGTTCAAGTTAGTGAATGAATCAGTGACTAAATCAGACCGAGTCTCAGTGTATGTGTGAGTGGGGGGCGTGGTCCCAGATCTTAGTGGCCAATCACAGCAGTTGGCCTGAGTGCATCTGTCTCAGAACTTTTTGACTCACTGTGTGTGTGTGTGTGTGTGTGTGTGTAGATGTACCAGCACGGCAGGGATCTGTGTGAGAGCCTGTGGGGCGACGCCTTCATGACAGTGGAGGACGACACGGACGACACGGGGGAGGCCGCGCAGGCCGCAGGGGAGGGCGATGGCGGTCGACCCTGCGGCTGCCTGACCCTCAGCCCGTCGGACAAGGATGTGATGGCCGCTCTCAGAGCTCGGCAGGACGACCCAGAAGAGCTGGACACCACCAAGGCTGACCTGCCTCAGTACCGAGCCCCGTGCCGGACCAAGATGGCCGACAAGGACAAGGAGGAACGGAAGAAGAACACGGTGCTGCGCAAACGCTCACTGATGGTGGAGGACGTGGAAGGAAGTGGGAGTGGCTTGTAGAGGAGGGGAGAGAGTGGGAGAGAGAGAGCAGTTTAATTAGCGTTAATTGTCTAAACATCTGTGTCCGTATCTGTGGAGTTCTAACCTCGTTCCTGTAGTAAACTTCATCACTTTAACGTCAGCAGCAGGTCAGGTGATGATGACATCACAGGTCAGGTGATGATGTCAGTGATCAGCAGCTTCATGATCTGCTCTGAGGTTTCTGTTTCCTCCAGTATCTCATCAATAAAGACGTCCTAAAGGTCACTCTGAGGTCACAGCTGTTTACTGTAGAATAGAACGCTGACGGGTCACGACCAGAACCAGTTTGGTGTTGGTTCTTGGAGACGTCTCTCCACAAAGACCCAGGTGAAATAGATACCAGGGGAATTCAATGAAGTCAGAATCCTCAGAGGAGCAGTGAGCGCCCTCTGCAGGCAGAAATGCCAAACAATTCACATGGTCCTGTGGAAGGAAAAACAGCAAGGCACTAAAACTGGAATCAGTACTGTACAGTACCACAGCACATCAACGGTTCCAGTGTAGTGAACTGTACCAGTAAAGAGGACTGGAAAATAAAAGGGCAGTTTCAAAAGTTTTGGATTAAAAATAAAATGTAGACATAGTTTAACTACTAGGTTAGTTAACAGTTAATCTCTCTCCTCAGAACAGCTTCTGTACAAAGACAGAACTTCATACAAGTACTACAAGTACTACAACTACAGTAACTACAATAACTACTACAGTAAGTACCAAACAGAGAAAATTCCAGACATAGTTTTCCAAGATCCCATTTATTTGTAGTGCAAAAGAGTCAAAGAGGACTACAAATCTTCTCCCGGTCTCAGACGGCTGCGTCAGAGTACCATGTGCTGTAACCTCCAGGACCAGTATATTCAAACACCACCAAAACCAAACTTACTTCGACCTTATTCCAGCCGTGCACATGTGCAGCAAAGTTCACACAACACCATAAATGTCAAGTTAAAATAATCCCCACCAGCAGGAGGTGCAGGAGGTGCAGGAGGTGCAGACCACAGCAGGATCTGGTCTCTGTAGGTTACAGCAAAAATATTGACAGGGTAAAAACAGCAGCTTTGATAAAGAGTCACAACAAAAAACAAAAACAAAAACAGCAGATTTGACTGAAGGCCGAGGAGAGACCACTGAGCTGGACCTCCGCAGACCTCCTGTCCCATCAACAATTCCAGGGAGGTGATAAAATATTCCAGTTGAACGGGGGGAGGAGGGGGGAGAGAGGGGAGCACGTAGTGTTTTCTGTTTCTCCAGGTTTGTGATGAAGAAGCAGCAGCTTTTAGTTTGTGTGCGACAAGGTCCGACCCACGACGGTCCGGTCCGGTCTCAGAGCAGGAGGTCCATTAAACAGGAGTCAGACGATCAGCAGTTTTTACACGGACTGTTCTGTTGTTGCTGTGAGGAACTTCACGTCTCTCAGTAAAAACAGTCACAACCCAGAGAAAGTGCTTTGGATTTTAGATGAAAAAATCTTAGTGTGACTAACAAGGGTTAGAGCAACACTGAAGTGACACAGGAGAAGAAGAGTCAACACACTCACCAGAGCAGAGAAAAAAAAAAAAAAAAAAACACCAGACATTTGAAAAGACCTTAACTAACTGACTGACTGACTGACTGACTTTCTCCTCGGTCTGTAACTTTAAATGAACTCTAATCTGCCACGTCCATAACATAGTTCACAGTAGAGTGTGGTGTAAAACCAGAAGTAAAACCAAAGGTTTATAAAAACTGTCTGAGGAAACAACAGTCACCTTAAAAGGTGACTATGTGACTTCACTCTGACGTCATCGTCATCATCTGACGTCATCACCTCAGAGGAGGAAACGCGGTTGTGTTTCCTCCTCTGAGGCACAAAACAAAAACAATATGTACCATAAAGAGCCAGCAGGGGGCAGCAGCAGCATTGAAACAGTGTCCTTGAGGTGCAGCATACAGTGAAGGTTTAAAGGCAACATCTGAGGTGAACTGCCCCCCCCCCCCCGCCTGTCTGACTTATTATTCTTTTATCTGGGGTGGGGTCGCAGCAGGCCCCTCCTGGCGTTGGTTGACTGTCTCTGCTGGGCGAGGAAGGACATGGCCTGGTTGGAATGTCCCACACGCTCGGCTCACGCCGTGCGCACCGGCGGCGGCATGGGCGTGGTGGGGGGGGGGGGGGGGGGGGGGGACAGAGAGATTTTATTTGGAAAAATGATTCTCTCAGTGACAAATTCCTTTTAACACATGTAAATATCCTTCAAAATAAAAGTCTTTGGAGAGTTTCTTCAAAATAAAATGAGAGAATAAATGGAAACGGCATTAACAGTGACTACTAGTGGCTGTCTCTGTGAATAACACGGAGTTCAATGTTACAGTGAGTTTCAGATATTTACGACTTTTATTTTGTAATATCAGATGGATATGGTTTGGTCTGGTGGCTTTTTCTAAGAATGTTTATAAACATCAGTGACCTCTGACCTCTGTTTTGGTGTGTCAACCCTCACCATGTTGTACCAGGCACTGATGATGAGCTTCTCCTCCTGGTCGTGTCTGGCTCTGCTCCCCCCCCCCCCCGGCTGAGGAGACACACAGTCTCAGCTTCTCTCTTCAGAAAACACACACACACACACACACACACATCTATATATATATATATATATTTATGCAGTAACTGTTCTCACCTCCAGGTGATGGATCTTTCTGTCCTTCTCCGTCAGCTGGTTCTTCAGAGCCTGAACCTGAATGTCAGGATTCTTGGTGGCCGCCGGCTGATTGGAGTCCAGGGTTTTGATCACCTGCAGGTGAGAGAATGTAACTGCATTGACATGAGTGGTGATGAAACCTGAGGCAGTGGTCCAACTAATGTCCCACAGACAAACGGAGGGACGGATGAATTCACTGGAGTCAGTGATGAAGAATGAGAGCAGGAAGCTGTTAGCCTGGTGGGCTAATATCATCGGCTAACAGGCTAAACATATTAGCCTGACCAGAGCAGATCTTCAGGTCAGGGGTCAAGTCCAGAGATCGTGGTCATCTGACGTCAGCTCTTCATTCTGGAGAACTGACAAACAGCTGAATCCACTCCAAAGTTTTCATCTCCTCACCCTCACAAACACAGATGAAGATGAAGACATCTTCATCTTCATCTGTTAAAGTTCACCGTGAGTGAGAACTGGACGCTTCTCCAGGTGGGACTGACCGTTCTGGCTTTCTCCACGTAGAGTTTGTACCGTTCCTCCATCTGCTTCATGTCCTCGTCCTTCTTCCGCAGGATCTCCTGGAGTTCATCTATCTTCTTCGCCACTGAGAGGAGCATAAGAGTTTAGAGGAGGAGGAGGAGCGTGGATGATGAAGAGTGGACATTTGTTTGACTCACTGTTGCCGTCCACTTTAGGCTCCAGGTCATCAATGACTTCTTTTTTCTTCTGGAGATCAGACTGAGCTTCATGGAGCTTCTCTCTACAAAAACACCACAGTGACAGTACAGTACAGAAGTACGCAGTAGAAAACACGGTGTACTACTCACTGAAGTACTCACAGATGTTCCTCCAGCTTCTTCTTCAGTAAGGAGGACTGAGACAAACAGGAAGACAAAAACACACATGTCAAACTGTGGAGGTTGAAAGCACAAAACACAGAGTAAAGGTCAGAGGTCAATCATGGCCCAGGTGGTCAGCAGGTGGGCCGTACTTACAATGGCCTGATTTTGGCAGAGTTGACCGATGGGGGCGGGCGGAGAAAGACAGACAGACAGACAGACAGAGGACAGGCGTTAACAGTGATTCACCACAGCACACTGGGCTACAGTCCCACACAACAACCAGTAGAGGGCACACTGTGGACCTCATCAGCTCAGGCTGCTGGAGCGCTAACGTTGTTAGCTTTGAGGTCAGATGTAGACACACGTTAACGGTCAAGAGCTGTGAAGTGAAGAAGGGTTAGGTGTGAAGACCCCCCCCTCGCCCCCTCCCCGACCCCTCCCTCACCCCTGTCACCCCCCCACCTCCACTCACATCTTCTGTTTTGCTGTCCTGCTCCTGCAGAGTTCTCTGGAGCTCCTCCACCTGAGAACGCAGCTCCATGATCTGCTGCTCGTTCAACCTGGGCCACAGTTAAACAGAGGAAAGACACACATTAGGCCAAGAAAATGAAGGGGGGGGGGTACTCTGAAATGAATGAAAGGCAGAACCATGTCCAGCAGACCTGGGTGGATGAGAACGTTGTTGACAACCAGTTTTTTTTACATTTACTTTAAATACGTGGAGAAACAGTTCAAACACAGGATCAGCTCGACCAATCACAGCTCTGCTCCACTGGGCATGCTCAGTCCTCTCCTCCTGTCACTGTTGCTGAGGATGCTGCCTACACCCTGGACCTGGTGTGGTAATACACACGAACAGTCCACCCACATGTCCACATGTCCACATGTCCACACACACAGATTGAAGGGACAATCTGGCTTTTTTCTGTCACTCCTCCTGTGCAGCCCACACAGTCCAGAGGGTGAGTTGACATTTAGGCAGACAGTTCCACTGCCATCAGCCAAAGAAGTAGTTTAACCTGC
>NC_024323.1:15718659-15726555 GCF_000523025.1 Cynoglossus semilaevis
CCTGTTCTGAGTTTCCAGAGTGTTCCGTCTACGTCGAGCCTCCTCCAGCTCTGCCTCGGCCTCCACCAGTTTCTGTCTGTAGCTCTCTTCCTGGACACACAACATCTTGTTTTCATTCTGCAGACGCACAACTGTCTCCCTGTCGAGAGGTAGAGAAGAGGAGTCAGGGCAGGGGGGCAAAAAACGGAATCTTATTACCCCACTGTTCCTTTATGTTCAGACCAAATGTGTTTCCATCTGTCAGAGCTGCACAAACAAGTCCCAGCTTAGATGGGCTGCAGTACACATGGGCCACTTCAGAGGGATACAGTACACATGGGCTACTTCAGAGGGATGCAGTACACATGCGCTCCTTCAGAGGGCTGCAGTACACATGGACTACTTCAGAGGGGTGCAGTACACATGGGCTACTTCACAGGGCTGCAGTACACATGGGCTACTTCAGAGGGGTGCAGTACACATGGGCCACTTCAGAGGGCTACAGTACACATGGGCCACTTCAGAGGGCTGCAGTACACATGGGCCACTTCAGAGGGCTACAGTACACATGGGCCACTTCAGAGGGCTACAGTACACATGGGCCACTTCAGAGAGGTGCAGTACACATGGGCTACTTCACAGGGCTGCAGTACACATGGGCTACTTCAGAGAGGTGCAGTACACATGGGCTACTTCAGAGGGATGCAGTACACATGCGCTCCTTCAGAGGGCTGCAGTACACATGGCCCACTTCAGAGGGCTGCAGTACACATGGGCCACTTCAGAGGGCTGCAGTACACATGGCCCACTTCAGAGGGCTGCAGTACACATGGGCCACTTCAGAGGGATACAGTACACATGGGCTACTTCAGAGGGATGCAGTACACATGCGCTCCTTCAGAGGGCTGCAGTACACATGAGCTACTTCAGAGGGCTGCAGTACACATGGGCCACTTTAGAGGGCTGCAGTACACATGGGCCACTTTAGAGGGCTGCAGTACACATGGGCCACTTCAGAGGGCTGCAGTACACATGGACTACTTCAGAGGGGTGCAGTACACATGAGCTACTTCAGAGGGCTGCAGTACACGTGGGCCACTTCAGAGGGATGCAGTACACATGAGCTACTTCAGAGGGGTGCAGTACACATGGGCCACTTCAGAGGGCTACAGTACACATGGGCCACTTCAGAGGGCTACAGTACACATGGGCCACTTCAGAGGGCTGCAGTACACATGGACTACTTCAGAGGGGTGCAGTACACATGGGCCACTTCAGAGAGGTGCAGTACACATGGGCTACTTCAGAGGGCTGCAGTACACATGGGCCACTTCAGAGGGATGCAGTACACATGCGCTCCTTCAGAGGGCTGCAGTACACATGGCCCACTTCAGAGGGCTGCAGTACACATAGGCCACTTCAGAGGGATGCAGTACACATGCGCTCCTTCAGAGGGCTGCAGTACACATGGCCCACTTCAGAGGGCTGCAGTACACATGGACTACTTCAGAGGGGTGCAGTACACATGGGCCACTTCAGAGGGATGCAGTACACATGCGCTCCTTCAGAGGGCTGCAGTACACATGAGCTACTTCAGAGGGCTGCAGTACACATGGCCCACTTCAGAGGGCTGCAGTACACATGGACTACTTCAGAGGGGTGCAGTACACATGGGCTACTTCAGAGGGGTGCAGTACACATGGGCCACTTCAGAGGGCTACAGTACACATGGGCCACTTCAGAGGGATACAGTACACATGGGCTACTTCAGAGGGATGCAGTACACATGAGCTACTTCAGAGGGGTGCAGTACACATGGGCCACTTCAGAGAGGTGCAGTACACATGGGCCACTGCTGATGACATCACTGAGGGGCAGTGTTTTTCAGTTTCACACACACAGTCATTAACCACAGACGTACTTGAGCTCCGTGGGCATGATCTCTGCAGCCAGGTTTCCCACGGTGACCCCACTGTCACACAAGCCCCCTGTGGAGAGAGAGGAGAACTGCCATCAACCAGTGTCATGACCCAGGCCAACCCTGGACCCCAGACTGGTTGGAATCAAACCCCCCACAGCTGTCACTCAGTGGATTTCTAACGATGCCTCCACTGACTGAGTAAATCTTAGAGAGCCCACCTGTCCCACTGAGACACCTCTGTTGGACCTGTGCACACCTCAGTTCGTCGTTGGTTTCTCTCAGCGTGTCTCGCTCCGTGATCAGACGCTAGAAAGAAAACACAAGCCAAAGTGACGTCAGCGTCACATGACATCACTAACGCACCTGGGAGGACCGCCATCGTCACCCACTCACCTCCTTCTCCTTCAGCAGAGCCTCGTACTTGTCATGAAGGTTCTTGTACTCAAACTGCCACTTCTCAGCTTTCATGGCCTCTGCTGAATGTTTGGTGTGGAGCTCGTGAGCCTGCAAGTCAAGGAGCAGGGCAGAGCGTTCAAAGGAAGGAGTGCTTCAGTGGTGTCCAACACGGTGACCTCCTCACCTGTCTCTTGTAGGTGTCCAGCTGGGTGCGGACGGCGTTGGCCCGGCGCAGCTCCTCCTCCAGCTCACAGGTGCGCTGCATGTACACAGTGTTGCGCTCCTCCAGGAGGCGCACCTGTCTGCGCAGATCTCCCAGATCCTCCAGCTTCCGCTTGTACGTCTCCACCAGAGCTTCAAGCTGGTTCACGCGGTTTGATGAATGGGGGGGGGGGGGTGAGTATGAACGCAGCACGTCAGAAAAGAAGAACATGAACAGTCAGAGAGGAGTTGATGGACGTCTGTGTCTCACTGAAGACCAGGGACAACATGGACTAGAACCAGGTTCACATTAGTTCATTATGAAGGACTGATGACCCTGACTCAGAGAGGAGGGTGAGGGTCTGGACCAGAGAACCTTGGAGAACATAGGAGGAACATCAGAGGCACCACCTGACGGATGAAACGCCATCAACTCCCTCCATAAAAAAAAAACAATAAGGTGCGGGGGTCAGCTCAGGTCAGGTCAGGTCAGGTCAGGTCAGGGCCCGGGCCTCACCTGAGAACGTCCATCTCGTCTTTTAGGGCCTGCGCCTCCTGTGCCAGGTTGGTCAGCTCCTCGTTACGGAGCTGCAGGTCGTTCACCTCCCGCTCCAACATTTCTGACCTCAAACGCACATCATCTCTGCTATTCTCCAGTCTGAGATACACAGGTCAAGGTCAAAGGTCACACATCAGACATCATTAAACCTTTCACATCAAAGGAGAGGTTATTCAGGAATATCCTAAAACAGAGCATTTCAAAGTGTGCGCCGCATCGCCCATAGGGGGCGCCAGAGCGCTGAAGGAGAAGAGGAGAAAAAACAGCCAACATGAAGAGGAACAGATGGATGTGTTACACAAACAGTAAAAAAGAAGAACAGAGGAAGAAAAAAAAAACTCAATTTGAAGAATAAAGAACGTCTTCAGTGGTGGACGACTAAGCTGAACAACTCTGAACTACTGCAGTAGTACTGCGCGTTTGTATTGGATCAGTGTAGCCATGTAGTACCTGTAGTTTTCCTCCTGCAGCTGCTCCATCTGACTCTGCAGCAGCAGCAGCTTCTTGCCCGTGATGGCAGAGGTTTCCAGAGAGTCGCGCCGACTCAGCTTCTCCTTCAGGTTACGTGTCTCAGTTTGAAGAGACGACTTTTCCTCCAGAACTGCAGACAACTGAGGGATGAAGTAGAAAATCACGTTCAAAGTTGTGTTGGTTGATAAAAGACTAAGTGCAGCGCGGTGGCCCAGAGTCCCGACCCGAGTGCAGCTGAGCTCAGCTGCTCAACAGTGGAGCTGTTGTTCTCATTAGCCCACGGTCAAAGCCACATCTCAGTGATATAAATAGAAGAATATGTTCACCGCGGACCATCAGTCTGTTTCAACTAGTCCTGACCAGACCAGACTAAACTAGACGATCAGGATCCTGGATCAGATCAGATCTGTCAGTCTTTTCATTTCATTGCCTTTTTATATGGGTTTTTGAGGATAGTCTTACTTTCAGTGGAACATGTGAGCACGCTGTTGTCTGTAAATACACCGTTCAGTCACACTGTCATTTCCAACAACATGTTTCTGGATTAAATCATATAATAAAAACATAATTAAAAAAATTAAAGAAAATGTCCTATAGAAGAGGCCAACCTGATGTTCCAGGTCCTGGCAGCGCTGGTTCAGGTCGGCCTTTTCATCGGCCTCTTCACTGAGAAAATAATATTTCCTGGACTGGAGCAGCAGACACAGGTTATTAGACCACAGCAAAGACTCAGTGTCAGTCAGTAGAACAATGGAAGTGGACGGACGTGGAACTGTGACCACGGAGACAACGTCTCTTTCACTACACTGACATGAGACTCAATTTATGGAACAACGGCCCAAATATTTTGGACCAGTACAGAAACTGGGTCCGGGGCCACAGATTAGAAACAGCCGAGCCTGAAGAAGAAGAAGAAGAAGAGAGAGACTGCAGCTCAGACCTGGTAGTCGAAGTCTCCGTACATCTCTGGGCTTCCTGGTTCAGATGAAGGTTCCTTTGACAAGAGCTAAGGAGAAAAAAAAATGACAAAAATGATTCTTGACACAAAGACTCTGATGACTGCCTGAACGTCTCTGTGGGTGAGATGTTGGACAACGTCCACACAGACCACAGCTCACAGACCACAGCTCACCTCCTGAATGGCCGTCATCACCACATGTTGAACCGACTCCTCCAGTGTCATGATCTGCTGAATCTGTTCTGTGTTGGGGAAAAAAAAACAAAAAAAAAACACAACGTCACACTGATGATACGACCACATCCTGATGATTCTAACTTCAGCTGTCTTCACACAGGTGCCTCTGTGAACGTCTGTGAACGTCTGTGAACGTCTGTGAACGTCTGTGAACGTCTGTGAACGTCTGTGAACGTCTGTGAACGTCTGTGAACGTCTGTGAACGTCTGTGAACGTCTGTGAACGTCTGTGAACGTCTGTGAACGTCTGTGAACGTCTGTGAACCTCTGTGAAGGTCTGTGAAGGACTGTGAAGGACTGTGAAGGAGGCAGCTCCACTGTGTTCTCAGTACAGATTGATTATATAATCAAAGTGATCACTGGTCTGATTAAAGACACATTTTGACTCCACACCTTGTTTTTTCTCACAGCTGACAGCACAGCCCAGCACCAGCTGCACCAGCTTCCCCAGCTCGGTCACGTCGCCCATCTCTCCCATCAGGTTGACGTCTGGCAGGTGTTCATCCGACACCTGATGACCGAGCACCTGTTCGTGGAGCGCACGGCAGAACAGCACTGAGCATGAAGTAAGGGCAACGCATTAAAATGGTTAAAAAAAAAAACAACCAAACGTCGCGTACATCGTGGTAGTATTCCAGAACGCTCTTGAGAATCTTCTTCAGGTTGCTGACCTAGACAGGACACAAAGACAGACAGGGTAGTTGGGTAACGGAACCCAAACGTCTTAAATTCTGCTCATCTGTCCTTTTCCAAATCACCTTGAGGCGCCAGTTGGCCGCGCTCTCCTCCTTGATTCTGCCGAGCCAAGTGTCATTAAACCAAGAGGGGTCTCTGTTAACGAGAACAAGAGGAGAAGAACACGTGACTGGACGTGGAGACTCGCAGGAGGCCACGGGGTCAACAACAGAACGTGTCACGGCCTTGAACAACACCAACACCAACAACACCGTACGGTAACGCCCTTACATTCTGTGGAGCACATGTGCGATGGCCACGCCACTTGTCAGGTCCTGCTTGCTGTTGCATGATGGGACTTGGAATGTCTGTAGCTGAGAGTGAAGGGAAGTGAAAGTGAAGTGAAAGGAAAACAGACTGTAAAGCACGGCAGCAGGGAACGGATCAGGGGCTCAGTGTGTGTGATCGACAACCAGACAGATGACGTCACATGATCTTAATGTGCTTATTTTATTCATTTCCACTTAACAGAATAAAGTCATGTGGATACTGAGGTCAAACATTCGTGTTAATACTCGGTTGGTTTAGTGTAGGTTCAGGTCTGAATCTGCTGCGAACCGAATCCAACGTCAACCGACTCTTTAAACGTCATGTCCAACGGTCTGACGTCACCTGAGCCGAGTACCCATTAACGTGTTAAGATGCAAAACATTTAATTCATGAAGTTTTGGTGCCGACAACCGTCAGTGCTTCAGTCACGGACCGTATGTTGAGCTGTGTCTTTACGGCCAGTCAACACTCACTTCGTCAACACAGATAACAGACCAACAGACCCCGAGGGCAAACTTCCAAAGTGGCTTCTTAGCCACTTAGCTTAGCCGGCTAACGACAGTTGGAGAGACGTCACTAAAACAGAGCTTCAGCGCCTGTCAGTGGCCGCTGTACAACGAACACACTTCAACAACAGTTGTGGATCTTTAACTCATTTGTTAAATCGTTTTGACTTCGTCTACACCTGCTGTCACCTGTTAGCCGCAGTTAGCTTCCAGACTTACCCAGGTGAACAGGGAGTCACACAGCTCCGCCTTGTCCACACTCATCGTTCACTCGAGCCTCCAGCAGCTGACCGGGAAAGCGGTGGGTTTTCACACTTATATTCCACCAAAAGTTTGTCACTCACTCACTCCTCTCCACGTCACTCATCGTGCAGCCATGGCCTCCGCTCTCACCGCTGCCCCGTCCCGGTTGCTGCTTCGCCTTTCAGCTCCCGTTTTCCCAGCGAGCTTCCGTATTTAGCTCGTTCCCACGGACACGGATTATGTCAGCGGTCGGATTATTGATTATTATTGATCATTAACACAACCGTGAAAAAACATGAATTAAAAGTTAATGAAAACGTTTAAAGAACCTAGAAATAATGTAACACCAAAATACAACAACAAATTAAACTCATTCTTTCGAGTTTTACTTTAAGTATTCCTACATTTCTGTGTATTCTCAGCGACTTTATGTAACTTTGTGGTACCTCTGAATTTTAATGGACGTAATAAAATAAAATAAATTGTTTATGTGCACAAACAATTGTTGAATAATGTGAAAAGTTTTTATTTTATTTTGAATACATTAAGTTTTTAGGCTTTGTTTACTCATTTGAACATGAAGTGTATCTTAAAGGTTTATTGGTGTAAGTTGTTGATTATATCTGCCCTCAGTCACCCCTGCCCTTGTGCTTCTGCCCCCCGTCTACAATCAACATGAATTGAAACAAACTGTCTACAAGCTTCAGTCATAACAGTGGATTCAACCTCTGGCTCCAGACTTAACTTCTGTTCTTGTTTAAATGACGGCTGAGCAGTTAATTGTGGCTAAAGTACAGCTTTTACAATATGAACACACAATCAAAGTTCCTTCAGCTACCACTAGGTGGCAATAGTCGACATATCTGTAAAAAAAGGGCCTGTTGCAAAAGCATGTATAAACCCGACAAGTCAACGCTCACCTACTGTGACTGCTGTCAAACGTCATTTCCCCTCAGTGACGTGAGCAGAGCTACAGTTGAACTGGGACTTCATGTTGTTGTTGTTGTTGTTGTTGTTGTTGTTGTTGTACGTCTGTACGACGGGACCAAGGGTCCCACGTGACCCCATGTTGGACCACAGTGAGTGAGGTCACAGTGCAGTGACTGACATGCTGTCACCCACGTACACACGTACGTTTCCTCAGTAATCTATCTCCCTGTCCAGGCGTAGGCTCTCAGCCTCGTTGGTTTCCTGTGCACGTCGACCTTCATTGACCAATCAGGGCAAAATACTGCCCACACACTTCCTGTCTGCTCGCTTTTCAAGTGCATTCTGTGAGTGTCTGTGGGCAAACACCTGTGTAAGAGGAATGATCTGCCATTTCCAGAACGTCACATTTAAAACCCTGTTTGTTGCCCTCCCCCCCCCGCCCCCCCCCCCCCCCTCCCCTCCTCACCCAAACAAAAAAAAAAAAACAAAAC
>NC_024323.1:15726771-15727552 GCF_000523025.1 Cynoglossus semilaevis
GCGTAATATGGTGTATGTGCGGGGGGGGGCCGTGGGGGGGGGGGGGGGCTCTGCCAAGCCAAGAACGGAGCTGACTATTTTTGGACGCGCCTCTTCCTCCGCTCTAATTCCTCTTTTCACCCGTTCTCTCTTTCCTTATTCCCCAGATGTGTTTCCTTCCTGAAAGTCAAAAGGCTTTACTTCTCCTCTTTCCAAAACGTCCCATTTAAAACCCTGTTTGTTGCCCCCCCCCCCCCCGTCTGCCTCCACTGGCTGTTAAAGTACAATAACAAAGAAGTCAATTATCAGTGTTATCTCTGGACTTGAACCTTCATGTTTATATGCTGTGTATCTTCAGTTCCTCCAGGGGGGGTCCTGTGAAGGGCAGCTCTGTGCTGGAGGGGGGGCTCTGCACTGGAGAAACCTTAGACTGGATCAAGACACCTGGGAGGAAGTGAGGTTCATGTTCAGGGGTCCAACACAGAACTTAGTCACTGACTGAGGAATGGGTCGCAGAAGCCAGAAGCTAAGATTGAGTAATTATTGCCTTTTTTTAAACTTGTGGTTTAGTTGTTTGGAAAAAACAGGAATAGTTCCTTTTTTGACGGTTCTGTAAGATCACAGAGCAAACGGTCGTCATCGACAGACCATCAGGTCACATGACTGCGTGGAAAAAACTTCTCCAACATCAGATTAGTCACACTTTATTTACTGAAGCTCATCTTTGGAAATGGATTCAGTCTGTTGTAGCTGGATCTGAATCTCTGACCTTCACCATGGAGCAGTGGTGCGTCCTCACACT
>NC_024323.1:15727605-15732527 GCF_000523025.1 Cynoglossus semilaevis
CACTTTAAACAACAACAGCACTCATCAGCCTTCCTGCAGAGCCACTGTCACGGTTTGTCTCAGTATTACAGTGGGTCAGTGATGACATCATAACCTGTGGCCCGTCTGGTGTGGGTCAGTGATGACATCATAACCTGTGGCCCGTCTGGTGTGGGTCAGGTTCAGAGAAGACAGGAACGACACTGAGGCCTTCAGTCGAGGAATGTCAGTGATGTGCCCGGGTGTTTGGAGCTGGAATGTTCTGGAATGTTGGCAGCAGTTCATTTCCCTTCAGGTTTCCCAGGTGTCAGAGTGAAAAGAAAACAATGAAACCACAGGTTGGAATAAAGTGGGGGGGGGGCGGAGAGGAGGCGGCTGTAACAACAGGCAGGAGTCTGGTCAGAAAACCCCGTTCTAGACATGAGGTCATCCATGTTCTACTGTAGGTAAATGTTGTCAGGACATGCCATGCCGGGAAGGCGGGGGGGGGGCTGCTCCCTGCCTTATCAGCTGCCTCCACTCCTACATTCAACCCACATATTTATGTCTTTGCCAATGACAGGTAGTTAATAATAAACCAACCTCTGGACCCTGACAGGGAGTGGTGAGGCGAACCAGGTGTTGAAGCTCCTGCAGTTGGTTATAACTCATGTTACATAACCACCACACACACACACACACACACACACACACACACACACACCTACTGAGCTCTATGTTAACACGACTCAACAGTGCAGTGATCAGAGTGACCCCCCCCATCCCTGTCTCTGTGAGTGTTCTCTGCCTGGACTCTGGACACGTCCAGGTCTGAGGGTTTTCATGTAGTTTCAGATGTCTCTCTCTCTCTCTCTCTCTCTCACACAGAGTGACTGAGTCACAGTGGGCTGGTAACAAGTGCCTCTTCTCTGGGAGAGTCCCTGGTGTGTCCTTGTGATTAAGGCCAATCCCCCAGAGCAGATCAGGTCTCTGTTCACTGGGCAACATGACACTCCACTGTTGCCCCGCTCACAACAACAGCTGTGCTGCAGCAGCAGCAGCAGCAGCAGCAGCAGTGACAGGTGATAAACCCTCAGACAGACCAGGCAACAACAACAACGATGACACAGTGGCTCCCAGCTCAGTCTACAGTTCAGTCTCCAGTTCAGTCTCCAGCTCAGTCTCCAGTTCAGTCTCCAGGTCAGTCTCCAGCTCAGTCTACAGTTCACTCTCCAGCTCAGTCTACAGTTCACTCTCCAGCTCAGTCTACAGTTCACTCTCCAGCTCAGTCTACAGTTCACTCTCCAGCTCAGTCTACAGTTCACTCTCCAGCTCAGTCTACAGTTCACTCTCCAGCTCAGTCTACAGTTCAATCTACAGTTCAGTCTCCAGCTCAGTCTCCCGTTCAGTCTCCAGTTCAGTCTCCAGCTCAGTCTCCAGTTCAGTCTCCAGTTCAGTCTCCAGTTCAGGCTCCAGTTCAGTCTACAGTTCAGTCTACAGGTCAATCTACAGTTCAGTCTCCAGCTCAGTCTCCAGTTCAGTCTCCAGGTCAGTCTCCAGGTCAGTCTCCAGGTCAGTCTCCAGCTCAGTCTACAGGTCAATCTACAGTTCAGTCTCCAGCTCAGTCTACAGTTCAGTCTACAGCTCAGTCTCCAGTTCAGTCTACAGTTCAGTCTACAGCTCAGTCTCCAGTTCAGTCTCCAGCTCAGTCTACAGTTCAATCTACAGTTCAGTCTACAGTTCAGTCTACAGGTCAATCTACAGTTCAGTCTCCAGCTCAGTCTCCAGTTCAGTCTCCAGTTCAGTCTCCAGCTCAGTCTACAGTTCAGCCTCCAGCTCAGTCTACAGTTCAGCCTCCAGCTCAGTCTACAGTTCAGCCTCCAGCTCAGTCTACAGTTCAGCCTCCAGCTCAGTCTACAGTTCAGTCTCCAGCTCAGTCTCCCGTTCAGTCTCCAGTTCAGTCTCCAGGTCAGTCTCCAGGTCAGTCTCCAGGTCAGTCTCCAGGTCAGTCTCCAGGTCAGTCTCCAGCTCAGTCTACAGTTCACTCTCCAGCTCAGTCTACAGTTCACTCTCCAGCTCAGTCTACAGTTCAATCTACAGTTCAGTCTCCAGCTCAGTCTACAGTTCAATCTACAGTTCAGTCTACAGTTCAGTCTACAGCTCAGTCTACAGGTCAGTCTACAGCTCAGTCTCCAGCTCAGTCTACAGCTCAGTCTACAGTTCAGTCTACAGCTCAAGCTACAGTTCAGTCTCCAGTTCAGTCTACAGTTCAGTCTCCAGTTCAGGCTCCAGTTCAGTCTACAGTTCAGTCTACAGTTCAATCTACAGTTCAGTCTACAGTTCAATCTACAGTTCAGTCTACAGTTCAGTCTACAGTCCAGTAGACTGAACTGGAGACTGAACTGTAGACTGAACTGGAGCCTGAACTGGAGACTGAACTGTAGATTGCGCTGTAGACTGAACTGTAGACTGAACTGTAGACCACATGCCGACCTGTCAGAGTCCAGACTCTAATGAACCACAGGAACAGAGGTAAAAATAAAAGCCCTGAGTGTCAGCGTGTTCCTGTACACATGAAACCAGAAATCTTATCATCTTATTGATGACAGATGAAACCTGTCAGGCCGGGATTAGAACCAGAGGGGGTTTTTAATTACAAATATTTGTTGACACTGTGTTTGTCTTTGTTGTGAAGTGAGATCTTGAAAATCTATATTTATAAGAAAGTGTGGTTGAAGAAGACTCAGGATCCAGTGCTGCCCTGTGGTCAGAGGTGCAGTGATTACTGGGCTGGACTAATGACAGGTTCGATGCCCGGGGGGTTAGGCCTGCTCCTCCCAGCACATGTGCACAGACTGCACCTCACACACACCTCACACACACCCAGGTCCAGCTCCAACAGCAGGTGTAGCCGTCCTCCGCCCCGACCTGGTGGCCTGGTCAGGCAGCGGCTTCCTGTCGAAGGGTGTGTGGTTCTAACAAGAGCAGACCTGTTGTCCCAGTTCAACCAGTGCTTATTGTCAGCTCGGAGGAGCAGAGCTATTATGGGATAGATGAGTGTTTGGTCTGGTAATTCACCGCTTCATCTGCTACCTGGGATATTTCCCATAATTCCCTCATAATTACATGATCATCATAATAAAAATAATTAGCGTCACCGACAGTTACTGGCTTGAATCCCCTTGAATCCCCTTGAATCCCCTTGAATCACTGCTGGGCTTCAGTGAAGTTGGTGTCAAACCTGTGTGAATGGTGAACACAGTAACTGCACTCCCACGATGGGGGGGTGAAGGCGGGGGGGCGGGGGGGTGAAGGGTGAGTCTGACTGTAGGACGAGACGTGTCACATGACCGTCCGTGAATTCATCCACTCCTCTGTGGTTCACTCCCAGTCTCTGGGAACTCTCACCAACCTCAGAGCGACTTCACTCTCTGGGCGTGGAGTGAGGACACCACGTGGACGTGGACGTGGACGTGGACGTCTCTGGGAGTCAAACTGAACTTCAGATGTTTTGATGTGAGCAGTTGTTTTCCTCCGTTCCCTGGGTGTGAGACTCACTTCAGTTGTAAACACATGCCAGAAAACACCGGCCACACCTTCAGACTTGCACAACTTCCTTATTCTTTTTTGTGTGCACACACACACACACACACACACACACGCCAACAGAACACACCCAAACCATCCTCACACTCACACACACACACACACACACACACGTGTTCTGCCCCGCTTAATTGATGCCCTCAGCCAGCGGCCGAGCTGAGGCCAGTGAAGGGCTTGTCAACAAGCTGCAGCCCTTCATCCACTCTGACACTGCAGCTGAGTCAGCACAACACACACACACACACACACACACACACACACACTGTCCACTGTAATCAGCTGCAACTGGAAGTCAACTGTTTCAGGGGTGAGTCAGCTTCTCTCCCCCTCTAGCTGTCTTCCTTCATCACCCTCTCCAGCAACGAGAGTCGAGACATCGAGCTCTCGCCCCCCCACCTTCACTCTAGACCACATCACATCTGGAGATAAACATGTGACCAAACAATGATAAAAACACAAATGTGACATCATCATCATCATCAGCTGACCCTGACCCCCCCCCAGCTGCAGGACAGCAGACACACCTGTGACGGCCCGTGTGGTTTGGGGATGATTACAGGAGAGGTGTTTGGGATTAGAACCCTAAGCTCCTCTGACCTTTGACCTCCCAAAGGTCAGACTGGGCCTATGACCACAGAGTCAGATGTTCTCACTCCCTCTCCCGCCCGTGGTTACACCACTCTTACAGTTATCTTCCTCATATTGAGGTGGATTTTACCATCTGTGCTGAAGAAAGACTGACGACAGAGAAGAGTCATCATCATCTTCATCATCTTCATCTTCATCATCACCTTCATCATCATCATCATCTTCATCTTCATCATCACCTTCATCATCATCTTCATCTTCATCATCACCTTCATCATCATCATCATCTTCATCTTCATCATCACCTTCATCATCATCATCATCTTCATCATCTTCATCATCAGTCATCAAAATATAAACCAGTACTTTTTACATTCTTACTGTATTGGCTGCTAAAATACTACTGCGATACTTGACCATATGAAGTACAATAAAACTAATGAACTCCATAATAAAAACACACAGGGCTATGAGTTCCAAACCTAGGGTGTGCGGGCCACCGCGGTGACAATCTTGTAGTTCAGTATGAACTGAACTAGAAGCCGTGACAAAGGGACCAATCCCAACGCTTCAACACCAGGACATGATGGGAGGTCATCCTGAAAAACCTCAGGTCACATGATCTCTCCCCCCCCCAAACAAAAAGTCATCTGTTCCACAAGTGAGCACTCTTCACACACACACACTGTTAACACATGTTCAGGCAGTCAGACCGGTGCGTGGACCGGCCTCCACGGGGCTGGGGGGAGTGGGGGGGGGGGGGGGGGAAA
>NC_024323.1:15733020-15733559 GCF_000523025.1 Cynoglossus semilaevis
CCACGGTTAGCGCTGTGGCGGGGGGGGGGCGCGGGGGGCGTGCCGGGGGCGGGGGGGGGGGGGGGGGGGGGGGGGGGGGGTGGGGTGAAAAGATCAGACCAACGTGAACCGGGCTCTGACCCGGCCGTCTGTCAAGAAGATGAACGTTGGAGAGAGGAGAGAGGGAGAGGGGAGAGAAAAACAGCATTCCATTTCCCGTAAACCAGGAAGGGGGAGGGAGGGGGATTTTGGGAAGTTCAGTGAGTCATCACTTTTTCTTTTTTACCCCCCGGCATCTCAGCGTGGATCTTGAACCCTGCACCTCCACGGAGGACCAGTCGTCACTCTTTCAATCAAAGCTTTTGAAGTTTTGCCGCGTTGGGAGCGTCGACTCCACAGTCACAGTGGACGAGTCCGACGACGAGTCCGACGACGAGTCCGACGACGAGTCTCGACCTGCAGCCGCTGGAGCAGCTGCTGGTTTGAATCCTCAGCTGCCACTGTTGGGTCGGATCCCGGGAGCGTGCACGTGTGAGGGTGCTGAGGAGTGATCAGGTTAG
>NC_024323.1:15733913-15736005 GCF_000523025.1 Cynoglossus semilaevis
ATCATAAGGCCCTTAGACCTGCTGTCAGTGGACGTTCAGCTACAGGGGTCGGCTACTGACCACCGTTTGACACACACACACACACACACACACACACACACACACGTTATTTATCACACTTTGACAGAATCTACAAAGAATGATGTCACCGACCGCAGCAACACAACAGCCCCCCCGACCACGGTGACCTCACTGGATTGACAGGTCTGAGTCTAACTGGACTCTTTGTGCCGTGGTGCTGCTGAAGATGAAGAAGATGAAGATGAAGATGACTAAGAGTGAGTCATCTTCATCTTCATCTTCATCTAAACAGTGGTAGAAGACGACGACTCCTCACAGGGTTTCAGTACTCACATCTTACAGTACTTCTACTGCCTTCTACAGTGAAACAAATGTAGTGAGAAATAAAATGATCTCACACACACACACACACACACACGCACACACACACACACACACCTAATCCGACCTGGATTACTGTGATTTATTATAAACACATCCCGTCTGTGGTTTTCTCCCCTTCAGTTCAAACCACTTCCACTTAAACAAAGAACTGAAGCTGTCAGTCCCAGTCCCAGTCCTAGTCCCAGTCCTAGTCCTAGTCCCAGTCCACGTCCCAGTCCCAGTCTAAGTCCCAGTCCCAGTCCACGTCCCAGTCCAAGTCCAATTCCCAGTCCAAGTCCCAATCCCAGTCCCAGTCCACGTCCCAGTCCCAGTCGCAGTCCAAGTCCCAGACCCTGTCCAAGTCCCAGTCCAACTCCCAGTCCCAGTCCTCGTCCTAGTCCTAGTCCCAGTCCTAGTCCCAGTCCACGTCCCAGTCCAAGTCCCACACCAAGTCCCAGTCCAAATCCCAGTCCAAGTCCCAGTCCAACTCCCAGTCCCAGTCCTAGTCCCAGTCCCCGTCCAAGTCCCAGTCCAAATCCCAGTCCAAGTCCCACACCAAGTCCCAGTCCAAATCCCAGTCCAAGTCCCACACCAAGTCCCAGTCCAATTCCCAGTCCCAGTCCTAGTCCCAGGCCTAGTCCAAGTCCCAGTCCTAGTCCCAGTCCCCGTCCAAGTCCCAGTCCCCGTCCAAGTCCCAGTCCAATTCCCAGTCCAAGTCCAAGTCCAAGTCCCAGTCCAACTCCCAGTCCCAGTCCTAGTCCCAGTCCTAGTCCAAGTCCTAGTCCTAGTCCCCAGTTTTACTCCTTTGTACTTCATGTTTGTTTGAATATCACTGCAGTACTTGTCATGGCCTCCAGTGTTTTCTCAGTGTCAGGCCTGAAGATCAGAACCGATGAAGACTACATCCAGTGGAGAACTGTTGCTGGACGTCTGTGTCATGTGACCTCTGTTCTTGACGTCAGACCTTTAAACAGAAAGGAATCGGTTCCTTGTCAGATTATTATTAGACTCCACAGTTGTGTAACGTGGTCAAAAATAACCTGGTGGTCAGAGCGTGCATTCACATGCTCCAGTGACCAGTGACTGAGAAGGTGAGGGTGGCTCAACATAGAGGGCACTGTTGTCACGGCAGGACGTTTCTGCCCTGACGGTCCTGATGTTTCTGCTGGACCAGCACCAACAACGTGGACCAGACAGGTGACAACAGCGCAGCCCGGTGACTCAGACACAGACTGCAGTTTTTATCACTGGTCCCTGATCTCTTCCTTCGGCCAATCAGCACAGACCAGAGAACCAGTGAGGTCATCGCTTCCCTGATCTGTGGTTTGTCAAATGATTGAGCAACGTGGCCCGTTGACGTACGCGACCCAGAACTTGATGACTCCACATAATCAGCACAGTTGGAGATGAGAGGTTTGGACTCCTGGTTTGGTGAAGTACCAGGTGAGACACGTACCAGGAGCTTCAAGCTTTAGCTCCTGAGGTGTGTGTGTGTGTGTGTGTGTGTGTGTGTGTGATCACAGTCAGGTTCTCCTCATTACTGAAGAGAAGCTGGGCCGTTCCTCTCCTCACCTTCGTTCCTGGTTCTGCTCAGTTTTGTGGAGAAGACATTCCAAATTCCCATTCTGGAGACGTGGTGTGGCCCACGTGGGCCAAGTTATTCTCAGTGACGGAGTCGGATTATACGTCCATCCATATGCAGCCCGTG
>NC_024323.1:15736277-15736597 GCF_000523025.1 Cynoglossus semilaevis
GTGTTGCCAGGACTCCAAAGAATATCTGTCATTCTGTGCGTCAGTCGGACTATTCCAGGACTGAGACGCAGGTACAGTATCTGTGCAAATGAGAGTGTCTAAAAACACAACCACACACACACACACTCTCACACACACACACACACACACACACACACACCTCCTCACTCTGTCAGTGGAGCTGGAAATATCTCCGTTTCATCCTCCGTCTAATGAGATTCCACCGACACAGAAATCCTGGCTCCACGTTTCTCTGGTTTCTTCCTTCACACTGGTCCACACCTGAGGGCTGTTTCCCTGGTAACAGCTGCTTCCTGTTT
>NC_024323.1:15736811-15738330 GCF_000523025.1 Cynoglossus semilaevis
GGGGGGGCTCATTCATCTGGGTTGGTTCACCCTCACCTGGATGGACCAAGTTAGTCCAGAATGATCTTCATCTGCACGATAGTGGACCATGGGAGGAACTGGACCAGCTGACGTCAACACTGTACCAGGTGACATCAACACTGTACCAGGTGACAACAACACTGTACCAGGTGACGTCAACACTGTACCAGCTGATGTCAACACTGTACCAGGTGATAACAACACTGTACCAGGTGACGTCAACACTGTACCAGGTGACAACAACACCAGCATCTGAAGTGGACGTGTTAGCATCAGTGGAACGCTCGTTTCTGCAGTTCAAAGGGAAACTTTATCACTGGTGTCTTGATCTCCACTGGTGTGTGACACTGTGTGTGTGGTTTCTGGTGCAGCTATACTTGTGGGGACACCAAATGAGACTCACACAGATTTGTAACAGTTTAGTTCAGGATAATGAGCCGAGGAATGTAGCGGCTCTACGAGACGCACATCAGTGTGTGTGTGTGTGTGTGTGTGTGTGTGAGCAGCTGGAGACTTTGAAGTTATTGTGTTTTCGCAGAGCGAGAGGCCGTAATGACACCTGGTGTGTTTTTCTAAGAATACCAGAGGTGACTGAGTGCCGCTTCTTCTCCCACGGCGTTTGACAAAGATCTGGAACAACATCAAAACTCTGCCGTGGAGGCATTTGTTTAAAGAGGAGCTCTTCGCCCAAAGCAACCGCAGTGTTTTGGTGGGGGGTGGGGGGGGGGTATAACCATGTCACACAAAACACAATAGCCCCTGGTCTGTGCACTCCTCAGGTTCACAGCTCCAACAGTCAGGGATCAGTTCCAGGTTGGACGGCGTCCCTCGCTGCTGCACACGGTCAGGAGATAAAAGAAGAACGCAGCAGAGGATGCTGGGAAACAGAGTGACTTCAAAGCTGCACAAGAATGTCTTTAAACGCGGTTCTCCAAAGACCACATCAAACACAAATGGGGGGGGTGCGGGAGGGGGGGGGGCAAATATGAAGGAACAATTACAGATGACATGTGCACACACACACAGGCATGTTCACAACATCCAAGCACCGCAGCCCGGTCCACCGTCAGGACTAGAAAGGAAAGTGTGTGTCAGCTCCATTAAAGAGTTTAGTGTGTGTGTGTGTGTGTGTGTGTGTGTGTGTGTGTGTGTGTGCCCAGAGAGCACTTCAGCTGAGCTGCTGCCAGGAGACGATCAGAGGCCCTGCAGCCCACACACACGCTCACGCATACTCACCCTGCCTGATCACAACTCCATCATCTGAGGCACACACACACACACACACACACACACACACACAGGGTAGATATTGATTGTGTTAAACACAGCATTTAAGGCCCAACACTGTTCCTGGGGCCTAGAAAACACCCACACATGTTCTCTGCCCCACGATGCACAAAGACAGGCACATACACACACACACACACACGGCAGAGCAGTAACAAATACAAACACACTGAAACACACACCCTTTAACCCCTGAGGTACCAGACCTTCA
>NC_024323.1:15741049-15741373 GCF_000523025.1 Cynoglossus semilaevis
AGGGGGAGGGGGGGGACACCTTTGTTGTCGTTGTACAGAAACAGACATAAACACAGTGAGTGTGTGTGTGTGTGTGTGAGTCAGTGACAGTGAACACTTTTGATCTTCGGAAGAGAGAGTTCACCAGATCACACACACACACACACACACACAGCGGAGCTCTCAGTCTGAAGCTCATTTTGTAGTAAATGTTCATAAATATCCTCAGGAAACAGAAACACATCATTGGTGGAGTTGAAGCCCACAGATGCAGCCCACAGATGCAGCCCACAGATGCCACCCCCCCCCCCCCTCCAAGCCGGGGGGGGCGTTTACCACCCAAAT
>NC_024323.1:15741379-15742436 GCF_000523025.1 Cynoglossus semilaevis
CCCCCCCCCCCCACACCCATCAGAGGTGAGGGAGTTAGCTCGCCACATGACGGACCACAACCTGCTAATTGTGCTGCTTGTGTGGCCTCCACCCAAGAGGAGCCGCAGGTTGAACACCAACCTCAGCGTCTGTTCTGCACAAAAACACACAAACAGCAATTGTCAGGTGAAGTGAGATAGAAAAACATGTCTGACAGCCTGGGGGGGGGCGCTGGGGGGGGAGGGGGGGAGTACAACACACTGTGTACAAGGTGGAACCACATTAGCATAGTGAGTAAGAGTGTGTGTGTGTGTGTGTGTGTGTGGGTGTGTGTGGGGGAGTCAGATGAACAGAGACTGACTCCGGGGCGTCTGTGTCCAGACTTGTTCAGGTCCGTGGTGCAGGCATCGGTTCTCTGAATCACACAAACAGTTCCTGAGGCTCAGCAGAAAAAAACAACCGAGAAGAAAACAAGAGGTAAAACCTGCATCTGAGTGTCTGCTGGCTCTGACCCACTGGTCCCAAAGTGGGGGTCGGGGCCCCTCCAGGGGGCATGGAGCAGAAAGGAAATTTGCACTGATTTGCAATTTTTCTTTTCCTTTTATTTTTCTGAAGATAAAAAAAGAAAACAAAATCAGAACTATTGATTGACTCATTCAACTCCACGGCTCTTTAATTCCTTCTATTAATTTCTTGTTTGTTTGATTGGTTCATGCCCCGCCTTCCCTCCATGACCCTGAGAAGCTGGAGCCAATCAGAGGCTGGCAATAGAGGAAGTTAGATTAATTTTACGTTAAGACACTCTGAAGATGATGATGATGAAGATGATAATGATGATGATGATGATGATGAAGATGATGATGAAGATAATGATGAAGCAGATGATGATGATGGTGAAGATGATGAAGAAAATAATGATGATGATGATGATGAAGATGATGATAATGATGAAGAAGATGATGATGAAGATGATGATGAAGATGGTGAAGATGAAGGTGAAGATGAATCTGATGAAGATGATGATGATGTTGATGATGATGATAAAGATGATGAAGATAAAGATGTGATGATGATAAA
>NC_024323.1:15742551-15744335 GCF_000523025.1 Cynoglossus semilaevis
GATGATGATGAAGATGATGATGATGATGATGATAAAGATGATGAAGATGAAGATGATGGAGACCATGATGGATCAGTGTATTAATAGCCCTGGTAAAAGTGACCACTCTGACCATGTGACATGACCACAGTGGATGAGAGGCTCCATTATGTCCAGATGGAGGAGTCGGCCCATTATTTTGGCGTTGGCCTCTGCAGACTTCACCCAGTCATGAAAACCTCCCACTCACTCAACTTAAACTACACTTTTTCATCTCTTTGGTTGATTCCCTCATGGACTTCTATGTGGGGGGGAAGGGGGGGGGTTGGGGGGGAGGGGGGGGGGGGGGGGGGGGGGGGGGTCTGCGACCTCTGATTGGCCTCAGCTTCTCTGAGTCACAGCCAAACGGCCTGGTGTTCAGGAGAAACAAACGACAAGAGGCTGCAGGACAGAAGGGGAGCTGTGCAGAGGTGGGGGAGGACAATGGGACAGTGGGGGGAGGAGGGGGGAGGACAGAAGCAGCTTGTTGTCAGAGTCTGGGTCGGACACAGACAGGAGGAAATGGACGGACAAGAGGACGCAAGACGGGCCGGACTCCACCTGAGGTGAAGGTAGAAATACGCCCACTAGAAATGTTGGCAGAAATGACAAAGTTATTATTATTACCATTATTAATATATATATATTATTATTATTATTATTATTATTATTATTATTGTAGAAAACAGATGCAGCCTTTTTAAAAATCCAGCGTGCTTGTTTGTTTACATTTAAAACCTGGACGTCAGAGTGAGCTCCATGACTGAGAACCTTCATCTTCATCTTCATCATTTATAACACGTTCAGCTGCTTTTGACAACGTCTGTACTTATAAAGAGACCAAAACAAAGTCACACAGTGGCTGGGCGGTAAGTTCTCCTGCCTTACATCACAAAGAGGAGGCTTGGACATGAACCAGTGAGTCTCTCTGCCTCAGTCCAGGTCATGATGTGGGAGAGGACGTGCAGATGTGACTCCACCCTAAAAGACAAACTGTACGTGAGTATTCACACACCCCCCCACACACCCCCCCCGGGGGGGGGGGGGGGGGAAACAGACACGTGAATATCTGCCCAGTCTCAGGGTAAACAGCTCCAGCAGCAGTTCTGGCTCTGGTCCACCTGGTCCTGGCTGTTCAAACCCAGTCTGTGCCAAACAGACGTCCTTCCCTGGAACTGTGGACTTTGGTCCAAACAACAACAACAACAACAACAACAACAACAACAACAACAACAACAACAACAACAACAACCCAAAACAGTCCACAATAAAAACAGTGCCAACAGGATCCAGGTTTATGATTGACAGTCGAATAAACAGGAAGAGGGTCAAAGGTTGAACCTGAACCAGACTGGACCTGGTTCAGGTTCAAAGGTTGAACTGGACCTGGTTCTGACCAATGACTCTCTCAGCATCTGAAGGTTTGATTCCTGAGCCGTTCCACTCGTCAGCGCGTGCTTCTGGGATGAATAGAACCGATCATTGACGGCACCTTTGTTGTTTGCTGATGTGGTAACAGAAAAGAACAACATCCCATAATAATGCTACGACTCTGGACATCTGTTTCCACCGCTGGGTTGTTACTAACACTTGGCTGGATACGGGCACGCTGCCACCTCACGAGTGTTCCCAGAAACACTCTGGACCCTGTGCTGTGGACCAGTGCCAGAACCTCACTGGGTCTGAGGTTCAAGTCCACCACAAGACTGGAGAACCCTGAACACAGTAACAGCAGCAGCAGTGACCGCAGCAACAAGAACAGTAAA
>NC_024323.1:15745761-15748369 GCF_000523025.1 Cynoglossus semilaevis
CAGCAGTAACAGTAACATCAGCAGTAACATCAGCAGTAACAGCAACTGTTGTTTTCCTCTGTTTGTTCCTGTTTCCATGGAGACCATGAAACAGACCCAGAGTTAAACCGGTGGTTCAGGGGACCATCAACTGACCTGGAGTTTTAATGATCGACCACAGGACCTGAGAAGTGGTGTCCTCGCCCCAGTGTTTGGGCCACACTTACAGGTAATGGAGCACCGTCTCCTGTGACTGGTTAGGTTCAGCTCTGACATCACTTCCTCTCCACCGTCAGTTCTGACTCCAAGTTTGTCTGGTCAGGGTCAACTCAACGACACGTGGACACGCCCACCTGGACGCCCAGGTCACATGATCCAGATGACCTCATCAGCTCATCCTGGTGGTTACCCTGTGGTATAACATGTGATCAGACGGAGGACTGGGCGTCTCTACCTGCTGTGTTTATTATTGGATGTAGATTTAGGTTCAACTAAGACGAGGGACGTTTGAAAAAGTCAACGGAGAAAAACATGTTGATTCATTTCCTATGGATTTTCCACAAATGAGAGGAAGTGGAAAAGTCAGATAAAAATAGATGGTTAGAAAAAAGAAGACAAAACACGGAGCGAGAAAGACTGAGAATCAGGACAGATATTACAAATCAGTTTGGTGGAGTTGACCTGGAAACAACAAACTCAGGGCGCGGCGTCCACCGTCCAGGGCCTCGGTCAGGGACTCTTCATGACATTCCCTCAGAAGTGACACGTGACGTCATTCACTTCATTAATTAAAGTCATTGGTTAATGACAGGGTGAAGCCCGCTCTCTCTCTGAGCTCATGGATTGGGTTCAGACTGGAA
Organism: Cynoglossus semilaevis; assembly: GCF_000523025.1. Lineage (NCBI taxonomy): Eukaryota > Metazoa > Chordata > Actinopteri > Pleuronectiformes > Cynoglossidae > Cynoglossus > Cynoglossus semilaevis. Next base: position 15,746,601 of record NC_024323.1, read on the forward strand.
TGTTGCTGGAATGAGGCTTTGTGGGCGTGGCTTCCCGGTTCTCCCAGAGAGGAACTGCTATGTCACACTCATGCCCATATAAGGATTCCGGACTTCCTCCACAGGCGGGATCACAATAAACAATAGCAGCAACAGCGTTTACCGACCAGGCACGGGCTTTTCACACTGACAATGAGAAGTACACGGTACGAAGTACGGGGTACGAAGTACAGGGTACGAAGTACAGGGTACGAAGTACACGGTACGAAGTACAGGGTACGAAGTACACGGTACGAAGTACAGGGTACGAAGTACACGGTACGAAGTACAGGGTACGAAGTACACGGTACGAAGTACAGGGTACGAAGTACACGGTACTGCGGGTATAAGTACATTTGTACAACTGTCAGGTCAGAAAGAGCCAAAGACGCGTTCTTCGGTCAGTGACGACACATGAACGGCTGTGGCTCAGCGGTGCTTCGACCCGGTTCATTCATCTGTGTCCCATAACTTCAACCAAACACTGACGTAACTGACACAGGCGCAGCATTAGCATAAAAACCGATCGTGTTGTTATCGGCGCTCCAGTGTTTGCGACAGTCGCTCCGCCGCTGTCTCCCGTGCCTACAGGCTGCTTTCAGTCGCCTCTTCCCGGCATTTACGTCACTCTACGACGCAGTGTGTGGGCAGGGTCACCGAGCTGCCAGCCAATCAGAATGCGGCTAGGGCTGTAAGCGTATATAAAAGAGACGCAGAGACCCGCCTGAACACACCTCAACGAACAGCGCCACCGACGGACCAGAGTTCCAGGGTCACAAGTTTATGTTCACTGAACCGCGGGAGGAAAACAGTGACTCCAGGTTGAACAGAAACAGAACAGTCTTCTCCTGACACCGATCTCCTGTGGGATCCTGGACCTTCATTCTTCTTCAAGAGAGATTTTTTTGTGTGTCGATTCCTGGACATTAAGAGACCCCGTCAGGACCTGAGTTGATGCGGGTCCGGTACTACACATCCACACACTGAGTCTGAGTCTGAGTCTGAGTCTGAGAGGAAACCCCGTCACCGTCCACTCCTGAGCCACGACTTTATGTCTACAAAGATGGAACAGCCTTTTTACCACGACGACTCCTTTCTGTCACCGTACGGACACTCGGACGCGGCCGTGCACGACTACAAGCTGCTGAAGCAGAGCATGAACCTGAACCTGAACCTGGCAGAGCCGTACCGCAGCCTGAAGTCCCAGCTGAGGGCCGACACGGACGTCTACCAGGGGCCACAGCCGGACATGGGCTCCCTGAAGCTCGCGTCTCCGGAGCTTGAGAGGCTCATTATTCAGAACAGTCACGGGGTGATCACCACTCCCACCCCCGGCCAGTACTTCTACAACCGCGGCATCACCGAGGAGCAGGAGGGCTTCGCCGAGGGGTTTGTCAAAGCGCTGGACGAGCTTCACAAGATGAACCAGATGGCTCCTCCAAATGTGTCCATCGGTGCCGGCGGAGTCACCACCTGCTCAGCGGCGGCATCTAGCGTCTTCGGCTCCACGCTGCAGCCGGAGCCTCCCATCTACACAACACTGAACGCCTACTGCCCAAACACAAACCTGTCTTCTGCGTCCAGTTACCCCACTGCCACCATCAGCTACCTGCCCCCGCACCAGCAGAGTCACCCGCAGACGCAGACGTCGACGCCCGCTGCGCATCAGTTCCAGCACCCGCTGTCCGGCTCCGGGCTCCACCCGCAGCGGATCCCCCCCCTCCACAACGGAGCGGCAGGAGGGCGCCCGC
>NC_024323.1:15748771-15755459 GCF_000523025.1 Cynoglossus semilaevis
GCACCGCTGTGCGCTCGCGGGCCTCACCCCGACGCTGTTCCCCGCTCTCAAGGAGGAGCCGCAGACGGTGCCCGAGCTCCTGAGCAGCGACGGCTCCCCCCCGATGTCCCCCATCGACCTGGAGACGCAGGAGCGCATCAAGGCGGAGCGCAAGAGGCTGAGGAACCGCCTGGCGGCCACTAAATGCCGGCGACGCAAACTGGAGCGCATCGCCAGGCTGGAGGAGAAGGTGAAAGTTTTGAAGACCGACAACGCGGGTCTGTCCAACACCGCGTCGGTGCTGCGGGACCAGGTGGCCCAGCTCAAACAGAAGGTCCTGACGCACGTGAACAGCGGCTGTCAGCTGATGCTCACCAGCAAACTGGAGACGTTCTGAGGAGCACACACTCGAACATGACTGAGAAAAGTACAAACACTGGAGTCACGGCCCCCGGGACGGAGGCCGAGATGTTGACAGCGCCACCTGGGCCACGGCAACAGACCAGTGGGCTCCTGGAGGGTGAAATTGAACTGTTTGAAATGGTACTTCCGGATGCTGGACACCGCAGAGGACACCATTCCACCCCAGAGCCCCAGACTGAACAGACAGTGGGCAACACAGTGGGCACCGGCCCAGAGTCGGGTGTTCTGTTGGTAGACAGATGTTGTTGTTGTCCTGCAAAACTGCATTTAATCCATGTGTAAATTATTGGGTTTGTCCGGTTGATCCAGACAAACTCCACATGTCCAATGTTTACAATGTTCTTTTTTATTTGTCCTGTGTATTTAAGTAAAGAGTCAATGAGACAGACACGTGACCCGGAGTGTTCTTCACACACACACACAATCATGATGACGTAGCTTAAACAGAAATCCAATCATCATACAAGTCGACAGATCATATATTTATACATGTATTTTCCCGTTTCTCTGATGGTTCCTCGGAGAACCTCCTCCAGGGGGCGACTCTACTCTAGTGTTTTTACCCACAGTGCGTCGCCTTTCCAAATTACGCAGGGCTCAGCCATATATGGGCATGTCGTCACAGGGCAGGATTTCTGGGAACCCCCCAACACAGGCTGCTTTCACTTCAGGCTCTCACTCTGTCGTATCGGTCGGGGTCGTAGGTTTCACCGCGGCTCACGTTGGAATATTTTTGTTTTTTACTTTTCGTGCGATAATACAAATAAATATAAAGAAGCCGGTTATATTTGAGGGGAAACACAGGGGAATAGTAACGTAAATATATATATATATGGCGGGAGATCTGATTAAAAACACACCATCGAACCAGGACCACCGCGTCACAACCATTAAAGAGCTCAAAGTTATGGCTCTAATAAAAAACAAGCGGCTCCGCGGGAAGTGACAGTGGCTTCAGGAATGTCGGGGGCGTCTGAAGATGCCACCCCGGCTTGGCAGAGCACGAGGCGTGGGCGGGCGGGCGGCAGCATCTGTGTGGACGAGTGTGGATGAATGGAGATGTTGGCGCTGCCAGGGACAACATTCTGCAGCGACGCATCACTGCCCAAATATGTGCGGCGCAAGGGTTGTGAAAAGGCGCATGTCGACGGGGAAAGTCCCGCTGTGAACGGCGTGGATGAGTCACTGGCTATTTTTCAGGAGCCTCAGACACAGAGCAGAGAAAAACACTGATAATGAGGTCAACATGTGAAAGAAGAGAAGAACAACACTTGTCAATGAAGTGGAATTATGGGTAATGTCTGATACGAGTTAAAGTAGAGCTGAAAGAGTCACGTGGCCTCCGAACTACAGACAGAGATGTTGACATTATTTAAACCTGGGAAATCCTGAGGTAAAAACACACACACACACACACCTCTGACGTCGAGGTAAACAAGAGTGAAAGAAAACAGCCAGGTCTCAGTCAAACCACTTCACAGCAGCAGCAGCAGCAGCAGCAGTAACAGCAGCAGCAGCAGCAGCTGAATGAAGCTGCGGTCGGAGCACACTCTCACCGCGAGCTGTTTTGGAGACACGACTTTTTTTACGCCTCTGGTTCGTATGTCAACAGAGCAGTTTCCATCAGTCGTACGTTATTTGCCATGTATGAACGTGGAAACTGCCGTGGGCGAACCCACGCCACGGCTCCCCTGCACTGAGTTTATGAAGAAACCTGAGTTCAGGGGATGTACACGTGTGAACTCGGCTGTATTCAACAGTTCCAGTTCCACCGCAGGTCTGTAGACTGATCAGTACTGATGACACCCACGGCCCACACGTCCACTCGGGTCCCCGTGGCTACACTTGGGTCACGTTGGTCAATAAATAAATAAATAAATAACCATGGCTCGGTGCTCGATGGTATGGGGCACACATGGTACCAGCTGCCCTCTGCCCTCTAGATCACACCTGTGGGACACATCAAACACGCAGACCCCCCCACCCCCACGTGCTAACGTAGCTGTGATGAGTGACGTGTGAAGCAGTCTGCACTCTCAGCCCAGTCCATGCCAGACTGGCTCCTACGCCTCGGCCCACGACCCACACGGAGAGTCTGTGGGAACATCTGTGATGACAACAGTGACGTACGAGGAGCTCTGGTGGGTTTCATTTTCCTCTCCACGAGCCCCCAGTCCACTCCCACAGACACGTGCACAGAGGCCTGGACTGTCACTCACCCTCTCCGGTGTCCGTGATTCTCCCTCCCGCTGGTTCCACCTGAGCTTCACATGCTGCAGTGGGAGGCTCTCTCCTGTAAGAATAATCATCTAAACAACATTTAATTTAAAAAACAAAAGTTATATAAATGTTGTATAACGTTGTTGATGCGCAGAGGTGAAAGGTCAACCGCCCACGCTGCGTCTCCAACGGTTCTAATGACGACGGTACCGTTTTCTCACACGCGAGACTTGACAATAGAAGTGATTCAGCGACCAGTGCAGTTACATATTCACCAGCTGCTCCGTCACTGAGCCGCCAGCTGTACCGTCAGTCACAGTGACGTGACGACGGTGTTGACGCCGTGTTCACGCTGAAGCCGTTCAAACAATCACGTTCACATGAACTGACCACAACTTCATCGAAGAACTGAAGTGACCAGGCACCGCGGTGACGTCGAAGGACGTTAGACGGTACACATTGCCACCTAGTGGAGAAAGCCGAATACAACAGCATAGTAGACCATAATAGTTGTCTTCGTTTCCTTTTGTGTAAGGTTTATTTTTTATCCAATGATCTGTGGCAGCGAGTGTCCACGTGATCAGAGGATGGTGGGTCGTTTATAGTTCTTTTTATAAATGAATGTAATATAGGCGACAGTTCTAGGATCTAGGATCGTCTGCTGAGGATTTCTTTGTCTAGTTGCATCACGTACTTAAAATCTATTGTTTGACTGACGACGACCTTTTTGAAATCCTTTTCCGAGCAGGTGATTTGCTTCTGTCTCTCCACCAACACATTCCAACATTTAAACATTTTTATTTGCACTCACACAAACTCCACTGCACACCTAGTGTAAGACGCCATCTTGGATTCTTTACTGGCAGGTGAATTGATTGGCAGCCAATCGTCGGGTAACCAGAAGTCTCCAGAAACACTTCCTGTTCTCCATTACTTCACTCTATTAAAATAAATAGAACCGACAGTAGAACCGGGTTTGAGACCGAATGTCTGACTAATAATATTACGATAGTGTTTTTAAATAACGTTTTTTTATACTGGAATCAGAACCACACGCAATGCTACCGGGGTACGGCAGGGGGCGCCAAAGACACGTCGTGACGTCACAACAGGAAACTAAACATGGCCGACAGTGATTGATAAATGGCGAAAGTTAGCCACAAATTTCGATAAAGTCTTCGCGCCTTGATGAGTTTTTTTGTGGGTATGACTATCTCTTAATGTGTCGTTATTTTTTTTTATTAATTTGCAAACGGGGTAATTCTGACAACAAAGAGGAGTTAATTGTTAGCTCCAACGTAGAGGCCTAACAACCGGGACGCTAGGTAGCTAGCAGTTTTAGCCACCGTCGTTGCCTTTGTTTTTGTTTGGTAAATACGCAGAAAAGCCGGTGTCGTGAAACGTGTACCTTTAGACGTCTTCACTGCTCGAGTTCACTGCTATAACGAGTCCTTTTTGTTTTAAAGTAGTCCGTGAGAGTCAAACCCTGGGATTTTACGCCGGGTCTCCGCCATAACAAAGCGTGTGAAACCGTGCGTTTCTTCAAAGCACACGTTCGACACGAAGTCGCCCTTAAAACAGAGGGACACCTCAGCATTTTGAGCTGCCGGACTGTGTTTGTGTGTGAACGATTAACCCAGGGGGAAATGGATCCACACGGCCCCACTCCTGCAACGTCCAACGACGGCAGCAGCGGCGGCTCCAGCCCCGCGTCCCCGTCCGGCAGCCCCGCACCGGCGGTGGGCGCAGCCATGGTGACCGGGGGCAACGTGTTCGCTAATGACGGCAGTTTCATGGAGATGTTCAAGAAGATGGAGGAGGAGAAGAAGAAGAAAAAGGAGAAGGAACAAACAGGTGGAGACACAGAGAAAGGACAGACCTCAGCATCACAAAGGAAGCCTCCTCCCGTGACCAGCTTTGTAAGGGGTTTGCCAGTTGTAAGAAGAGATAGATGAACATGCACCTCACACTGGTTAGACAGTCTGATTACAGCCGTAGGTGGTGGTACTATTATACACACACACACATGCCAGCACTAGTCTGTACTCAGTGATTTATATACAGTAGCAGTTTGTCTAGACCAGAAAACGCTGAGTCATCAAAGTGCAGGGCTGTCCCTCACTGATGATGGCTGGTGATGCGGCAAGAGACTAAGTGTAGACCATCTGCTCTGGTATAGTCTCCTTCATTGGCAGTCAACCTACAAGAACTCCTGTAACGGTTTCAGTCTTCTATCCCCTAACCCAGGTGGGGAAGCGCCGAGGCGGTGTGTTCCTTAAGACGGGCGTGGTTGTGAAGAAGCAGAAACAGGACACAGAAGTAAGTGTTGACGTAGCTGACGTGACGTGACGTGTGTGTGTGAAGCTGGAGTCCTGCGGTCTTTCACCTGTGTCTTCTGCCCCCACCTCAGGCTACCCCGGGCAAGAGCGATGCCTGGTCCAAGTACATGGCTGAGGTGAAAAAGTACAAAGCCCACCAGTGTAGTGACGACGACAAAACCAGGCCTCTGGTCAAGTGAAGTCACAGTGTTGCAAAGGGGGGAGGAAAGGACCACCCGGGGGTCAGTGCTGACCTTCTCCCACTGCCAGCTGATCTCTGACCTCTGACCTTGTTTATAAACTGACTTGTTTTTCTATTGGTTTGTCTGTTGATTTGTTCTGGGGTTTGAACCTGTTTCCTTCTTATTCTCTCTTCCATCTTGTCGACTGTGTTTTCTTTGGGTTTTGATATTTGTTCTTCAGCCAAATCAGGTTCCATTAAATGTACACTGCCTACTTCACCCTGTGGCTCCTCTGTTCCATCAGACGTTTCAGAAATGATGCCACGAGTTAATGAGTCGGAGTCGACTGCGAAAGCATCAAATTTAATGAAGTCAGATCGAGTTTTATACAGAAAAGAATTCAGTTCAGAATTCAAGTACGATGAAAAACTGTTCATCAGGTAAAAAATGAACTTCAATGAACAGCTGATGTTTCTTACAGGTTATCAGTGAGAATTACAAGATAAAAACAGCACCAGTAGAGACACTGACCATGCATCAGAGAGGGGGACGTACAAAGACACACACACACACTTTAAAAAACCCAGCCGCTCCGTCCTGTCCACAGTGATATAGGTCGATTTTGTAAACGTTGACAAATTTGTCACTTAATTCATCAATTCTATGAGAAAAAGTATTTCAACTTTAAAAATGTTACATTTAACTGAAACCAAGTGTGGCCCAGTTTGACACGGGCCGCTGCCTCAGCGGTCTGTCCCAGGGGTCCTGGTCCTGGTCCTGGTCCTGCAGCATCATAGAGTCTTCCTCTTAGAGTCTCCTCCTTGGCTTTGACTGACATCTGAGCAACAACAGCAGAAAAGAGTTTTATTCTTCAGTGAAAAGCAGCAGTGAACGAGACACGGACTCCGTCACAAACGAGCTGCCCCAGAGATGAACAGAGACCTCTAGTGGAGCGGAGCAGACAGACAAGGACAACCAAAGACCACAGGAGACAGGAAGCAAATGGACGGAGTTCTGAGGCTGGGGCGGGGGTCAGAGTTTACCTGAGAAAGCCAGCTGCAAGTGAGGAGGCAGAGGAACCTGAGAACCTGACTGGAGACCCTTATACAGATCTGAGGAGACAAGGAGGGACGGACGCCAACCACACGGGGGGGGGGAGGAAAGGTGAGACAAACGCAGTAAGGAGCAAAATGCAGGCGATGGTGGGAAGTCGGAGGAGGAGGAAGAGGAGAGATGAAGTCAACAGTACAGTGATAAAACAAATGACCCAACAGGAGACAAAGGTCAGGACGAGGTCAGAACAGAAACATCCAAACGGTGAGGACTGACTGAAGGTCAGGGAATCGAACCTCCACTCTTTGTTCATCTCTACTTTAAACCACTGACAGCTGCACTTCAAATGTGAATACACCTGAAAAAAAAAGTTCTTTTGTCTCTGGACCCTGTGCTGGTGTTTGGAATTTGAAAATAATGACAATTTATTTTTTTTTATTTTCAAATAAAAACTTCTCAGCGTGAAATCACTGGACATTTAAAAAGAAAATCTTAACATTTCTTATATTTCTA
>NC_024323.1:15755595-15755830 GCF_000523025.1 Cynoglossus semilaevis
GCACCCAGGGGGGGCAGGTGCAGCAGTGAGGGGAACTGGAAGGGCAAGGACACGGGCACCAGCCCCCCCAGCATCCCAAACCCCAGAGGGAGGGACGAGGGTGTCCCCAACAGACCGCCGTTCCCCGCCGTGGACACCTGGACACAAATACATGAGAAATACAGGAAAATACTTCAACATGTCTGTGATGAAGGAGCCAAGTCCTGAGTACGCACCGGAGTACGCACCGGAGTAC
>NC_024323.1:15756002-15757087 GCF_000523025.1 Cynoglossus semilaevis
CCGCACCGGAGGCCGCAGTGAAGTACCCACCGGAGTACGCACCGGAGTACGCAGCGGAGTACGCAGCGGAGTACACACTATAGTACACAGTACTTTAACTTCCTGTCAGTCTTGCGTCTCTGTCTGATTAAAGGACCATTTCCACAGAAACTGACATCAAAGGCTGCTCTACTCTTTGTTCCTTTGAAGTTGAAGCCCAGGTCTTTGATCTGGGTCTGAAACTAAACGACACTTTTCCAAAACCCGGCGACGTCACCAACCTGCGGCAGCTGAGACGAGACGGACGAGGACGACACCGACGTGACGGACTTGGCCACACCCCCCGGTCTGGGCCGTGGCCCCGAGCTGGCAGAGTTCACCGAGGGGGGGGCACCGGAGCCTGAATGCTTGCTTATGGACGAGGTGTTGATAAGGCTGGTGGTGTTGGTGCTGTTGGGGGGGGCGTAGCTGCTCTGCCCCGGTTTGGTCGCTCCTCCTTGGGCACCACCTGAGAAAGACGGGCGGAACCCCGACTGGGTCTGGGGGGAGTACTGGTGGAGGGAGGGGGTCACCTGAGACCTGGGGTTCTGAGAGACGGCGGGTGAGGAGGGGGGGGCGGTGGTGACAGCCGGGTTAGGGGCTCGGGGGGTGAGTTTGACAATGGGGGGGACGCTGCTGTGTGTGGACTTGGTGAGAGTGGCGTGCATGGGGGTGATGAAGTTGGACTGAGGCTGAGTCTGGGGGAGGGAGGGAGAGGGGGAGGATTTGGTGTGGGGGGTGAGGGGCAGGCGAGCGGTGTAGAAGGTCTTAGAGTTCAGTGTGTGTGTCCTGGAGGTGAGGATGACCCCCTCCCCACCCTGGGCTTTATTATTATTATTATTATTGCTGCCGCTGCCTTTGAGGAGCCCAGAGGGAGGCGGAGACAAGACCCCCGATTTTGGCCCGGGGGCCACGAGCGGAGAGGCAGTGGGTGGAGGACGGGGTTTGAGGGAGGAGGCCGAGGGAGACATGCCGACTTTTACCGCCCCCAGTGTTCTGGGAGTGTTCAGAACCGAGTGTCTGTGGGCCTGCGGCACGCCCTTGATGCCCCCCGTCCCATCAGCCCT
>NC_024323.1:15757218-15762530 GCF_000523025.1 Cynoglossus semilaevis
GGAGCGGTGCAGGTGGGGTGGGTGGGAGGTGGTCCTGGGTGCGTCTGGAGACGGGGGGTTGTCCCCCTGGGCCAACCCCTTGGCTGCGCTCCCCAGGATGGCGAGGGCCTGGGAGATGGAGTCCAGAGAGGGAACCTTCAGCTCCTCCTCCAGGGAGTCCAGACATATGGGCTCCGACGGAGACACGGACGGTCGCTTAGCAACCGGAGTGGCAGGGGAGGGCGTGGCTCCAGCTGGAGGCGTGTGTCGAACCCAAACACCCTCCTGGAAACAAGAGGCAAAAACAGCAACGACACCTGGTTCAGGTTCAAGTTCAGGTTCAGGTTTTACTACAAAGACGACAGCCAATAGGATCACTTCACGTTCTTCTCAAATGACAATTTCCACCACTAGGAGGAGTACTTTTGAGCAGCGTCACTAAGTCTCAAACTAACTAACTGGCTGTGTACTTTGTAGTACTGTGTACTTTGTAGTACTGTGTTGTTTGTAGTAGTATTTCCAGTGTAAAATAAAAAGTCCAACCTTTGGCTTGGCCTTGGGAGCAGGAATTATTTTCTTCTTTGCCCTGAAACGACAACACGAGTTACGAACAAGTTAAAGAGTTGGTTCTGAAGGCTGAGACAGACTGTTCAAAGACGTGGGAACCAGAACCAGAACCAGAACCAAGGTCGTTCGATCAACGGCAGAACTGAGGAGTCTGAACAGAACATCCATCCTAACCCTAACCCTAAACCCCGCCCCCTAGACCTTCAGTTGTCAGACACCACACCAGGGTCAGGAGGTCAGGAAGTCAGGAGGTCAGGAGGTCAGGAGGTCTCTGTCTGGTCAAAGAGAACCATGGACCCGGTTCCTGTCGGTTCCACGCCTCAGGAAATGTTTAGTCAGGAGTAGCGTCTGGACTTACGTGTAGCCTGTGAGGTGACCGTGAACCAGCACGCTCTCTTTGAACAGCATTCTGTTGACACACACACACACACACACACACACACACATCACATCATGTTGTTGGGACAAAGTCTGAGTGGAACACGTAGACGGACGGACGCTCACAGACCTGGCCTGCATCCAGCCTTTGGGCCACAGAGGTTTGACCTCCGTCTCCATGAAGGTCTTGAGGTAGTCCTCCAGAGAGAGCGTGTTCTTGGCCTCCAGCTCGTAGCAGCTCAGTTTGACTCTCACCAGAGTACACAGCAGTGACCTGGAACACACACACACACACACACACACACAGTCCTCCACGTACTGACTGCATCAGAGACCACGCCACCGCCCCCCTCCGTGTGTGTGTGTGTGTGTGTGTGTGTGTGTGTGTTGTACCTGAGTTTGTCGTCCCAGACGAACTTCTTTCGAGGACCCATCACTCTCTTCCCTGGTTTCTCCTCGTCGTCGTCCTCCGACCCGTTCTTCTCTCCCTCCTCAGACTGCTGCCTAAAAACATCAGCACACGTCAAGTCCACGTGACTGGGACCGGGTCGGACCACAGCAGGTTCTCTGCACCGTCTACAGCCGTACTTCGCCACTTTAGCGATGCAGTCCATGTTGTAACGAGCGATCTGCTCCGGCATCACGCTGCACACGGCCAGCTTCAGCTTCAGCAGAGGAGCACGGAGACGGTCGTCCTGGAAACGGGAACACGAGGCGAGTCAGGAACCACACACACACACACACACACACAGATGCAGGCAGCAGAGAAGACGAGGACTCAGACAAGACTGACCTGGATGTTGAGGCTCAGCTTCTTAAGGCGTTTGAGCAGAGCTTCTTTATTGCAGGGTACGAAGGCCTCCAGGTGAGAGTAGACGGCAGACCTGACCTCTGCTGGCTGCTCCTGGACCTGCAGCTCAATACTGACACACACACACACACACACACACACACAGGTTTTAAAAGAGTCATTTGTGGATGCACAGATTAAAGATTAAGGTGTAGCTGAAAGGAACTGACTCCAGGAGGATGTTGTTCATGTCCAACGTGAAGAACTTCTTCCTGCCTTCTTCATCAAAGAGACGAGACGCCTGTGAAAACAGTCAAACATTAGCCAGTCAAACATTAGCAAAGTAGCACTAGAGTAGTTAGCTGTGAGTTAGCCAAGAGCAGTTAGCTGTGAGTTAGCCAAGAGTAGTTAGCTGTGAGTTAGCCAAGACCAGTTAGCTGTGAGTTAGCAAAGAGCAGTTAGCTGTGAGTTAGCCAAGACCAGTTAGCTGTGAGTTAGCCAAGAGCAGTTAGCTGTGAGTTAGCCAAGAGCAGTTAGCTGTGAGTTAGCCAAGAGCAGTTAGCTGTGAGTTAGCCAAGAGCAGTTAGCTGTGAGTTAGCCAAGAGCAGTTAGCTGTGAGTTAGCCAAGAGCAGTTAGCTGTGAGTTAGCCAAGAGCAGTTAGCTGTGAGTTAGCCAAGACTTCCAGACAGTAATGAAGCCCCAACATCTACAGATCTGACCAGGAGAACCTGATCCTCCAGGTTCCTCATTGTTGACCTTTAACCTTTACCCAGATATCCAAACATCAGCTGGAATTTACATACCGCCCTCAGGTCTTCGATTCGCTTTAACAGCGGTCCAGGAAGTCCGCTGGGCAGAGGAGGCGGAGTCATCACGCCGCCCTGAGACCCTCTGCTCCCCCCGGCTTTGTTTCCCATCCCGTAGGAACCGTTCTCTCCCTGGGCCGGACTGGAGGGCTGGGGGGAGTCCAGCATCCCAAAGTCCAGGTCACCCATCATGTCATGCAGTATGTCGTTATTGGCCGAGCCCAGCAGTGACATCACAGCCGGGTCGGTGCTCAGGTCGACCATGGCGCAGTCGTTGCTGCTGGCGGCCTTTGGATGGTTGTTGAGGAGTGAAGGTTTGGCGTTGGGCACTTTGGCAGCGGGACGCTGCAGAGCGCCCGCGGCCATGTTCCTCTTCCGCATCTCGTCCTTCTCCCTGTTGAAGCGCCGCAGCATGTTGGCCAGGTGGAGGGAGTCCTTCATCAGCTTCTTCCTCTTCTTCTTCTCTGGACGATGAGCATTGAAGGATGAAACTCTGCCAAAAACATACAAGTCAACGTTAACCAACCGGTGTGTGTGTGTGTGTGTTCACACGGAGGGAACAGGAAGTGTACGCACAATAAAGACCAGAAGACCAGAAGGTTGTAGGTTTGTTGCTCAACAGTCCAGAACTCACCCAGGTTTTGGAACTTTATTCTTCTTGGGTTTCTTCTCCTCCAATATTCCATCTGGTTTTTTCCGTCGTTTTTTGATCGCCCTCTCCTCGCCGTCTTTGATCTTCTGCAGAACATTTGTACAAAGTTCATTTTAGAAGCAACGTGAACAACAACAGATCTAGACCAGCAGGTGTCATCCTGCCTGAGTTTAAGGTCTTCAATGACCGACCTTGAAGTGGTTTTGCTCGGTGCCTGCGTTCTCCTCCTCGGAGTCTGACGCCGGTCTGAACTGCAGCGTTCCTGTGTTGATGTAGAAGCCTCCGTGCTTCGTGGTGAGTGAGGCCGGCACCAGTTCATCGGGGGGGGGGGGGGGGGGACACAGAGTTAGTCTTCATCTCTGATACAGACCTCAGTCTACATCATCTTAAATAAATAAATAAATAAAAATAAGTACATTTGTACTATATTGATCCCACATTTGGGAAGTTGTTGTGTTAGCAGCAGATATGACATTAACAGACTGCCCCCTACAGGCACCGAGCATGTGGTTCCTCTGGGAATTGAACCCAGGACTCTCTGCTTCAGAGGCAGACGTGCTAATCAATGATTTGATTAATTTAATGTAATTCCCAGAATGCAGTGCTCTCCATGTAAATCTAGATGTGTTTGTTTTCTGTTGCTTCAGGTTCAGATGAACCTGTTCTTCGTCACTGAGAAGAAACGACTCACGGCCTCTGAATTGTCAATGAATGGGTCCGTTTCATCGTATCCATATCCGATATCAATCAGATCCTGCATCCTGTCTCTTTTTTTCTTCTTGGAGGCCCCGCCCTAAAAACAAGAGCAAACACAACCACCGAGTTACTGCCGGACGTCCTCAGCGCACACACACTGTTTCATTCTGTCGGTCCTGTTGACAGATGTGTAGGTCAAAGGTCATCACTGTGCTGTGTTGAAGCGTTCAGGTGTTCTGTAGAAAACACCTACATATTTGCTCTCAAACTTCTTGGCCAACTCTTCCACCTCTCTTCGTTCCTTCTCATCATCGGCGAAGGGGTCGTTAGGATCCAGAGGAGGAGCCAGGCCTTTAGGGACCAGCGCCGCCGCGGGTTTGACCTGCAGTACACAGAGAAGGGGGGGCTGGTGAATTAAATGCAAATATAGGTTAAAAAAAAACACAACTAAAATCAACCACAACATTAGAAAACTGGAGGGAATCTTTAAATATCACATCCAAACACTGATCATCAAACAGGAATTCTTGTCTGAGTTGGTGTGGATTCCATTATGTAGCAGCATCGAGTTGTTGCACTTCCGGTCTAAATGACGTTTACCAGGAAAAATAAGTGAACGAAACAGCGTGGTTATAAAGTTATAAGAAGAGCACGGCGTGAACCGTCAGAGGTCGTCAGTAAACACGTCAGTACTGCTGCCCTCATCATGGTGCCCACTCACACTCGTACTCTCTCTCCCCCTCTCTCTCTCCCTCTCTCCCTCTCTCTCTCTCTCCTAACCTGAGGCACTGTGGACTGGACCAACTCTCCGTAGTTGAACTCCGCGGAGCCCCGCTCGCTTGGCTCCGTCAGCGGCAGATGGAGGCGGACAGTGGGTTTGCTCTCCCCGCTCTCGGCTGCTCCACCTTTGGCGTTGCCGAACATCCCCGCACCACCTCCTGACCCCGGCGCCGCCGCACTTCCACCTCCATCTTTTCCAAAAGTGATGTTGACGGCCTCGTCTTCGCGGCGGCGCTTCTTGCTGGACTCCGGGGTCGGCGGCGAAGTGTTGAAGGACGACAGGGTGACGAACGGCACTTTCCTGGGCTCTGCCATTTGACGCTCTCCGTGGGCGGCCACGCTAAACTGGCAGCGCCGCACTCCGGTGCCGCTGACTGGAGAGCAGAACCTGGTGACGGTCGACAAGTACAACTAGCTAGTTTCTCTGTTAGCTTCAGGCGTCCCTAGAACGAGTCCTGTAGACGACACTATCACTTTTCTCCTCTCCCCGCCCGCTTCAATCCATACAGCGCGGTTCCCGGCAGCCCCCCCGTCACCAACGAAGGACTTCAAGAGTTGGGAAGAGCAGTTTTAGGAGCTTCCATGAATTGGTAGTTAGCTACCGCAAGGAGTATTCTGTAGTAGCCATCTTGATCATTATTATCATTATTCAGTGGCTGGGCG
>NC_024323.1:15762537-15773237 GCF_000523025.1 Cynoglossus semilaevis
AGGGAGCGCGGTGGGAGGAAAGGGAAGGGCGTCTGCCCAATCAGGGAGCTGGAACACGCCCACCTGACACACGAGCGCGAACGTGGAGGAGAGGATTGTTCCACACGGGCGGGACACGCTGCTCGTGCTCGGTCTGTCCCAAATATGTTGTTGAAGTTGTTAAATACAACTGAATTAGGAACCTACTCTGGGGGGGGGCGGGGGGGGACTCGGGGAGGGGGGGGCATATATTTTCTTCATACAGAAACCTGCGAAATAAGTCAATGAACTTTGTTCAAAAATCAGACAAAAAACTATCAAACGCTCCGGTTTTTAGTACGTGAAAGGGACTCGATGGCGCCCCCTATGTCAGCCTTTTAGAATCTATTGGCCTTTCGTCGCCACTCATTTACTGACACCATGGTTTGAGGTTAAGTTTCCTTCTAATTTCCATCAGCAGGGGGCAGCATTAACATGTGTGGGCACAGTTCCATGCTCAGAGCACCTGTCACTGCTACATGCTACATGCTAACACTACAGGCTGACGTAGACATGACGTGTTTGTGTAACTTCTGTAATCTCTGACCAGACGTAGGTTTTATCATCTGAAGATTCTCCATCCTCCAGGTCAACGTTGAAGAGTTCTGGTAGGAAACTGGTGGTGGATTCTTCTCAAACATGTTTGACTCTCATCCAACAGTTCAGTTCAGTTCACAGAACGTTCTCAACAGAACTTATTTTTAAACTGGCACATGAAACGGTTCAAATCCATTTGTTCTCTTTAAAATTGTTAGGTTAACAACGTGTTATTTTAAAATAATTCAACGTCAGAGTCAAGTGTAAAAAACACTTTTATTGTTGACAATGAGAATCATTTAAGACCAGTCAGAAGCTGCACCGCCCCAGTCTGAGGCCTGGGCAGTTGGGGCAGTGGACCAGTCGTCCGTGGCCGGCTGAGTGCTCCAGTCCTCTGTGGGAGGAGAGAAACAAACACGTCAACACAGAGGAAGAGGACTGTGGAGGAAGACTGAGAGGAAAAGACCAGATCTCACCTGTGAACACCTCTGTCTTGACGGGGGCAGCAGCAGCAGCAGCTGTGGGAGGAGAAACACTTTAGTCAGGGGGGGGCGGGGGGGCAACACATACAGCTGACCACAGAGTGGAGGAAGTGATGAGTTTAAAACTCACGGGCAGGGAACTGCTGGATGGGCACAGAGGGAACGGCGACGCCCTCGGACCAGTCAGCCACCTCTGGCTGAGTGAACTCAGCAGTGGGGGCGCTCCACTCACCCTGGAACTCCTCCTTCACCACTGCCTTCTCAGCTGCCGCCTGCTCCTCCTTCTCAATCTGTGGAGGGAGCAGAATGGAGTCACACACCAGAACCGAGTCAAGGACAGACGGACACGGGGTTCTTCCACCAACTCACCTCCTCAGGGTCTCTGTAGAAGTACAGATCAGGCATCACCTCCCACGGGTGCTCCCTGGAGATGGTGCCCCTCATCCTGAGAACCTCCCTGGCCAACATCCACCACATCAGACCCACAGAGTGGTTACCCTGCAGCAGACGGTACACGTTGGTTTGGACAAAAACACTCCCTACATCAGCTGAAATAAACACAACACTAATCAACTACACTAAGGTGTGTGTGTGTGTGGGGGGGGGGGGGGGGGCACTGTGGCCTGTCCTTAACCCATTACCTTCTGTCAATCAGAAGGAAAGGTTAGAGGTCAGGCATATTTTCTGGCACACATCCTACACCCTGCACTGCACAGACAGGACAGCGTCGGGCTCTAACAGT
Organism: Cynoglossus semilaevis; assembly: GCF_000523025.1. NCBI lineage: Eukaryota > Metazoa > Chordata > Actinopteri > Pleuronectiformes > Cynoglossidae > Cynoglossus > Cynoglossus semilaevis. Next base: position 15,764,317 of record NC_024323.1, read on the forward strand.
GTGCGTGTGTGTGTGTGTGTGTGTGTGATTAAACCTCACCTTGTTGTTGCACGGGATGGAAATGTCAACGTATCTGAGCGGGGAGTCGGTGTTGCACAGGGCAATGGTGGGGATGTTGACGTAGGAAGCTTCAGTCAGTGGCTGATGGTCAGCACGAGGGTCCGTCACAATCAGGAGGCGGGGCTCCCTGAAAGCTGCCTGGATCTGATTGGTGAACGTACCAGGGGTGAAACGACCGTGGAAGGTGGTGGCACCGGTGGCAGCAGCAAACTTCAGCACCGCTCTCTGAGAGGGACAGAGTTACAGGACATCAGTGGAGCAGCAGCAGCGTGGAGCATCAGCAGCAGCAGCATCAGCATCAGCATCAGCAGCCCATTGTGGCTCAGGTCACTATCAAACCCCAGTCATGGGACGTCCGTCCTCATGGTGTTAGCGAAAACCCGGCCAGTTTGATCTTGCACACTTCCGACACCAGAACACCGACGTCGGTGCCCAGCTTTAACCGTGTGCGTGTTACACATGATGCAGTGTCAGAGAGTGGCTGACTGACCAAGGGTCACTCTGACCTCCATTTACCTGACCAGTGTTCCTGGAGGAGATGACACAAACATCAGCAGGATTCTCAATGGCAACAATGGCCCTGGCTGCCAGCAGCAGCTTCTCCCAGGTCTTCTTCAGGTTGATGATGTACACACCTGAGGATTCACAACAGATTTGATTAAACCGACTACAATAAAGTCCAAAGACCAAAGGTGAAGAGACTTACCGTCGCTTTTTCTTTTGTAGACGTAGTGCTCCATCTGGAAGTCCAGGTTGGTGCCTCCCAGATGGGTTCCTGCAGCCAGGAACTTGAGCACATCCTCCTCCTTCATTTGAAGGACATCTAGACCTCCGGACATCGTGACCGCTTTCCCTGCGTTACGAGTTATGGGAGAGCTAGAAACAGCAATAAAAGTCCATCAGAATAAAAAAATACTCCGTCATCGTGGTGGTAGACATTAAAGGACAACTACTCGAATTAACACCATTTTAGACATTAACTCCCAGTGTTCACTTTTCACGGTGCTCAACCGTTTCCGTGTTTTCTCCGTCAAATTCACCCAACCGTTACATTTCAAATACGTCCCAAACCGAACGTAAGTACTTTATAATATTGTTGATAGAAAAACGTTTAATTCTAATTCCAAATATTTGCTACTGGGCCTTTTCTACAGTCGTTGGTCGACACTAGAGCAGCGAGGTGAGCGCGTGTCGGTTGTTAGCATGTTAGCTTGAGAGGTTAGCAGATTCTATTCTATGACAAATACAGACTTTGAGAAGGCGATAGGCGGTCTTTTAAATCAAATGTGATTAAATAACCGTCAGTAAAACATTACATCTCGTTCAGGGTCGACCTGTGTAGTCTTTAATAATGCAAAATGTTAACTTTAAACTCACCACGAAACAACGCCGTATGGAAATCTGACCACACGGTGAAAAAGAGGGCGCTGGGAGGAAATGACGTCTTATTTATACTCCAGCGCCAAGCGTGTGATTGGTTAGTTATCGTGAGCTGTAGTGATGTCATGTGACCAGCAGATGGTGTCGTTTTCCGTGCTCTTTGAGGACAGGAGAAGAGGTTGGACGTCAGGTTGGACGAGTCTCCCATATTAAGACCGTGGGGATGGAAAGACCATATTAAGACAACGCTGAGACGCCGAGTCCTCGGTGGAAGACTGACCTGTGGCGCAACTGTGTTTGCGGAAGATAAAGAGTTCCAGGCAAAAACGAGCAAAATATTTAAACAGTTTCACAACAAGTTCTTCCACTGATACGGTGTTTTTGTCCAAAACGTTGTATCTGAAGATGAAGTGAGGAGAGGAGACACAAACAGGGCCCTCATACTAATGTAGGACTGTCTTCATCTAACAGGCTTAGAGCTAAAACTATACAGGAACATTACATTCAAATGTTTCAACTGTTGTCGAGTCTGTGTCTGATTATTACAGATTAACAGCCTTAGTTTCTTCATTTCACCTGAGTCTACCTGACCTTATTTCCTATTTGATGACAGCCACCCCCCCTCTGGACCCCCCCCCCCCCACACACACACACACACACACTCTGGACAGAATCAGCTGAAGTGATGTGACTTATTAAATGATTGAGATTTGAGTGTTTACTGAAGAAATGTTTAGAACACACATCAAAAACACACGACTCGTTTGATTTGATCTTTTAAAAGACGATTTTATAGAAGCAAGATAATTAGCAGTAGCAGTAACAGAACAACAAAGATGTTCAACATCACACCTGAGGGGAGACATTTAACAAATATAAATAATACTGTGGTAAGAAAGGCAAGACCTCAGGTGGTACAATCACAAAGATTAAAGTGCATTTAAGAAATGTTCCAAATAAGGCCATTAGATACCGTGGACTTCGCCCCCTTGTGGGTTGTTTAAGTATCATATATTTTCTTTATTCATTCTTTATTGTGTAATATTGATTTTTTTTAGCTGCTCCACAGACGATTTCTTCTTCTTCTCCGTGCGTTACAGTTTTTACACCTCCTGTTAATGAAGTGTTATTTTAAAAATCAAAAATCTTCTTCTTCTTCTTCTGTGGTAGCAGTGACGTGAAAATAAAATGCCACTTGCCGGTCAGTGGTTTGAAGCCCACTTGCTACGATCCAGTGAAGCACTACAGGGAGAAAAACACCAGCAGCAGCTGCCCCTGCACACCAGGGGGAGTCCTTGGCTCACCACGGACTCTCCCGACTGTAGGACTGTCATGGGGTCACATGACTTTGACCTTCTCTTCTTCAGGACTTCAGTCCAATGTGGATCATCATCTTCTCGTACACGGTCCAGGCCATGGAGGCCATCATGGTCCTCCTGAGGGACCGAGGGACCGCCCCCCTGAAGAAGCCCTGCAGGCCGTGTTCCTGGGAGGGGACAGAGACGGAGGTCCACAGTGACATCACAGCTGTGTCCACCAGGACATTCACGTCAATCAGACCGCGACAGTTACCCTGTAGATGTATGTGATGGCCTCCGCGGTCCTCAGCTGTGGATTCACCTGCACCTGAGTTTTGACCACATCTGCCGGCTGAGTGATGAGTGACGCCAGCACACCTGCCACGATCCCACAGCTGAAGTTTGCCAGAGGAGCGGCAGAAGAAGAGCTGACTTCTTCATGGTTTGGACAGAGGGACAGAGATGGAGGTTAGAGAAAAGAAGAGAGTTTTAAGACGTCAGCGTCTTCTTTCTCTCATTCCCTGAACTCTCTGACCTTTTGGAAGTGAGGCCTTGGTCTGACTGTAGAACATGACGTAGACACCAGAGAAGGGGACGTCCCTGAGGAGGGTGACCATGAGGCCAGAGAAGAGAGCGGCAGGACCCTCAGTCTGGTACACACTCCTCAGAGCTCCAGCCACACTCCTGTACCTGTACCTGCCACACTGGAACACACACACACACACACACACACACACAACAGACAGAAAAAACAGAACAGACCCTGACACTGAGAGACACTGATGGAGGAACAGACTGATACGGGGTTAGGAGATACTTCAGTGGATGGAGATCTTTTCTCTCTCTCACACACACACACGGTCTGTCCTCACTTCAAACCGCGTCTTGATGACGGTCACCGGCAGCATGAATATTCCCGCCACAGCTCGAGCCCCTCCCCCCAGCAGCACCGCAGCTGTGGCTCCAGGCTGGTTGTCCTGGAAGAAGTGCTGCTTGAGGGAGTAGTAGGTGCTGAAGTAGAGCCCCACGCCTGGGATGGTCCGGGCGAAAGACTGGAGGAATAAGGGGGGGGGGGGGGTCAGTAGATTTAAAACCTTTCTGTGTAAATAGAGGATTTGGTTTCAGCAGAGCGTTCTCTGACCGGTGACACCCCCCTCCACAGTCCCAGCAGCCTCTCTGTCCGCACCACACTCAGGATCACAGTCAGCATCCCCACTCTGCTGGAACATCTGCAGACATCGGTCAGTGATGGGTCAGTGATGGGTCAGTCAGAGTCCACAGGTGATGATGTAACCATGTTACCACACTGATCAGCTCCACACCCACCCAGGCTGAACGCTGCTCTGCAGGGTCTGCAGACGAGTCTTGACCAGATCCAGAGGCTGGAACAGCAGAGTGGAACAAGTCCCACTCAACGAGCCACACATGAAGGCCTTGATGACGGGGGGAGCCTGAGGTGGAGGAGGGGGAAACACCTTCAGACAGTGATGACTAGTTAGTTAGTTAGTTAGTTATGTAAGGCAGGAGTTGTTACCAGTGACAGCTCCATCAACACTGGGAATCTCTTCAGAAAAACACAGAAAGTTCTGGTCCCAGTCGTCAACAGTGGAGACCTGACGTCCTGATGGTCTGACCGCCGCCGTGAGCCTTCCTGTTAACAACCACGTGACACTCACTGCTGCTCATCATCAGGTCTGAGTGACCCCCCCCCCAGTGACTACTATTAGTATGAAATAAGGTTTCAAACTGCCACCAATTCTTTGTACTCTTGAACCGTTGTGACTGTTGGAGACGAGGTTGTATTATTTTATAGGAGTTAAATGACTAGCTGTTCTGTTAGTATTTTTTAAATGTATTCGCAACGATCAGAATGTCTGTGACCAAAGATGTATTTTTTTACCGCCGTTAAATGCAAATTAAAAACACATTTAGCCAATAAATATGTAGAACACAGAAGAACCAACCTGAGAAAAACCTCTGATTTTCACGGTACTTCCCCGTCAGATCTCGGTCCTCGGTCTGGACTGAATTTGAACTTTAATATTTAATATTCCAGTCGTGTCAACTTTTTTATCTACGCCGTTTAAATCGTCACTTTCTGGGACAGAAAACCGACATCTACTCCAAATGTCAGGGCGACACGGACTGAAATCACTCTCTTCACCGCTGACCTTAAAAAAACCAGCCGGTTCCTGTTTGGTGACGTAGCGGCCAACGAGGGATCCGCCCACTAAGCGTCCACCTGCTCTGATTGGTCGAGGGGCTCTGGGATCTGGAAGGTGTGTAGAATTTTTAATCACCGTCACGGGAGATCTGATCTGCGCATGTGCACGATGGGACGACTTTCTGTGACTTCAGGTGGTTGAAAACCTGATATTTACGGTGTGAAACACGACATGAATGCTGAGCATTTGTAACGACATTTGTTTTGTCATAGAAACCCGTTATAAGAATAAAATAAAATGAATTGAAGGCAGTTTAACTGAAATAGAAACTAAATATATATATATATATATATAAAATCTCTTCAAACCTTGTTTAACAAAATAAAAACTATGATGTACCCAAGTAGGTAACTATAATCCAAATATTTGTTGAACTGTGACTTCATTTTGAATCAGAACCTGAGTATATTTTATTATTTCTTAATATTTATCCGATGTTTAACTTTGATGGATTTCTCCTCCAACTCACATTCACATTATCCTGGAGACAAACAGAGAATTCGACTTCTCTGATAAACATTTATTTTTCTAATTCCAAACTGGTTTTTAACTTTAACTTGTTTGACTGATGGGTTAGTTATAAATGTTCGATCACTTACCGGACACTGAACTAAAGTTTGACCAGACGAGGAGGAAAGAAAGACTGTTTACTACCGTTCACTCTCAACCGGTTCGGACCTGATTGTCTGGTCTTTTTTAGTTCTCCGTGGAAAATGGAGATCGCCCTCTGCTGGTGACTATCCGTAATTGACGGGATCTGTACATTAGTCGTTTCTTGTTAGAAGGAAAACGAATCCGTTTAAAACACTGAATAAACACTAAAAAAATGACGATGTACGAAGGTTCTCAAAAAAAAAGAAGAAGTAAAGCAGTCGATTCTCAGGCAGCAGTTTAGAAAGCCTCTTTATTGCAATAATACCGACCTCTTACAACATGATTTCCATTATTCCAGAGGTGCCGTCAGACCAACATCACAGAAACATTGAGGAGATGATTGATGGGTGTCAAAGGTGCAGTTTGGTTTAAATCATGAACTGTTATTCTTTAAGGAAATAATTCCTCTCACTTCCCAGCAGTGTGAGCCAAAAGAAGCCGCCCATGGGCACAGCCTGTGAGGGGTTTGAATCCCTACACCTGTGTGTGTGTGTGTGTGTGTGTGTGTGTGTGACCTACAGCCGACCAAAGGTCAGAGCAACAGGACGTTAACCTGCCTCTGGTTTGTCACCACCTCAGCTGCTCCGTCCTCCACAGACTGTGCCCTGAGAATACAGTGTGTGAGCACTTCACTGCCCCCCCCACCACCCCGCCCCCCACCAACACCATGTCAACTTTTACCCTGAACATAACAACAATATTGATAAAATAAAAATTAATGTATGTCCAGAAATAAGCCAACCCTCGTGCCCAGAGAAAAGCTGCTGCTGCTGCCGCGTGTGTGTGTGTGTGTGTGTGTCATAATCACGTGAACAGTTTCTTCTGTCACAACAGCCTTCAGTTCAACACAGACACAGTGGTCTTACTGTGTCAAGGCTTACGTTTCTTCTTATGTCAGTGCAAAATTCATATATTTCAGCACAGACTTCAATATGCACCGCTAAGACCAAGTGTTACTGTGAATTTGCCTCAGATCACCCCCCCCCCACCCCAGATTAAAGGTGTGTAAAAGAAAAGCGTAGTCGTAAGTGCTAACTGCTAACAGCTAAACTGAGAGAATACATTTCAGCATATAAACCTTCATTATAAACCAGAGCGAGCGAGTAATAAACAGGAAGCACTTCCAGGTACTGAACCGTTAGAAAAACGTCTGCAACAAAATACATTTCTTTAGTAGGAGATTTGACTTTGGTCCAGAAATCTGTCTTCATTCATTAAAACTTCTTTGTTTTCTCTTCTTTGATTAGAAAAATAGAGGATAAATCAGGACCATGTGAATGTTGGAACGTTTCCTTATAAAAATATCATTTCTTTTCCCCCAGTGACTGAAGAGTGAAACATACGACAAATTTGGCCCAAAACTAGCGCTAAAATTGTCCGTATGTGATTGTCGGAGTTTACTGGCGTCTCGGGAGAAGAGGGGGCGCGGGGGGGCCGTGCTGTGTGGCGCCCCCCCCCCCCCCCCCGTTCAGCAGCTGCAGTAATGTGTTCTCATGTGTATCTGGGTCATTCTGGTGATTCATGATGATTCTACGGTGGTTCTGGTTGGCTGCTCATTCTGGTTTGGGTTCAGGAGTCTCGGCCTTGGCCTCGCTCTCTTCGTCACTCTCAATGCCGGCGCGGGAAACGGTGCGGCGAGTGAGGATGGGGAGATCTCCACGCCTTGATCAGAAGAATGCAGGAAGTCAACTTCATGGTTCTGTCTCTGAACTGATCTGGTTTTTTTTTTTTTTCCCCACACATCATCACTCACCTGAGCTTGTTCTTCAGGGAGGTGACCTCACGGGCCATGGCGTCTGAAGACTCTGTGGCGTCCTCCAGCTCCCTCTGGAGTTTCCTTCGGTTGGCGTTGGCTCTTTGAGCCTCTTCCTCAGCCTCCTCCAGCTGTCGCTTCAACTGCTTCATACGGGAGTTCAACTTGTCCACCTGAGGACGTCCAAAGAATGAAAGAAGAGTCAGGAACGGCCGCTGGCCTTTCTAACTCCACCTGGGCTCCAGACTCTCACCTGGTCCTTGTACTGCTCTGTGTTGCGTCGCTCATCGTCCACCTGCAGGATGACTTCCTTCAGTTTCTTCTCCGTACGCCTCACAAGTTTGGTGGCGGTCTGCCTCTCCCTGGAGAAGGTGAAGAGCGTTGAGTCAACAGCAGCTACCTGACAGCGGTCAGTCGTCTCTCCTGCAGCTAAGTCCAGCTCCTCACCTGGTCTCCATGTCCAGCTGCTCCTCCAGCTGACCAATCTTGGCCTCCAGGGCGGCCATGTTTGCTTTGTACTTGGACTTGACGGTTCCCTCCAGCTCCTGCAGCTTCAGTTTCAGCTCCTTGTTCTGACGCTCCATCTGAGCACGAGCGCCTTCCACTCTCTGAGAGGTGCTGCGTTCGGCGGTCAGCTCCACGTTCATCTGGTCAGTCTGCAGAGAGACAGGTGAAAACCCATGTTTTCTACAGAAACAGCAGAACGTTCCCAGTCAGAACCCAGAGGCGGCGGTGGCGGCGGCTCACACCTGCAGCATCGCCTTCTTCAGACGGTCATTAATGAGCTCCGTGTTGCACTGCTCCTCCTCCAGCTCCTCCTCCAGCTGAGCGATACGAGCCTCCAGACGCCTCCTCTCCTCTGCGACCTGAGCACTGGAACAGGAAACAGAACAGAAGAGGGTTGAAGACGGGCCCAGGTTGAGTGGTTGTGCTGTGACCCCGGCCTTGACCCCGGCCGTGACCCCGGCCTCACTTCTTGCTGGCCTGGTTGTTGATTTCATCCTGCAGCTCGTCTCTCTCCTGCTGGGCCTGTCTCTTCACCCTCTCTGCTGCTGCCAGCTCCTGCAGGGAGGACACAGTCTGAATGTCACTCTGACACAACAGTCGTTACAACGTCAAGGTCCAACGTGTGTTCAGGTATATGTTGATCTGAAGTACATAAACATATATAGTGTAGGTAGTGTTTACCTCCTGCATCTGGATCATCTCAGCCTCCATGGCCTTCAGCTTCTTCTCAGTCTCCTTGCTCTGGGCCAGGATCTCTTCCCTGGACATGCGAGTGTCGTCCAGCTCACGAACAAGGTCCTTCATCTGGGCCTGGAGCAGGAGGACAACAGGAGGTCACGTGGTTCAAATCATCACTCGTCATTGTGACACAACACAACCAAACATAACCTCTGTTTTTAACCCATCACCACAGTCAGCAGGGGGCAGCAGTGTGTGGGGACGGGGCCATGCTCAGTGGTAACTTGGCCTCAGCAGCAGCCTCAGCCTCAGTGGCCTCAGCAGCAGCCTCAGCAGCAGCCTCAGCAGCAGCCTCAGCCGCAGGCT
>NC_024323.1:15773302-15778508 GCF_000523025.1 Cynoglossus semilaevis
GGAGCGCCAGCCACAGCCCCCGCACCAACCCGCCGCACCACCCTCACCGGCAGCCTCAGCAGCAGCCTCAGCAGCAGCTCACCTGAAGTTTCTTCAGCTGCTTCAGAGCCTCGTCACGGTTCTTGTTGGCCATGTCGATTCCAGCCTCCAGCTCCTTCAGGTCCAGCTCCAGCTTCTTCCGCGCGGCCACAGCAGCAGAGCGTTGTTTCCTCTCGTCCTCCAGCTCCATCTCCATCTCCCGCACCTGCAGGAGTGAGGAGTGAGGAGTGAGTCACGGCCGCCGCAGCAGCAGCATCATCTCAGACACTGACAGAGACTGGATGAAGCATCAGCACCTGTTTGACCAGAGCTCTCTTCTTCTCCTCGCCCATCTCATCTCGTCCTGCCAGGTCCCTCTCGTACTGAGCCTTCATGGCCTGCATGTTCACTTCCAGACGCAGCTTGGCGTCCTCCGTGGCCTGCAGCTCGTCTTCCAGCTCCTCCAGTTGAGTCTTCATCTCTTCCAGCTGCTGCTCCAGTGAACGTTTGCCCTTCTCCAGCTCGTGGACCTGTGGACGGAGAGGGTCAGTGGCGATGAGTCAGCAGACCGTCGGGGATTCGACCACAGAGGTTTTAAACACTCACACTCTTGCCGACGTCGTCCTTTGAGGAGACCAGGTCCTCCATTTCAGCCCGCAGCAGTTTGTTGTTGCGGTCCAGTTCTTCTTTCATGTCCATCAGAGATTCCAACTCCCGAGTTAAAGCCAGAGCTCTGGTCTCCTTCTCACGAGCCTCGGCTTCAGCTCGGTCTCTCTCTTCTGCGTATCGTGCAGAGATGTTCTTCTCCTCGGCCAACATCTTAAAAAAAAAAGAAAAGAAAAAGTGTTTAAAAAGCAGTGGTGGGATTCAAACGTCAGACATGGAACAACAGGGATCAGACTTTCTGACCTGGTCAAACTTCTTCTGCTTCTTCTCCAGGTTGGAGACGATCTGTCTCAGATGGTCCTGATCCACCAGCAGGTCGTCCAGCTCCTGCTGGAGGCGTGTCTTGGTTTTGTCCAACTTGTCGTAGGCCGTACATTTCTCCTCCAGGCGCTGGTTTGCCGACTCCAGGTCCCTCTGGAACCTCTTCTTTCCCTCCTCGGTGGTCTCCAGGACCCCTGCGTCTTGCTCTATCTTCTTCCTCATTTCAGCGAGCTGCATGGAAAGAGATGTTAGTGAGGTGTTAGTGAATGAAGACCTGAACAAGGCAGTGAGGATGAAGGAGAGGAGGTGAGGAGCTCCACCTGAGCCTGCACAGTCAGGAGCTGCTTCTCCACATTCTTCTTGGCTGATTCTTCTTCCTCCAACTGTTCCCTCAGGTTGTTCTGGTCGTCCTCCAGCTGACGCATGCGTGTGCCCAGAGACAGCTTCTGACGCGTCTCCTCTTGGAGAAGTTCCTGTTGTAGAGATCAGAGAATGAAACAGAGTTTTAAGAAGCAGAGAAACTTCATCAGACGTTCTTTAAATCCATGACTTTGTTTCTTTCCAATGACCTGAACATCCTGGAGCTGAGACTCCACAGCAGAACAGTCCTTGGTCGCTTTGATGGACTTTCCCTCCACCTCACTGAGCACCATGTTGACGTTATCAAGTTCAGCCTGTAGGGGGTGCACAAACACAGAAATTGACCTCTCAAAGAAGATTCGGCAAACGTTCTCCATAAAAGTAGAAATAAGAAGAATAAGGACAAGCAGAAATCATGTGACCTGGAGTTTGGACAGTTTCTCCGCCTGCTCCACCCTCTGACGCTCACTCTCGGTGAATTTGACCTGCAGCTCCTGGACGTGGGCTTCAGCCTTCTTCCTGCGGTGCTCAGAGTCTCCTTTACCCTGCATCAGCGTCTGCAGCTCGATGGCCAGCTCGTTCCTCTCCGACTCCAGAGCCTGCTTGGTCTTTTCCACTGAAACTTTGTTCTGGAAGAGAAATCATCAGGTTGAGATGAGGACAGAGGGTTGGAAGATGAAGATGATGAAGAAGAAGAACATTCACCCTCTTGGCCTGCTCCAGCTGCTCGTTGAGCTCATCGAAGGCCTGGCTGTGTTTCTGTCTCATCTCAGCCAGTTGGTGTTCGTGGACTTTGGCTTCTTCTTCCAGGGTCTTCTTCAGATGGGTCACCTCAGTTTCTCTCTTGGTCCTGTGGAGACAAGGCTGATGTTGATCTACTTCTCTGAGGTGGGTCCACAGTGGATCTGAGTCCCAGGGGTCCATGTCTGTACCTCAGTTCCTGTTGGGCAGCAGTGTAGTCCTGTGTGTCTTCCAGCTCCGTCTTCAGGGCCTCCAGCTCCTCTCCCAGGTCCCTGCGGTGTTTCTCAGCCTTGACCCGGGCCTGTCTCTCCAGCTCCAGGTCCTCCTGCAGTTCAGACAGCTGAGCCTCCAACTCACGGATCTTTTTCTGGGCCATGTTCTTTTGGGCCGCCTCCTCCTCAATCCTTTGGGGAAAGATATAAAAATGGAACTTTGATCCCCATCATCAGCTCAAACTCAACAGTGAACGACGACGACGACCGAGTCCAGACCTGGCTAGAGCTGCCTGTAGTTCTTCCTCCTTTTTGGCCAGTTGGGCTCGGAGCTCGGCGATCTGGGCCTGGAGCTCGGCGATCTGGTCGTGGATCTCAGTGAAGTCACCCTCAATTTTGCGACGGTTCTTCTCCAGTTCCTGGCGCTGCTTCTCCTCCCTGCGCAGGCGGTCTGACAGGAGAAAAGGCAGGTAAAAAAATAAAAATTGGTAACATGTATTTGACTGTAATGTCTGTTTTTTTTGGGGGGTGGGGGGGGGTGTCTGTTCTCACCTTCCAGGTCTGTTATCATGGCCTCATGTTTGGTCTTAAGTTTCTGCAGACTCTTGGATTTCTCCTCCTCCTCAGCCAGGTTGGTGGTGAACTCAGAGATTCTCTCCTCCATCAGTTTCTTCTCCTGTCATTCAGATTTCAATATTAGGTTCAATCCGTCTTTTCTGTGAAATTACAGTTGGTCCATTCCACAGACGGACGCCGACCTTCATGAGCTTGTTGTTCTGGTCATCTAAAACCATGACGTCATCCTCTATCTTCTTCATCTTGGCCTCCAGAGTCACCTTCTCCAGCTGGAGCTTCTGCCTGGCGGCCTCCTCCTCGTCCAGCTGCTGCTCCAGGTCCTGTGAACGACAACATGAAGGTAGCTGCGGTGTTAGCCCAGGGTCCAGGTTCTCCATCGAAGAGGATTAAAGACGGTCTCCACTCACGGCGATGTTCTGCTGCATCTTCTTTTTCTCTGTAACCAGGTGAGACGCACGCTCCTCCTCCTCCTCCACACGGGCCTCCAGATCGTGGAGGATCTCCTCCAGTTCCTGCTTCCTCGCGGCCAGACGAGCTCTCATCTCCTCCGCCTCGGCACAAAGCTCCGTTTCTGCTTGGAGCTGCTCCTGCAGGGCCATCTTCTCAGCACTTAGCTGAAAATAAAAAAACCTTCACAGTGAGAGTTTGTCACCACAGAAGCCGGTGTTCGTCCGGCACTTCCTGTCACCTGCTGTTGCTTTTCCTCCATCTCCTGCAGCTGCTGCTCAGCAAACAGATGTTTCTCCTTCACTTTAAGCAGCTCATCGTCCTTGGCCTGCAGCTCCTCCTCCTGTCTGCTGACCTGCAGCAGGGGCTTCACCTGAAGGCAAACGGGGGGGGGGTGATAAGGAGTTGAGTTGACAAGGTGAAGGTGGTTGAGAACCAGGTTCAAGCAGCAGCAGCAGCAGCAGCAGCATCTCTACCTTGGTGAAGAGCCTCCACCACTGCCAGTTCCTGAGTTTGAGGTAGGCAGCACAGTTCCTCTGGATCACCTTCATAGCAGTCAGCTGCTGCTGCCTCTTGGCGAAAGCCCTGCAGAGAAATAAGACCACGTTCAAGCGATGCAACAGAAGAGCAGCCGGCCAACCCGACGACCTCTCTGTACTCACCTGCGGGCCACGTAGCCTCTGCACCAGGCCTGGAAACTGATGATGATGTCAGTGATCTTCATGTCTCGCTCCTCCTCCAGGTGAGCCAGGACGCCGGCCCTGAAGAAAACTTTGCTCTGACCCATACGGTACAGGTTTGAGTCCAGCTCCAGGCTTTTGATCTGGGACAACAGGAAGTTGAGTCATAATCAGTGACGGTCTTTTCTTTGTTCACACATCGTGAGGTTCTGGTTCTGGTCGTACCATGAGCAGACAGGCTTGTTTTCCATCCATGAAGCCCTTTGGAATGGCATTAGGAGTCAAGATTTCATACCTGTGTGGGGGGAGGTGGGGAGGTGGGGAGGGGGGCAGATGAGAGGATTTAGTATTTTATTGAACAACAACATCAAAGAGACAGACCGCAGCGTTGTCACGACCTCTGTCTGAACTCCTGGAAGACGATGCGGTTGGGGAAACCCTGTCTGCAGATACGGATGCCCTCCAACACACCGTTGCACCTCAGCTGGTCCAGAACCAGGTGTGGGTCCAGTTTACCAGCCTGTGGGGAGACTGTGTTTGTCAGTAGACTGATTCTACAGTAACTGCAGACACTGAACTTCACCACTAGAGGTGACACAACAGAACTTCAGAACCAAAACAACATGGTTTGTGGGTTCCACGCTGCCCCCATCTTCTCTACTCTCTGAGGAGAACCACTCCTACAGAGTATGACTTCAATACCTTCTTCTCGTGGTTGGGGATGATGCAGCGGACAAAGTTTGGGTTCGTGTTCCTCAAAGTGGCCATCAGCCTGGACAGCTGCTCCTTGTACAGCTGGCCCACTGTGCGGAACATGCCTTTCCGGGTCTTGAAGGCACCAGGCATCTCGGACATGCCAGACACCTTATCCAGCCCCACGATGTGGTCCACTGCAGAGGGAAACAGACCGACAACCAGGGATGGAGGAAGTTACTCCATGAAAATAAAATGAAGGGTTCAGCAACTCAACAAACCAACCAAGAAAATTCAAACCAAACACAAGGCACCGAACAAGACAAATACAACCACTGACCGTCAGCTGTCTGTTGGCAACTGTACCAGGAGACAGCTGAGGTGGAGGAGTGGAACAACACACACACACACACACACACACACACACACAGACAGTGGAGTGAACATGGATGGGTCAAGAAAGTCCAGTGAAGTGAGTGAAACCACAACCAAACACACCATGACACCAGGAGTACTGTGTGTGTGTGTGTGTGTGTGTGTGTGTGTGTGTGT
>NC_024323.1:15780954-15785950 GCF_000523025.1 Cynoglossus semilaevis
GCAGCAGCAGCAGCAGCAGCAGCAGCAGCAGCAGCATCTCTACCTTGGTGAAGAGCCTCCACCACTGCCAGTTCCTGAGTTTGAGGTAGGCAGCACAGTTCCTCTGGATCACCTTCATAGCAGTCAGCTGCTGCTGCCTCTTGGCGAAAGCCCTGCAGAGAAATAAGACCACGTTCAAGCGATGCAACAGAAGAGCAGCCGGCCAACCCGACGACCTCTCTGTACTCACCTGCGGGCCACGTAGCCTCTGCACCAGGCCTGGAAACTGATGATGATGTCAGTGATCTTCATGTCTCGCTCCTCCTCCAGGTGAGCCAGGACGCCGGCCCTGAAGAAAACTTTGCTCTGACCCATACGGTACAGGTTTGAGTCCAGCTCCAGGCTTTTGATCTGGGACAACAGGAAGTTGAGTCATAATCAGTGACGGTACTCTTTTCTTTGTTCACACATCGTGAGGTTCTGGTTCTGGTCGTACCATGAGCAGACAGGCTTGTTTTCCATCCATGAAGCCCTTTGGAATGGCATTAGGAGTCAAGATTTCATACCTGTGTGGGGGGAGGTGGGGAGGTGGGGTGGGGGGCAGATGAGAGGATTTAGTATTTTATTGAACAACAAGATCAAAGAGACAGACCGCAGCGTTGTCACGACCTCTGTCTGAACTCCTGGAAGACGATGCGGTTGGGGAAACCCTGTCTGCAGATACGGATGCCCTCCAACACACCGTTGCACCTCAGCTGGTCCAGAACCAGGTGTGGGTCCAGTTTACCAGCCTGTGGGGAGACTGTGTTTGTCAGTAGACTGATTCTACAGTAACTGCAGACACTGAACTTCACCACTAGAGGTACCACAACAGAACTTCAGAACCAAAACAACATGGTCTGTGGGTTCCACGCTGCCCCCATCTTCTCTACTCTCTGAGGAGAACCACTCCTACAGAGTATGACTTCAATACCTTCTTCTCGTGGTTGGGGATGATGCAGCGGACAAAGTTTGGGTTCGTGTTCCTCAAAGTGGCCATCAGCCTGGACAGCTGCTCCTTGTACAGCTGGCCCACTGTGCGGAACATGCCTTTCCGGGTCTTGAAGGCACCAGGCATCTCGGACATGCCAGACACCTTATCCAGCCCCACGATGTGGTCCACTGCAGAGGGAAACAGACCGACAACCAGGGATGGAGGAAGTTACTCCATGAAAATAAAATGAAGGGTTCAGCAACTCAACAAACCAACCAAGAAAATTCAAACCAAACACAAGGCACCGAACAAGACAAATACAACCACTGACCGTCAGCTGTCTGTTGGCAACTGTACCAGGAGACAGCTGAGGTGGAGGAGTGGAACAACACACACACACACACACAGACAGTGGAGTGAACATGGATGGGTCAAGAAAGTCCAGTGAAGTGAGTGAAACCACAACCAAACACACCATGACACCAGGAGTACTGTGTGTGTGTGTGTGTGTGTGTGTGTGTGTGTGTGTGTCTCAGAGTGATGACAAACACTGGTGCTCAGAGTGGGCACGTCAAAAACAAACCAAACCCATGCAATATATATATATACCCATTGCTGCAGTACCAAAGACCAACACCAGGGGTCCCCATACAACACTATTACACAGAGGGAGAAAAGGAGAGTTGATGTGCAGACTGAGAAAACCTGGAAGTTGTTTTTCTACCTGAGTGAATCCAGAAGATCAAACAGTGACAAATGTTTGTAAAGACACGATGAGACGTGAACAGAGAAATGATGAGGTTCTACTGAACAACAGGAGACACCGAGGGAAAAGGAAGTCCTCATCACCTGAGTCCGAGTGCAGAAAAGGGAAACGCTGATAAAAGTAGGCTCTTTGACATTGTGGTATCTCTGAGAGCCAACAAATAAAAAGATGTGGGAAAAAAACGGAGCCGTTGACGGAAAAGAAAAGAAGAGGACGGTAACAAGGAGTGGTCAAGGTGAGAAACAAAGGTTGGTCCACCAGAGGGTAAAAGAATAAAAGACAGAATGAATTCAACACCAGAACCAATACAACAGCATGACTCTACACCACCCCCCCCCGACTCCCCCCCCCCGGAGCTGCAGTGACTCCTGTCTGGACTCACCGTCCTTCCACAGCTCAGAGACAAACTTGTCAGTGGACAGGTTGAGCAGTGAGGCCACGTTGTCATTCAGTGGGTCCATGTTCTTCATCAGCCACTCATCGGCCTTGTAGTCTACCTATGGGGGGGCGGGGGGGGGCACAGCACAGGTCAGGACAACGGTGGACATTCTTAGGAGGAGTTCTTCTTCGTGGTCTGCGTCTCCACCGACCTTGCCGGCGTAGTGGATGATACAGAAGTCTGCCTCGTCCTTCAGTTTCTTGGGTTTGAAGAACTTGGGGTGAGTTCCCTGCTCCTGCAGAACCTTCTCCACAAAACTCTTGTCTGTGGCCTTGGGAAACCAGCACTCCTCGTCCAGCAGAGCCAGAATTCCTGGGGGGCTGGCCTGGAAACACAGGTTGACAACACAAGTCAATAAAAGGATCACAGATCAGAGACCGACCCCCCCCAGCCCCCCCCCCAGGATGAAAAGAAAACCCAAACCCTCACAGGTTTCTCGATGAGGTCGATGCAGGGCTGCAGGTCCAAGCCAAAGTCGATGAAGCTCCACTCGATGCCCTCCCTCTGGTACTCCTCCTGCTCCAGGATGAACATGGTGTGGTTGAAGAGCTGCTGCAGCTTCTCGTTGGTGTAGTTGATGCAGAGCTGCTCGAACGAGTTCAGCTGGAGGAGAGAGAAGATGAGGTTGGAACAGAGTCAAACATCTGTGGACGTTCATTTACCGACCGGTTTTTAAACCTCAAAGATCTCGAAGCCAGCGATGTCCAGGATGCCGATGAAGGAAGCCCCCTGTCTCTTGGTCTTGTCCAAGGCTTTGTTGATCCTCATGACCAGCCAACGGAACATCCTCTCATACGTGGCCTTGGCCAAGGCCTCCACAGCAAACTCTGCCTGTTCCTGGGTCTGGGCCTTCTGGACGTAGTCTCGGCCCACCTTGATCCTGGGGGAGAGTATGGCTCTGGTGAAGTCGGTCACGTTCATGCCCATGAGGTGGCAAACCTTCTGTGCAGCTGTGGAAGAGGAGGAGGAGGAGGAGAAGATAAATCTACTGACACCGACACCTCCACTGACCAGGGTGGTGCAGTAGGTCAGGGTGACCTGCAGGGGGGGGTGAAGATAACCAGGTACCTGTGTTATCTGGCATGGAGGCCTGGTCCGTGTGTCGCTCCTTCTTGAAGCTCATGTTTCCCATCTGCAGAACAGAGGCCACCACCTTCAGCAGCCCTCTGCAGGAGAAGGTCAGGAGGTCAGGAGGTCAGGATCAAAGAGGCCACTCTGCTGAACTGAGACCTTCTCTCAAAGAAACCTCACCGATTTGCTCATCCTCTGGAATACTCATGATCTTCATGGCCTCCATGGTCTCATGGAACAGGTCCTTGTCCTGCTGCCCAGGAATGATGACGTTCCCATTGGACAGGAAGCGGTAGTTGTTGTAATTTTCAAGCAGGAGTTCGTCTGAGAGGAGGACGGCAGGTGTGAGGAGGAGGATGTTACCAACCAATGAGAGACTTGAAAGGTGTGAAAACCTTCGTCTTACTGCGCAGCTTGTCTCCAGAGCCTGTGAGCAGGTAGTAGAAGACGTGGAAGGTCCTCTCCTCCTTGGCCTGGCGAATGGCACGAGACTTCTCCAACAGGTCTACAGGTCGCTCTGTCAAGGACGACGGCCAAGGTTCAATCTGATCTATAATGCACACAGGTGAAACCAACAGCTCGGTGGTGAAGGATACAAGTTTCAATGTTGGCACCGACGATGTAGCCGTTGACATCAAAGTTGATCCTGATGAACTTTCCCTGTGGAAAAAAAAAAAAAATTTAAACCAATGACGTTGTTCAACAGAAGCACGACGAGAAAACTCAACCAAGACTCACGAATCTGGAGGAGTTGTCATTTTTCACTGTCTTGGCGTTTCCAAAGGCTTCCAAGATCGGGTTGGCCTGCAAAAGCTGCTTCTCCAGCTCCCCCTAGTGGAGATCGGGAAGATGGCAAGAGGAAGTATAAAAGAGCACCTTATATTTGAACTGCAGTCTGTGGAGGACTGAAACAAAAATGATATTTAATGTGTTTCAAATCGACAGGAACTCCTTATGTCTGCTGTCAGGACTGACCTCAGTGTTGGACCAGTGATGTCCTTCACCTCAACATTTGGTCGTCAATCAGTTTGTTAAAACAATGTTCATTTACCTTCAATACATTTATTCTTAATTCACATCTAATAAGAAATTCAATGAAAGGCTTCATCAATGTTTATCAATGTCAAAAATCCAGGTGTCAGTTACACAAGGACGATGAACTGAGATGAACTGAGATGAACTGAGATGATGGAACAAACAACAACATTAAAACAATAACAGGAGGCAACAAACATACACACACACAGGCATTTCCATTCTTCACACACATCAGGTTAGCACCCACATCCGTAAACACCCAGAGACCATGTGACCCTCCACAGTGAGTGACCCATCACCTGTTAACCAGAGGTTAACTAGTACTATCCAACACCAGCACCAACAGCGTCTGTTCCTGACGCACGTCCTGAAGTTGTTTGGTTACAATAGATACATCCTTATATTAGGTGTAAAGTTTTAGTACAAATGAGGCAGAACTCTGCCCTGAACAGTTAATAAATGATTGTAAATGTAGTTTTTGGTCCTTCCTTGGTTTAACTGATGTGTGGAGTTTGGACTGGTGACCAGCAGATACACAGGAACGAGGCAAAAGAAACTTCAACTCAGTGCAGGCACAAAGTAGCAACAGAGGGAAGGAAACATTCAAGCAGACAAATAGAAGGAAACACCAATGGGACGGCAAACACCTCTTTTGTACCCCCCCCCCCAGCCCCCCCTTCATTGTCTGCTTGAATCTTTCACTGGAACACACAGAGCTGCCACTGGTCTG
>NC_024323.1:15786068-15787538 GCF_000523025.1 Cynoglossus semilaevis
GGGGTGAGGGAGGAGGAAGGAGGTGGTGACAGAAGCAGGAGGGGAGGAAGTGTGCATGATGGGAGTTAACTCACATGTGACAGGATGGAACTGTTCTGTTGATGAAGAGAAAAATATCACAACCTCGAAACAAAAAGATCAGGATTTTTATCACTGCTGTTACTGTTACTGTTACTGTTACTACTGTTACTGTTACTACTCTTACTGTTACTACTGCTGCTTTTACTATTACTGTTCCTACTGCTGCTGTTACTGTTACTGCTGTTACTGTTGTTACTGTTACTACTGCTGCTTTTACTGTTACTGCTGTTACTGTTGCTTTTACTGCTGCTGTTACTGTTACTACTGCTGTTACTACTGCTGCTGTTACTGTTACTGCTGTTACTGTTGCTTTTACTGCTGCTGTTACTGTTACTACTGATGTTACTACTGCTGCTGTTACTTCTGCTGCTGCTTTTGTTACTGCTGCTGTTGTTACTGTTACTGCTGTTACTGCTTCCAGCAGAGTCTAAGACAGTGGTGGCTGCTACACCAGCATCAGCATCAGCATCAGCAGCAGCAGCAGCAGCAGCGGGGGGGTCCGACCACTGTCCATGAACCAGCACTAAATAACATCCACTGCTGAAAGCAACACGTTAGTAACCCTCAGCAGTGAGACGTGTGTGTGTGTGTGTGTAGACCAGCAGGTGATCTCACACACACACACACACACAAAATCAGAGTTGGTGTGGAGTTCAAAGACAGATGTTGATCTTCATCAAACACTGTTGGCTGACTGTGTGTGTGTGTGTGTGTGTGTGTGTGTTCAGGTTGACTGACCTGGTCTTTCTTGGTCTTATGAGAGGAGGCCACATGAGCCAGATGTGTGATGACCTTCTTGGTGTTCTCTGTCTTCCCAGCACCAGACTCCCCTCTAGACACAACAGACACAACAGACGGTCAGAGGTCATCACAATAGGTCTTCCAGCCGTGTTCAGTGTGTGTGTGTGTGTGTGTGTGTGTGTGTGTGTGTGTGTGTGTGTGTGTGTGTGTGTAACTCACGTGCAGAGAATGGACTGGTCTTCACGATCTGCAAGAAATATGTTCAAACTTAAGTGATGCACTCTGTTCACAACATGAATGTGTGTTATCACTGCAGTGCACACGCACACACACACACCATCTCTGTACAACAGGATGTACATTAGCCACAGACAGGAAGTGAACATCCGGCTGCCTGAGAAACACGGGCGCATTTTTAAACTTAAATTAATTTTAGTTGCAAAGAATAGAAAAAAAGTAAATTCTCCCCTGAGTTTCCAGTGTTCATTTTCAACAAAACACTGGAAACCGTAATGGGGGGGGGGGGGGGGGGGTCGTGGGGGGGTTCCATTCTTTTTAATGTTGTTAGCATTAAACTAACTGATGACTTAAAGAACATGTCGTGTCTTTAGTAGCGAATCGTATCGTCGTCCCTGTATCGTGGTGATA
>NC_024323.1:15787590-15792167 GCF_000523025.1 Cynoglossus semilaevis
CCTGTATCGTATCGTCGCCCCTGTATCGCGGTGATACGTACATCGTATCGTCGCCCCTGTATCGTGGTGATACGTACATCGTATCGTCGCCCCTGTATCACGGTGATACGTACATCGTATCGTCGCCCCTGTATCACGGTGATACGTACATCGTATCGTCGCCCCTGTATCACGGTGATACGTACATCGTATCGTCGCCCCTGTATCGCGGTGGTACGTACATCGTATCGTCGTCCCTGTATCGTGGTGATACGTACATCGTATCGTCGCCCCTGTATCACGGTGGTACGTACGGTATCCCCCGACTCTTGCCGACACACACACAGCCCTAACATCGTTACATTTCAGAGCAGATCCAAGTCACAGCTGCTGAGTCGTCACCATCAAGTGGAAACATCTGCCAAACCCACAGACTGCAGCTCTTGATGATGTCAACGCTGATGATGACACAGTTACAGTAAGATGGCGGACGTACCCTGCATCATGCTTCTGTACGCCGTGTCGGTGATGGCGTAGATGTGAGGGGGCATCTCGTGCCTCTTCTTGCCCTTGTACATGTCAACGATCTCCTCTGAGTAGATGGGCAGGTTCTTGTAGGGGTTTATGACCACGCAGAACAGACCGGAATATGTCTGGACAACAGACACACAGACAGTTAAACACTGCACTCAGACGTAAAGGTGAAAGTCCTGTACAGGAAGTGAGGTCAACTGATGGAAATGAGGAAATAATAATAAACGGTTCTGAATCCTGGAGTTCAGGATTAATAACTCCAAACATCTGGATTTCATCAACAAATCAGGTTCTCATGGTGGACAACAACAGGTTAAACTGTTTTTAAAAATCTTTATCACAGATTAATCTTGACCTTGAACGTGAGTTGAAGAATTCAACAGGATTTAAAAACTACAATAAATCCTTTGCTTCATACTGGAGTCCTTCTAAAACACTTTACAGCAGAGGTGACCAAACTGTGTTGGTCTGGAGCTACAACTGACCAGTGACCTACCAACACTGATCATATTTGATATATATTTAATCAAATGAGCTGAATATACTTATATACACACACACACACACATTTATGTTGATTCAATCATGGTGTTGTTGCTAATCCAGTTCTAGAGTTCTAATATAAATACAGGATCCACCAGTCGTCCCTCTGTGATCGACTGGTAGATCCTGACCTTCCTACTGGGCAGCTCTCCTGTGGTTGTTTATTTGACACTGTGAATTAGTCGGTCTGTAGAAGGAAGTCTTGGTCTCTCATTCTCTCTCTCTCTCTCTAAAGGGGAGGAAAGGGAGTGGACAGCAGCTTGGGTTGATGTGACCAGGTCAGAGCGAGGCAAAAAAAAAACCTCCCCCAGACGCCATGAAGTATGGGAGGGGTAATAAGAGTTACAACACATCCTCCATGGGCATTTTATTTTTAATTTTTCTCCAACACTTCTCTTAACTTTTCACCCACTCTGTTTCCTTTAACTTCCTGTTTGTGCAATATCTCCAAACACTCCAGGACGAAGGAGCCAAAGAGGAAGAGGGTGGAGAACACGAGTGAGTGAGTGTGGACTTCTCCGTCCTCTGACTCCTCGTCTTCATGAAGGTTTAAGAAAATAATGGGGAGATCATAATTTGATATTCACTGATCCAGAATGTTCTGTACACCACGGTGACTAACCCAGGTGTCAGTCCACTTCCTGTCTGAGGCGTCAGTACACTTCCTGTCTGAGGTGTCAGTACACTTCCTGTCTGAGGTGTCAGTACACTTCCTGTCTGAGGTGTCAGTACACTTCCTGTCTGAGGCGTCAGTACACTTCCTGTCTGAGGTGTCAGTACACTTCCTGTCTGAGGCGTCAGTACACTTCCTGTCTGAGGTGTCAGTCCACTTCTTGTCTGAGGTGTCAGTCCACTTCTTGTCTGAGGTGTCAGTCCACTTCCTGTCTAACTCAGGTGTCATTCCCCTTCCTGTCTAACCCAACTGTGAGTCCACTTCCTGTCTAACCCAACTGTGAGTCCACTTCCTGTCTAACTCAGGTGTCATTCCCCTTCCTGTCTAACCCAACTGTGAGTCCACTTCCTGTCTAACTCAGGTGTCATTCCCCTTCCTGTCTAACCCAACTGTGAGTCCACTTCCTGTCTAACTCAGGAGTCAGTCCACTTCCTGTCTGAGGCGTCAGTACACTTCCTGTCTGAGGTGTCAGTACACTTCCTGTCTGAGGTGTCAGTCCTCTTCCTGTCTGAGGTGTCAGTCCTCTTCCTGTCTGAGGTGTCAGTCCACTTCCTGTCTGAGGCGTCAGTACACTTCCTGTCTGAGGTGTCAGTACACTTCCTGTCTGAGGCGTCAGTCCACTTCCTGTCTGAGGAGTCAGTCCACTTCCTGTCTAACCCAGGTGTCAGTCCACTTCCTGTCTAACCCAGGTGTCAGTCCACTTCCTGTCTGAGGTGTCAGTACACTTCCTGTCTGAGGTGTCAGTACACTTCCTGTCTGAGGTGTCAGTACACTTCCTGTCTGAGGCGTCAGTCCACTTCCTGTCTGAGGCGTCAGTCCACTTCCTGTCTGAGGTGTCAGTACTCACATATATGAGCCCAGAGTAGTATCTCTCCTTCAGGTTGTGCAGCACGGAGGCCTCGTTCAGGCAGGTCAGTTCTGCCATGTCCTCCACTTTGCTGAACTTGGGGGGGTTCATCTTTTGGATGTCGTCCTTGTTCACCTTGATCTTCTTACCAGAGTCGGCCAGCTCCACCACGCACTCGTCGCCGCGTTCCTCCCTCACCGAGCCGGCCTCGAAGCCCAGGCGCTCTGATGGAACCCATACCAGTTTTTTGGAGGCCCAGTCCGCCTGTGCCAGCGGGTTGTTGACCACATTGCGGTCCACGTACAGAAACCTATCTGCGTCTGACATGGTGGCTGTTTCAACAGCAGGGGGAGACAGAGATAAGAGGGACAAGGTTAGTATCAGTGCAGCATCAAGAATAAGAACTGACGTGACAAACAGGAAGTGACCGCTGAGGGTTGAGGTCATGTGACCAGAAACAGTACCAAACAGTGCCCTGGACTGAACCCAGAACCTTCGGTCCCTCCCTGGTTTAATCACTCGGCTTCAAACACAGCTGTTTATTAAAGATCAAAAGCAAACCTAGGAACGAGTTCAATAATAAACACAAACAAAAGATCGTGTCCAGACGTGACCCAAAAACAAACCAACAGCCTCTGCTGAAGGCAGTGGAACTGATGTGTGACATGTTGGTGCCGGGAGTTAACTCATCAACCAGGTGACTCCACCGGTCTAACCTGTGTGACCAGCAACAAGACTGAGCTGGAGCTCAACCGCCCGTCTTCACTGAGTGAGTGCAGGGAGACAGTGGGAAGTCTGTGTTGTTACCCACATCAGTGGGCCAGATTTGAACACCTCATCAGTACTTTGTCACACACACACACACACACACAGACACGCTCTGGTCCAGTTCAGTTCAGTTCAGCTCAGACACTTCATCATCAGTGTTGTTAATACCACAGGGGTAAATTCACAGCACACTGTGGCCCAGAGGGAGAGTTGGGGGTCAAATTCTCATGCTCTAAAACCAAAACCTCCAGGGCAGTGATGTAACACTGCACTCTTTCTTCAGTTCAAGTTCTAATCATTCATGTGTGAGATGAAATCAAACATCATCAAATTAGTGATGGTCGTTAGTGATGTCACTGCAGCTGCAGCATACGACCCCCCCCCCAGGTGAGGGAACCAGCCATCTCTGTTCATCAGAAATGTGACAAATCCCCGGAGGAACCTTGAGAACCAACAACAAAACACAACAGAGCAAACTGTCTGCTGGGAGAACGTGGGGCAAATTAGTAGTGCTGGACCTCTCAGCTGGTTCTACCCCCCCCCCCCCCCCAGCCTCCCCCTCCCTCTGTTTATCCAGTCTTTTCAGGGTCACATTCCACCCGTACTCTCCCTTTATCAGTCAGAGACAGGCAGCACAGGCATTCCACACATGTCTGTCCACTCCTCCTCCTCCTCCCTAACATCCTCCTCCCTAACATCCTCCTCCCTAACATCCACCTCCCTAACATCCTCCTCAGACTTCTTCCCTGGCCTTCCTTCCTGTTATCCAAGGAAGGTCAGTCCTGGCTGGAGGGGTTTTGTCGCTCCCCTCTTCTCCAGACGTCAGCATTGGTAAAGTGTGATTTTGTCAGGTACCGGCTCAAACCCAGACATGAGTGGTAGAAGTTTCCTAACCTGGAGGATCAACGTTCCACCACCGTCCTTCACCTTTACATACATGAACCTTAGAGATCATGTTCTCAGTCCACCCACATTCACCACTCAAGGTCAAGGTAAGGACGTCGTCCAGTCCAGTCCAGTCCAGTCCAGTCCAGTCCGCCTTGGTGTTCTAACTACCAACCCTGACACAGATCACTCTGTGACACATTTTCAAATTTCTTCTCCAGTGGAAACATCAGGACTAAAATAACTGACGGCTGCTCTGCTACGATCACATGGTGGGCATTAAAGCCCTGACACACACACACTCTTACCCCGGGGGGGGGGGGGTTGGGGGGAAAATTGGAGGGTGTT
>NC_024323.1:15792382-15801039 GCF_000523025.1 Cynoglossus semilaevis
CACAGCCTCACCAGCAACACCACCCCCAGTGCCAGCAGCAGCAGCAGCAGCAGCAGCAGCAGCTTTGTAAGAGGAAGAGGAACACTACCATAAACAACACCAGGCACCAGAACAAAGACTAGTTTTTGGAAACCAGCCTCTGGACAAAGGGTGGTTAGAACAGAGGAAGTGAAGCAGAGGCCAGGACTGAGAACAGAGTGGAGGAAGAAGAAGGAGGAGAAAGAAGAAGGAGGAGGAAGAAGAAGGAGGAGGAAGAAGAAGGAGGAGGAGGAGAAACAAGGATGAGCTCTGAGTCTACAGTGACAGTGGACCTGTTTAAAAGGCAGATCAACTATAGAGCTTTATTAGACTCTAGTCGTCCGTCAGTCAGACTCCACCACAGGGACCTCCTCTGACTGGGCCTCCTCAGACTGGGCCTCCTCAGACTGGGCCTCAGTTGTGGGTCAGAGACTAGACTGGTTGTGGGTCAGTCAGAAGTCTCTCGGCACCAGCGTTACTCCCTTACTCCCTACTTCTGTGAAAGTAGGAAGGGTGGGGCAGGGAACAGAGCGGGGAGGAAGGAGGAAATGACAAACTGAGAAAACTATTTTGCCATTTGTGGAACTTGTTGTGTGCTGGGCCTTTAAGGAGGAGGGATTGTGGCGTTTCCTTGAGCACATGCGGCGCAGCTCCGAGGAGTGAGTGAGAAGTGAATTCAACTTGGGTGGAAAATACCAGATGTACATCACTTTCCACAATCAGGTTGACATTCCTCCTGGAACCAGTTTGAAGTGCGAGCTGCCCAGTGCCATCTGAGGAGAACTCCAACCACTGAAGCCCTGGGCTCCCACCTCTGACCTACATCTGATGTGACGCTTCATTTAACATTTATGACAAATTCAAACAGTTCCACTGAAGTATCTCCTGATCCCAGATCAATCTCCTCAGTCATTGATCGGGCATTGATCAGTTCTTGATTTTTTCCAATATTCCTGGTGTTGGTTCATGTTCTTGTTCTTTTCTTTCTTCTCTAGTGATTCCAAATGTGGATCCCTCTGTTCCAGAGTCACTAACCATTAGGGTGGCAGCTCCTGGTATCAGCACCTTCTTTACTCAGTGAAATTCTAACCCGTGGCTGTGGCTCACACATGTGCTTCAACAACTGCTTCTTATTCTTAAGTGGAGCGGTGGACGTGAAACGTCGGTGTTTGTAGAACGGTTTGGTCTAACCCTCTGGAGCTGACATGGGTGTTGGCCTGGAGAACACTTATCATTCTCAGGGTCACAGAACACATTCCTGTCCAACAGCTATCTGTTTATACTACAGTTATAAACGCCGCCTGTTTGCTCTCACTACAACCTTCCAACCGTAGTGACCGTTAGACACAGACCGTTATATAATCCTTCAACAGAAAAGTTGCCGACGCCAACTTCCTAAACTCTGCGTCTACTCCTCCATCTGTCTTCCTGTACATGCCACCCACCCCCACCATTTACCCCTGGGGGGTTTCAGCTGGATCACCTCTCGTCTGTACCTGGGACACTCCCTTCAACTCAGTCAGACAAACAGAACGAGACTTTCACACTCCGTAGTGAAGCGGTCCAAAGAAAAACCAACAGTTGGAACAGTTCAAAGTTCACATCACAAACTCAAGTGTTACACAACCTCCTCTCAGCTACAGCTGAGCAGTTCAACCACAGGTGTGCAGCTCTCACACACACACACACACACACACACACACACACACACGTAGACAAGGTTTGTCCTTCTAGATAAAAACAACAGTGACCGTCTCTGTAAATGGTCCAGGTCAACCACTTCCTCGTATTGTCCTGTTGTTCTGGACCCAGTGGGGGGGGGGGGGGGGGGGGGGGGGGGGGACAGCAGAGAGGAAATGAAGTGGAACAATAGAGACAGAGCGATTGGTAGGAGAGGGCCAATGAGAAGACTGAAATGAAGAGCAGAGAAAGGAAAGAGAAAACCAATGCAGTCACTGGTACCGATTCATCTGAAGCCCAGACACTCAGTGCTGTCATTATACTGTTCATCTGAAGCCACAAGAAATATGTTTGGGTCAGACCAGAATAGAACAGATGTTCTGTGAGAGAAGAGAGCTGAAGGTTAGAGAGAGAGAGAGAGAGAGAGACTGTCTGAACGGAAGACTGCTGCAACCAAAGACCAAAGACTGACAACAAATGACTGACAACCACTGACAACCAAAGACAGTCAGCCACTGACAACCAAAGACTGACAGTCAGCCACTGACAACGAGTGCAGATTGAGAAACTGTGTATCTGTCCAGTAAAGACAAAGTCAGTCTTCGTCAGAGAACATACTTCCACGCCTCTGTCTCTGTCTCTGTCTCTGACTCTGTCTCTGATTCTGTCTCTGATTCTGACTCTGTCTCCGTCTCTGATTCTGACTCTGTCTCTGACTCTGATTCTGTCTCTGACTCTGACTCTGTCTCTGACTCTTTCTCTGATTCTGTCTCTGTCTCTACTTCACCATATTAGGCTTTGTCAGTTTTTACGACGTTCGTTGTTATTCAATAACTTTGTGATCTTCAGACTGACAACAAGTGTGGTAAAAGAGATCAACTCGTAATAAATCAACCAACTGTATCTGAACACAGCCCAGAGTGTTAGCGTGTTAGCTGTTAGCGTGAATGTTGCCCCGTTGTTAAAAAGCTAATTGGACCAAAGAATGCAGTGAGATCACGAAGAAGCAGATAAAAGAGTGGAGACTGTGGTTAAATGAAACCTGACATTTCACAGGAGGAGAAGCTGGGGGTTACGGTGGGGGGGGCGTGTCCCTCTGCCCACTCATCTGTCATGAGAGGAGGTGGGGGGGGGGCACTATTGTGGAACAAACATCCTTCAATAATATCCAAACATCCACAGGGACTTTGTCTCAGACCAAATATTTTTCACCCCCCCCTTTTTATAAATCTTTGACTTCTGTTTATCCTGCAGTACATAACTCTCCTGGGGGGCCCTGCATGTGGACGCTGCTGATACATGGACGATGGAATGCAACAATCTCTGTAGGGGGCTCCATAACTTCACTGAAATGGGCAATCAGGGCAGGGAACTGCACCCCCACCACCACCACCCCCACCCTGCAGAGAACTTATTACACAATCTACTGCACGGACCCATTTTAACAGGATGAGTCAAACACAGTAACAGGAAATGACATGGTACACGTGTCACCTATTGTCTTTCTCTGCAGATGTGTGTGTCGTTCACAAAGAAAATAACTGGAACTAATCAAGACCTGGACCAAGGTCAGGGTCTTTAGAAAGCCTTTTAGGTCAGGGTTAGGCTTTTTTTATGTAACACACACACACACATCATTTTTATGCGTGTGTATCAAAGGCCCTCTGTCCTGTGGTAGACTCACACTGATTTAATGACTTCTTGGCAGGAAACAGATGTGTTCAGCCCTGATTACAATATGTACAAAAACACACACACACACCAAGGTGCAGCGTTCACTAACACAGTGCACAGTGTAGAGCAGGATTCAGGTGGTGAAGTTAGTACGTGTGTATACTGCTAATTCACTTATACAATCAGAAACACGCCACCTAGGTGGCACATGTGCCATGACACCGTCAGGTCTGACCTCAGTAGACGTGACGCTCCACAGTCTGGGA
This sequence comes from Cynoglossus semilaevis, assembly GCF_000523025.1. Classification (NCBI taxonomy): domain Eukaryota; kingdom Metazoa; phylum Chordata; class Actinopteri; order Pleuronectiformes; family Cynoglossidae; genus Cynoglossus; species Cynoglossus semilaevis. The sequence goes on from NC_024323.1 coordinate 15,796,021, forward strand.
CGGTGTCTGCAGCAGAGTCTTGGTGGGCTGTGTTTTAGCAACATGCATGTTGGTGAGTCGTGCATCATTTTCCGTTTTAAAATAAATCATTACAAAAAGTACAAAATGGAGAACTTCTCTCTTTGCAAAATATTTACTGCCATCCTCCTTCAAATAGTCACTGCAGTATTCGTGGCCTGGCTGGAGCCTTGAATGGAGTTGTGTGTGTTTTATCGTTGTCAAATGTTCTTAACTCAGCTGTATATCCATAAAGCCAATAAAATGTGTAAAGCAGTGGAAAACTCTAGCTGCCAAGTTAATATTAATCATAGTGAACCGCGCTCTAAGTAGAAGGCAAACCTGATCATTTACAGCTGGCATTTAACCAACGACAGAGGACGGAACTCTAACTGGTGTCTGGGCCTTTGTTCCGCCTTAAGACACAGTGATTAGAACAGTTTGTCGTCAACAGAGATGAAGATCAAAACACCTTATTTTAAAACACATTCAACCAAAAACGTCATGTATTTCCCTCGTCTCCGACGGTGTCGTCCACTGGACAACGTCAGGAGAACAAAAGTGTCTGGATGCTATTGTACAGCTGTGACAATAACAAATGACTTTGTTTCAGCCAAGGGGCGACTGGGGGGGGCAGTAAGAACTACAAAGATCAGCGCCCCCTGTGTACAACATCATCCTTGTTGGTGACCATGATGAAAAGAGCATGAATGCAGATCAAAGATAAAGATTTGAACATTTGTGACATGTGACACGGTGTCAAAGGGGAAAAGTAGGGAATGCAGAAATGTATGGACTTTTGGGAGAAAATACTGCAGCTAAAAAATTAGAGTTATATTATTATATATATATATATATTATAGAGTTACTCAGTTTTTAAAAAGAGGTGTAAAAAAATCAGCATGGGCGAAAATTGTACTGAAATAAGGTTTTATTCACACTGATATTTTAGGCGTCCTTCAAAGCTGGCGGTCGATATGACCTCACTACCAGTCTTTAATTCTTCTGTACATTGCAAAGAGCGACTGAACTGCGCTAGCACCCCCTACTGGGTCGGATTTATTTTCAAATATTTCCAACAGGAAACATTCTGAAAACATGCATAAAAAATAAAAACCCAGACAGAGGGCAGCACCGCACAGCAAAGAAAACTCCACCGTACACCTGCAGTGAATCAGTGAACCACATGGTGGTGACGAACCATGACATCACTAATAAGAACCTCCATATTTGATCAAGAACATCAGGGTATAAAATCCCAGGCTTCACCTGTAATGAACCAAACCACAATCACATGCACTTTTCACTCTACACGGACCAGGGAACAAACGTTTGAATGACACGGGGGTGAGAGTAAACTGGCCACGGCTGTTTCTTTTCTTTTTAATTTGGTCCACAGTTAAACAAGTGACGTCATGTCACGTCATGTTACCGACCACACACGTTGTTTGAGTTTGGCCGTTACACAACGTAAAAGTTCAACCACAAACTAATGACACGGTCTACAGTGTCCGTGAATTCCAGACCCGCTCGTCGAGTTACTTCCTGCGCACTTGGGCTCAAACTCCTCACCGGCCCCCGGCCTCCCCTCTCCTCCCCGGCCTCCCCTCTCCTCTCCTCCTCTCCGACTGCTAGTCATTCAAGCGAATCACTTCCTGCCTCAACAGTTGTGGTTTTTAGCTTCTCGACAACTGCCACGGCGATGTTACAACATTTACCGCCACCTTCTTCCCGTTTATCCCACCTTGTTGTCTTTATTTGAAATGTTCAAACAATAAAGGACTTGTCAGAGTAAAAGCCCGGGTTAATTCTGTTTGGGAAGTCCCGCTCCACCCCGAGCGGCTTCAACTAGCAACCGCGCTGCTTCCTGGTTCACTGCACTTGCTGGAGTGAATGAAAGAGTGAGCAGAGAGACAAAAGCGACATGATTGAAGACAAAGTGTTCAGATGAGCAGTTTTACCTCCTTGTAGGATGCAGTAGGTGGCTAACAACAACCGAGTGCCTCAGTCAGCGTCGCCGGGAGTCAAACTTCTTTTCGTGTCGACAGCAGCTTCGCGGAGAGTTCAGGCTAAACTACAGCTTCCTCCCCGTCTTTCTCTGCTCCACTCTCTCAGTCCGGTTTTTTTTTTCTCACCCTCTTCCTTCAGCCCTCCCTCTTCCACTGGCTGCTCACTGGGTCGCGTAATTTCACTCAGTACGTAGACAGCAGGCGCCGGGGTGCGGTCCGCTCCGAGGCGGACCCGGGTCGTCTTGTATCCGCCCCTCCGACCAACGGCTGCCCTGTTTCGAGCTGACACATACTTTGGACCAATCGCGTAACAGCTTACACCGAAGAGCGAGTGCGATTGGGCGGGACCAACAGCGGAACTTGAAAGAGTAGAGGACGGAGGGAGAGGGTTGCAGATAGTGCTGTGTTTAATGGCAGAGGTATGTGCATACTAAGGATTTTTATGACCATATAAGTACCAGACACCGTGTGGACGGCTGCTGAATCACCCCGTGTCCCACCGTGTCCCCCCGTGTGTCAACATGGTCTGGTCTGAGGTGAAAACAAGTAGCAGCGGCGCGATAGCTCCGTTTCTCTGTTTCTGTTGGAAAGAGGCTAAAACATTAGCTCTACGTTGAGGAAGAGTATAAAAAACTTTACACTATAAACAATTTAAATAGATCAGCAGTTTTAATTTATTCGAATATTTACCACAGGGGGAAAGTAACTTGTAATCAATAATTTCCTGTGTTTTTAATAGGATATGTCAAGTAAAATAAGAAGGGTAGTTCGTCCATTTCTCTTCGTCCAAATTTGAGATCTTGCGAGGAGCTTTTATTTAGATCTGTGTGACTATATGTTTAATTTTGTGTTAAGAAATGTATTATTGTTGTTTAGCATCTTCCCAGACGTACCAGTGTGTAATTTTAATGGTTACAAATAGAAAAAAAAATTACGAATGGTAGTTTTAATATATAATTTTCTCGTTGGTTTCTGATGACATCAGTCATGTTGTCCTAACAATATTTTCTCCTACCAAAGGTTTTGTAAATGTCCTCTAACACAGACATTCCATTCCTGCCTGTGTATGTTTTCTAAGAGCTCGTGGATCCAAACCAAACTACGGTTGATTACAAATGGGAAGGTCTGTGTGTTTACCTTTACAAAACAACCTAAAACAAACTCTAGGAACTAGTGTGAAGTGGGTTTAGATCGTCAGGAGTCGTTTTGGCCTCATGCCAGCTGAGATTGAGGGGTGAGTAAATATAAAGATTGAAATTAAAAATAAAGTCTTTGTTATATTCAAATGTTTTGCCCTGGGCAATCTTTAGTAAGATGTATGTAAGGGTTTAACGGATCTCTGTGCGCTGTTTTCTTGTCTCAGAGGTCAGAGGTCAGAGCACAGTGGAACCATTAAGAGTTTCTGAGGACATCGGCCTGTAGGACCTTGAACTGCTCAAAACATGTGCAACATCAGGATTCAAAAATAAACATCCTGCTGGTTTCTTTTTCAGTCTGATGAATTCAAATGTCTTCTAATGTACTTTAAAATATTCATCTGACTGTGTCCGTTCTCTGTGTTTATACAAATAAAGAGAAGAAATTAGCCTTGGATTCCTGGTCTTTCATTTTAATCCTCAGACGTGTCTGTTGAACACGCCTGCTCCAACAACCAAATATATGATAACACAGTCTAATCACGTTGACATAACTCTGGACTGAACAACAAGTGAGACAAAGTGCAGTACCGTTATGTGATTTACTGTCACTTTAACAGGAAAGACCAGGTTCATGATCAGACACGTTAACACGGCCTGGGAACCGCTGCAGGTGTGAATCTCATTCATCAACTCTGACACTAGTGTGAACGTCCAAGAGGTCTTAAAGTGATAAATCATAAGGTTTGGCTTGAGTTTTGGCTCAGTGTGGCGTTCACAGGAGGAAACTGGAGAAGCACCAAGTGTTACCTTCTACCTGTCAGTTTCACCTGAGCTCGACAAACGTTCACATGTTCATGATGCACACCAGATCTTCTTCTTCTTCTTCTTCTGTCCATCCACCCTGACCCACAGAGCTGGACACACGTCTGCAGCTGTTCACTCACTCACGTCGATGCCACTGCCTGAAACCTTCTAGTGAGCACCACAAAGTGAACCAGGAGTTGGACTTCAGCAGCAGGAAAACTGACATTCTCAGTGTGAAACAGCTTCGATCTGATGAGCTGATGCTGAAGGACAGTGCAGTGATTCCAGTAGTTTCCTCCAGGGGGGGTAGTAGCTCTGTTAAAGTAAATTATCTGGCAAAAAAAAAAGATTTTAATATAATAATAAATATTATAAAGTCAAATATGTTAACAAGTGATAACTAACAACAACCGAGAAGTTTACTACAGAGGTCAGAGGTTACTGTGAATATCCGGTGAAAGAACGTGTTTGGCAAAAACTAAGACAAAGTATTAGCTCTTTTCAAAAGGGAAGAGCTAACGCATAAACATCTGTGTGCAGAGTTAAGAGTAAGCTTAGGAGATAGGAGTTCAAAGATCCAAAACTTTCCACTAGGGGCCCCGTGTTAAAGAAAGTAAAAGTGAACGTACCAGCACCATGGAGATGGAAACATCTGACCTCCTTCCTTCTCCACTTCCATCCTTCCCTCAGGAAGTTATGTAAGATAAGAGACAAGAATATGAACCAGATGATGCTGTCTGAGTTTGAACATGTTCTCCAACATCTACTGCACCTCCAGGTCCACACTCCATATAATGGAGCCTCAGAAGAAGAGGTCCCATCTTCAGTGGAGGGTGTGATTTATCTTCTCTGTGTGCCATTATGTCAGGAATGTTTTTCTATACATTCAGCCGCTGGGCCTCACATGAATGTGGAGCAAAACATTTGACGTTCAGCAAAACAGCCTGGAAAAATCAATGCTCTCTCCCAGTCCAGGACGGATGGGAAATATCTGAAATTTAAGCTCAGAGGTCAGAGGTCACCCTGTCACCCGTGTTACTTGAGTAGGACCAGATGCCTGGAGACAAAAC
>NC_024323.1:15801067-15804945 GCF_000523025.1 Cynoglossus semilaevis
GGGTACATTTAAATCAACTTGTTTGAATTCACACCAAGTTTCTAGTTGGTTCAACTCTGGCAGCAGAACCAGAACACACAGAGCTGCACACGGACACACGTGCTGGATAAAACACAGGCATAAATGACCAAATATGGACAACCCTGACCTCACCACCTCCCTCCCTCCCTCTCTCGCTCTCATTTCACTGTGACTTAGTGTCTCTCCCTCCCTCTCTCTCTCTCTCTCTCTCTTGGTTGTAATAACAGCAGGGTGTGTCTGTAATTCAGACAAAGTCATTTTATCAACCAGTCAGAAAAAAGGGCCCATTCAACAACACTGACCAGGTTAACCTAAGGGGAGTGTGTGTGTGTGTGGGGGGGGGGGGGGGGGGTTTTTTTGTTTCCTTCATTTGTCCCACAGTGGGGGGCATTTGAAAGTGACTGTGGTGTCAGTACCAGGCTGGAGCCACCTGAGGTCAGGAGCCACCTGGGGTCAGGAGCCACCTGGGGTCAGGAGGACGGCCCAGGGTCAGGAGCCACCTGGGGTCAGGAGGACGGCCCAGGGTCACAGAACGAGGTGACAGTTTTTACAATTACAACTTTTTTCCAGTGTTTTTCAGCATGAAGTCACATGGGAACGTTCTCCTCAGTTGGTTCTGCTAATTTACAGTGACTAAGGAACCAGTTCATGTTGCAAAGCCCTTGTAAGAACATTTTGTGAATGCCAAGAAGCAAAGAGCGCCACCTTGTTGTCTTGTTCTGCCCTCTCAGAAAACATTTTTTGTAAAAGTTTCTTTTTAAAAAATAAAATAAAATCACATTCATCACTTGAACCGATTGAACAACAAGAAGTTACACAACAGTGACTGTCACTGCTGCCACACACCACTGGAGGCACTGTGCCTCTGACATGATAATTCATCTTTGTGTTTGTTTGTACGGGACAAAACCACAGAGAATAATTAAGATCAACTCCAGAAGAAGAAGGCAGTAATGAGAGCAGAACTGATGTTCTGGGTCTGACCCACAGCTCTGGGCCCCCCCCCCTTACCCCCCCCTCTCTTCTGCAGTAATGAGGAGAGAGGAAGAGGTGATAAGATGTTGACTCACACCTGTGAAGAATGTGGAGTAATATGAAACTACACACCACTTCCCTTCCTTTGTTTGGAAGGCATCCAAACTGATTTCACTTCAATGATGTCACGGGGATCAAAGGGTGGGTCGGGGGTGGAGTGACTGCCTGCTCTGTCCTAGTCTTCTTGAAGTCCAACAGGTTGGAGAACATGTGTTTCAAATACAAACACTGCTGTATTGACTGTAAACCCTGGTTCTGTCAGAGGGGCCGGGCCCAGCTCCTGGTCCAGCTCCTGGTCCAGCTCCTGGTCCAGCTCCTGGTCCAGCTCCTGGCCCAGCTCCTGGTCCACACTGTCTCCTCATCCCTGTACTCACAGATACTTCAACATCAGGCACTTCACTTCACTTCACTTCACTTCACTTCACTTCACTTCACTTCAACAACAAACACAGAGTAAACATGAACAGGTTTGGGTTTACATGGGAATCTGGGTCAGAACCAGGACAAGAATTCTGTAACTCTGCTTCTCAGCACCTCTCAGCCCGTCTGCTGCTGCTGCTGCTGCTGCTGCTGCTGCTGTTGCTGCTCTGGTCTTTTTTTCCCATATATGGTCAAAAGAGTGGTTGAGAGAGAGAGAGAGCGATAGAGAGAGAGCGAGATGGCGGGAGCTCTGGGGGGGTGTGGTCTATTGTCTCTGCGGAAGTGGAGTCGAGTTTCATGTTCCTCGTTGAACCTTTGGAGTTTGACGTTGTTTCTCCAGTCACCTTTACTGCCCCGTGGGGGGGCAGACAAGGGGGGGGGGGTCTTTAGAGTCCAGTCCGTCACTGGTGTCAAACCCAGGAATCGACTCAGGAACCACAGACATGTCTTTCATCCACAACAACAGCCACACCTGCTTCATTCTACACCTGCTGACGTCACGTCTGTGGAATATCTTCAGTTGAAAAATAATAACAATACAGCGCCCGCCTGTGGCAGTCAGCAGGACTGCATCCTTCAGCTCGGCCACCGTCAGAACCCGGGATACGAACAGATGGAACGTCTTAAAATGATGCTCAGAGAGAGCACTGAGAAAGGAGGTTCTACTGCCCCCTACAGTTATGTCTGGGTTTGTTCTCTCCTGTCAAGTCATTTTAGAACCGTCTTTAATCCGGTGCCATGTTTTCACATCCTTCACAGGAAGTGGTTACCGCGGCAGGTGCAGTTACCGCGGAGTCCAAGTCGTGTTTCATCGACAAGGAAGTGATGTGTACCACAGAAGTACTGTGTACCACAGAAGTACTATCTAGTACTGCTACATATAGTACTATAATGTACACACACACACACACACAAAGACCAAGCAACAGTTTTACTAAAACAACTTGACAACCAACAGCTGAGGGGACCATGAGGACCAACAGTGGTACGCATACCATACTTTTAGAACCACTGATTTACAACAGACAAAATTAACATCTCCTCATCTGCCGACGACAAACCAGTCACCTGAGACCAAAGGACCATGGAGACACCAGGACAGAGACACCAGGACAGAGGAGACAAAGGTTAAAAAGACCCAGACGATCATAGACAGGAGGTGGCGCTAACACGCAGAGCTCCTCATACAAACTAAATATATAAACATATAATCTAAGGTAAACAGAAACAAATCCCAAACACAGGAGAATATTGAACATTTTTATTTCATCTTTGACTCGTTTGTCATGAAAATAATGTCCGTCTCAGAACGAAACTAAATCAAGGTGATATTTTGCAGACCAGAACTAGAGTACACATTCAGTACACATTCAGTACACATTCAGTACACACATGCACTCACTCACACGTACTCACAGTATGAGGCATAATGGCTTCGAAAATCTAAGAGAACACCTCCCTCTGGTGGACAAAAGCAAGAACTAAAGGTGTTATCCGGTCAGGTGACGTCATCTCGTCATTAAAACTCCAAAATGTTCATTCGTGATGTTGTACAAGTGTCTGACAGGATTCTACCAAATACCAGGCCGATCCAGTGGAGCGGAACGAGCCGTCACCGAAACCAAGCTGGTGTAAAAAGGGACTTGTCCACCAAGGCCCACACCCAGTCCTAGACAAAAGACAGACGAGGGACAAAGACACAGAGAGAAGCAGCAACAAACAGGTGAAGCCGTGTTCCTGGAGGTGGGCGTGAGGTCACCAGCTGCACGGTTCTAATTATGGTTAGCGATTTGTGAACCAGATCAAGATGGCGGCTGACGCCGTCCACGACAGGACTGGACCAGTGCTGGGCTGGACCAGTGCTGGGCTGGACCAGTGCTGGGCTGGACCACTCCCATTTATGGTCCAACGATTCTGCTGACAAACGACTCCAGCTCATCATCATCTTTGATGCCCACAAACTGGTCGACCACGTCACCCCCCCGCATGGCGATGACTGTGGGGACAGCAGAGACCTGGGGGAGAACACACACACACACACACACACACGGGTGACGGGACTGGATCCAAACCTCCAACTGTCCTTGTCTCTCTGCCGTTGAGCAGAACGACTCGGACTCTCACCCCATATTCAATGGCCAGGTCCGTGTGGTCATCTATGTCGACCTTCGCCATGGCAACGCGACCTTTCTGTTTGGCAACGGCCTTCTCCAGCCTTGGCCCCAGGATCTTACATGGACCACACCACCTGGAACACAGGACCAGGAGCGTTTGACCAGAGTGAGCAGTCGGACAACCTGGTCTGTGACCCAGACATGTGGGTCACACGCTCACATTTGTTATCTTTGTTGTCTTTGTTGTCGTTGTCGCTGCACATACGGCGGAGGACACACCGACAGTTT
>NC_024323.1:15805497-15807077 GCF_000523025.1 Cynoglossus semilaevis
AAGAGACAGGTCGGTAACATGTCTGTGGTACGTCTGTGGTACGTCTGTGGCAGGTCTGTGGCAGGTCTGTGGCAGGTCTGACTACTCACTGGGCGTGGAAGTCCACCAGCACAGGCAGGTCACTGTTGACGACCCTCTCTGTGAAGTCCTCGTGGTCCTGGACGTTGAAGGACACGGCCCGGCTGAAGGTCTGAGGAAGGGCGCCAGGCAGAGAGTGTGGTGGCGACAGGAAGGACACCCGGCTCTGTGCAGACTGAAGGGAGCTGGAGAAAGAGGAGGAAGCAGCCGTGGCAGTGGCTGATGGGAGGCAGCGGATCTCTCCTCCACACAGAGTCCATATTCTCCGCATGAAAAGTCTGTGAGCCATCTGTGCAGAAGAGGTGAATGATGAAGTGGGAGTGGGGGGGTGAGGAGGGGGGGGGGCTGCTCAAACCCAACCAACCACAGACCCCTGGTTTCACAGAAACATTTGTGTCGTCACAGTTTGACACAGTTATGGTCCAGACACAGGATTGCGCAACACCTACACCGTGTCACACGGGACACTTACATAAGGCCCACATGGGCTACTGCCTACAGAGTCGGTGTGTTTAACACTAGTCAACCCGGTCCAGACTGGTCAGAGGTTGTTGTTGTTGTTGGTTTCTCACTTGGACCAACGGAGTCTGAAGCCAGTGTCTCCACAGAAGTGAATCACCTCAGTCATTCTCGTCGGTCCGTCTCATCCCGGTGTAACTGCTTACAGTTACAGTTTGAAAAACGTCAACTCTTCACACCGAGATCGGATCAAGAAACCATTTGTTCGACTATAAAAAATCCATCAACTTCCTGAACTTCAGTTACTCACCAGTGGTTGATGAACAGCTCGTACAGTTAGTGTAGTTAGTTGTAGTTAGTTGTAGTTAGTTATCTGCAGCCTCGTTCTACTGCCGTTCAACACTCGAACGGACAAACGAACGGCGTTTCAACCTCGGCTCTTCCTCTGTTAAACCCGCGTCACGTATGACTTTGCCCTGCTCTCCCTCCTGCTCTCCCTCCTGCTCTCCCCCCTCCTCACCCTCCTTCTACCTTTACCGTACCCGGTCAGTCAGACAACAGTAACTAACTAGTATCAGACAAGTATTTATTAGTACTTTCCTACATTTATGTTGAACCTACCGTGGCGGTGGTGCGAAGTTGATCTTGACCCTCGCAGATCGAGGATACACTTCCGGTGTAATATATATGGCTGATCCATGTGGCAGTGTTACCTACAGCGACACCAAGCGGCCTCAGCTTTCATGTGTTTTATTTTTAGACAGTAAACAACTCACACAGGCAGAAAAACAACAAGGCTCGTGTTGACGAGCCGCCGTGACTCCGTCGAATGAATCACTTTTCAATATGAAACATATCTATTTTATAATATTTAACGATGGCTTTGACGCGTTGACGTCATAAACAGTGAGTGAACGTCGTGGTGGTTTTTGACGTCCTCACCTCAGACTCTGGCTCAGTTCTCACCTGTTCTTTTTCCTTGTCATGCCTTCATTTCTCCAGGAGGGGGAGATGTCATTGGAAGCTAAAGACAGGAGTAGAGA
>NC_024323.1:15807808-15808107 GCF_000523025.1 Cynoglossus semilaevis
GCTGGTGGTGGTGGGGGGTGTAGTTGTAACTTGTGATGGTTCTCCTCTCCTGGCTGCTCCTCCTCATTCCTCACTCCCTCCTGATGGAGCTGGGTTTTCATTACAGTCCCGTAGGAAGAACGTTCTGGAGAGATAGATGTCATACAGTACAGATGTGTGGGCTGTGACCCATGTGGGCCAGAAGTAATGAATACGGAGCCATACAGTTGAATCTGGGAACACGTCGTACAGACGATGACAGGAGATGTGTCTGTGGTGCCCCCTGATGGCTGGTCGGTGTGTGTGTGTTTGTGTGTGTC
>NC_024323.1:15808729-15810618 GCF_000523025.1 Cynoglossus semilaevis
ATATATATGTACATATATATGTACATATATATACAGTATATATATATATATGTACATATATATGTACATATACTGTATATATATGTACATATATATATAATTTTTAAAGGTATTTTTCTTAAGCAGCTGTTGGCTGTTTTCCTCCAGTATTAATGCAGCGCTGACTTATTTATTTGACTTTTTGCAGCAGCAGCAGCAGCAGCAGCAGCATCAAAAATATTATTTTCACCAAACATAAATAAATAACCTCTCCTCAGCGGCTCCTCTGTGGAATGTAGTCATTCTTGACTGAATGACTGCTTTCATGCTTGGCCACGCCTCCAAAATGATGGTAAAGCCACGCCCCTCTCATCTGTCACTGCAGGGAGCCGTGGAAACGCGCCTGCATCCTGATTGGGCAGAGGAGGCTCGAGTGGGCGTGGCTTCCATCAGACGCAGGGTCTGATATAAAAAGCGCTCTTGAAAAGTTGATCGATGAGAGTTTACAAATAATGGAGGACACTGGAACGAAATCACCAGATTGAATCGGATTAAATCGGATTAAATCGGATTGTGTTCGTGTCTGTGTGGAGGATTTAACTCAGTTTGGACCGAGAGCGGACTTCTATGTGACTGGACTGACAGCATGGGGACGCTGCTGGTACTGGCTGCCCTTCAGCTGCTGACGGTCGGCGTGGTGAGTGTCTGACCGGGGTGTGTGTGTGTGTGTGTGTGTGTGTGTGTCTTATTCCACGACACGACAGAATATTAACAACAATAAATAAATAATTATTGAACCGTGGATCCAAAGGACTGGACTTAGATTGTTGTCTTTTTTAATAAAAAGTAATTAAGTATGAAAATATTATACTATAAATCGATCAGTAAAAAGTCTAGGATGTAGGAGTACACAGTACTTAGATAGAAGTAGTACAGAGTACAGAGTAGTACAGAGTAGTCAGTACAACAACCACCATAATTCAACCATTTATTACTGGATCCCAGCATTACTGTTGTGTTTCTCAAATGAGGGTTCACGACCCAAGAGTGTAACTAAATAAGTAACAGTAACAGAAGTAACAGTAACAGCAGTAACAGCAGTAACAGCAGTAACAGTAACAGTAACAGCAGCAGTAACAGCAGTAACAGCAGTAACAGTAACAGCAGCAGTAACAGCAGTAACAGTCACCGTAACAGTAACAGCAGTAACAGCAGTAACAGTCACCGTAACAGTAACAGCAGTAACAGTCACCGTAACAGTAACAGCAGTAACAGCAGTAACAGTAACAGTAACAGTAACAGCAGCAGTAACAGCAGTAACAGTAACAGCAGCAGTAACAGTAGTAACAGTCACCGTAACTTGATGATTTATTTGTTGATGGTCAGGGGTGTGGGGGGGGGGTAAAAACACTACTATTGATGAAACTATTGTACTACTACAGTACACACAGTACTTTCTTCCTACTTTTTTCAAACAGAAATGTACACATTTTCTCCAGGATAGTACTTTACTTTGAATACTTTGAATACTACTCAGGTTTTTGTACAGCTCTCCTACAGGTACTTTAGGATTCGGTGCTGCAGTAATACACAGTTGAAGTATCTTTGAGGTAAAAGTACACAGGTATTAATATAAGGTGCACCTCATGATGTCACTTCCTGTCTAGAAGAGAAGAAGTGAAAAGTAATGACGTGACTCCGCCTCTGCAGGTGGGGGGGGGGTCAGGTGAGGGTCACAGATACCCCTGTGGGGTGGGACAGTGTGGGGTATTTAGATGATGACACTGTGAGGAAATTCTCTGATCTCTGGATCCAGAGCTGACTCCTCCTCCTCCTCCTCCTCCTCCCCCCCCCCCTCCCCCCACTCCTACTACCCCCCCCACCACCACTACTACTACTACTACTACTAC
>NC_024323.1:15811190-15811552 GCF_000523025.1 Cynoglossus semilaevis
CCTCTTGCTGCTCCTCCTGCTCCTCCTCCTCCTGCTGCTCCTCCTGCTGCTGCTCCTCCTGCTGCTGCTGTTTCTTTCTTTAATCTTCAGATGCAGTTGTATTGAACATAAACCCTCACCCTCACCCTCACCCTCACCCTCACCCTCACCCGTGCCTCCCCCCTGTAGGTGACTGCAGGCTGCCCGGTGGTCTGTGAGTGTCCAGCTGGGCCCCCATCGTGCCCCCCAGGAGTGAGCTCTGTCCCCGACGGCTGCGGCTGCTGTAAGGTGTGTGCGGCCCAGCTCAACCAGGACTGCCACGAGGGGCGACCCTGTGACCACCACAGAGGCCTGGAGTGTAACTACGGCAACGACGTGGGCCG
>NC_024323.1:15811766-15820546 GCF_000523025.1 Cynoglossus semilaevis
GGGACTGGAGTCTCTCTTTGATAGAGTTCTGAGGTTTAAAGGTTTGGAAACAGAGGAGCTTCATGATCTGGACTCACAGTCGGCCAAGTCCAGGGTTTATATAAGGAGTCCAGTGTGTACACACACACACACACACACACACACACACACAAGTATTTTTATATGTGGTGTTTCTATATGGGGAGGGGGGTCCAGTGAAGGACACGGTCAACAAGTCTGAATGTGGGGACAGCAGTTGTGGTCCTGCTCATGGCCTCACAACTGCTGTCCCCACATTCATCGCTCTCGTTGCCCTGGCTGTTGTTTCTTGTTCTGTCGTTGTTCTTGTCTCCTCTCTCTCTCTCTCTCTCTCTCTCTCTCTCTCTCTCTCTCTCTCTGTCAGTGTACTGGAGCCAGGATCGGGGGAAACTCATTTTGTTCATCCCATGTCTAACGTGTGTTGCTCAGCTCTAAGAATAGGCTGGTTCTTCAGAGTGACCCTGACCCTGACCCTGACCCTGACCCTGACCCTGACCCCTGCTCTCCTTCGTTCTTGACGACCGTTAATTATTTCTTTTGTTTGTTTTTTTTTTCCTCCCCCCCAACAGCGAAGGCTGAGGGACGCTCCTGCGAATACAACGGGCGAATCTACCAGAGCGGTGAGAACTTCCGTGCGGGCTGTGAGCACCAGTGCACCTGCATCGATGGAGCCGTGGGCTGCCTGCCCCTCTGCCCCAGCCATCTGCCCCTGGCGTCTCCTTCCTGCCCCGCACCCAGACTAGTCAAGGCGCCGGGCCAGTGCTGCCTCAGCATCGACTGCCGCAAAGGATCCGCGGCGGTGCCCCCGGCCCACGGACGACCCCCACCCCCGGCCCACCCACCTCACCCCTTTACTCCCTACCTGCCCCTCCCTTACCCCAAACAACACAGGAAGTTATACCCCAAAAAACTCAAAAAGGAGAAGAACTCCATGGGGAACGAGCTGGTGGAGGAGGGGGGCAAGTGGGACGAGCCACGTGGAAACAAGCGGCTGGCGGGTAAGAGCGGCTGCCGCCATGTCGCCTCAGAGCGCCGTCTGTTTCCGCCGCGCAGTAAAGCATCATGTTTATGTTTTAACCAGTTTAGCCTGTGAACACACAGACAGCCCTCAGTGTGTGTGTGTGTGTGTGTGTGTGTGTGTGTGAGGCTTGTTTTCCACTGGCTCCTTGCACACCAGAGGTTCTCTCCCTCACCCAGCTCTCCCCCCTGTAATCACCTCTCTGTGCGTCACTGTTGCCCCCTGACTGAATGAGGCCTGTGTGCTGCACCTCTGCTTCTCCGCTCTCTCGCCCGGTGCCACCCTCTCTCCCGTTGGCTCTCTCGCCGATGGTTCTGCTCCGACTCTAAATTCGAATGCGTCGCAGATTAACGCTCTTTTCTCACACATTGTATCTCCCCCCTCTTCTCTCCCCCGTAGCCTGGAGTAAGATGGGAGACCAGTGCGTGGTCCAAACTACTTCCTGGTCGCAGTGTTCTCGGAGCTGCGGGATGGGCGTGTCCTCTCGTGTTACCAATGATAACGGCCGCTGTAAGATGATGAAGGAGACGCGTCTGTGCAACGTCCGGCCCTGCAGCTCCATGTCGGCCCCCACCAAGGTGAGGGGGGGTGAGGGGGTGGAGGGTATTATTATCTTGGCACATGTACAGACCCCCCCCCCGGCCCCCCCACAGCTGCTGTGGCCGTTGTTTACTGTTTACTTCAGGGTCAGACGACTCCAGAACTTCACTGGTCCGACCGTTGTCTCCAGTCGTACAGTAGAACTGTTGTCCACAGAAATAGACCCCCCCCCCACACCCCCACTGTTCATGTGCTCCAGTCTCAAACCCTACCTGTTACTGCCCTCTCTCTCTCTGCCCTCATCTGTTTTTCTGACCTTTCCACCCTCTCTATACTTAACTGCCCCAACTTTAGCTCTGCAGCCCACGGTTCAGTCATCAGGGTCGTTGTTGTTGTTGTTGTCGTTGTTGTTGTTGTTGTTGTCCTCATCGTGGTCATGTCTCTTCTGTTGCCCCCCCACAGAGAGGCAGGAAGTGCTCCCGCACCCACAAGGCCCCGGAGCCGCAGCGTCTGTCCTACGCCGGCTGCAGGAGCACACGTCTGTACCGGCCCAACTACTGTGGCGTCTGCAGGGACCGCCGCTGCTGCTCGCCCCGTCGCACACGCACGGCCAGCGTGACCTTCGCCTGCCCCGACGGCGAACGTTTCAACAGGTCTGTCATGTTCATCCAATCCTGCAAATGCAGCGACCGGTGCAACCACCTGAACGAGGCCGCCATGCCGCCGCAGCGGTGGCTCTACGGAGACACGCACAAGTTCATGGACTAGCGGCGTCCTCACCCCCGCCTACATTCAGACTTTGACTCCCCCGTAGACTAGAGTAGCTGTCCCTAGTGTAGAAAGGTGCACGGATCACCATCAACATGAACTGGGTTGTCGGATGAGGAGAAGGACGGCTGTTGGACCTGAAGACCAGCAGCGGTTCCTGCTCCGCCACGCTACTGTGGACGGACGGAAACAGACGACACGTCGTCCATCAGATGTTTGTCAACTTGGACTTTTGTGAGACAAACACAGACGCCTCAAAGTCCAGCCGTGGACCATGTGGAGCTGCTCACCTGACCTCTGGTCAGCTGACCGACGACTGACAGACAAGAGAGCGACCACAAAGATGGAGGATCACGTTCTGACCATGCTTTATTCTCCCTTTATGGTGTTTTTTTTCCTGGGTATTTATTACTGACACGGACGTGGAGTTGAACAGCCGAGAGCTGTCAGCCGTCAGACTGAGAGAAAGACTCCTCTCCACAGATACCAGGCTTGGCCCCCCCTGGTGGTCACAGTCGCACAAAACAAGTACAATAAAGGCTACAGGAGAAGAATGGAGGTGCATGCAGGAGACTGTGTACTTTCCCTGAAGAACCCAAGCACCAACGTCACTGTTGGGTGGTTCCAGTTGACACACCTTACGGCAGCCCTGACTCATGGCCGCGGCCTGTAGAACTCTCTGAGTGGAGACTCGGTCGATGGAACCATTGAACGCCTCCGAGTTTTTCTACCGTCTCTAAGTTTTAGTCTCCATTTGTTGTAAACGTCACTGTTGTTGTCGTCAAACCAGTTGTTGCTTTTGTAGATGCTGTGGGATTATGGGAAGTTTAGATGTTACGGACGTCGTGGAGCAGCTACAGACTGGATGTACAGACGCACTGGTACCTTCTGTGTCGCTCTACCTGCTGTAACGGGGCGGGTCTTTGGACCCACGTGTGCCGATGTAGTTATTGTAGATAAGAACAAAGTGAGGGTTCAGATCCCAAAGATGGTCCAGCGCCAGGGTTTGAACCTCTGACGACTGTACGTGCGGTGGTGAGCGTTACAGCCAGCGTTCATCATCAACTCCTGCTCTTTAATGTTCAATATTAAAAGATTCAGACCAGACCCAGAGCTTGGCCTCCGACTCTTCTCTGATTGGTTCAAGTCCTCCAGTGACCTGGACACTAAACAACAACACACCTTACATACTTCATGACTTCAGGTCTTTTTTTACCCAGAATGCTCTCTGCAGGGACTCCTGTTCACATTGTTCCTCTGACGTTTTTATTTAAAGTATTGTCAATACACTGCCAACAGAAAGATTCCCCTACCTACCGCTAGAGGGAGCAAATAGCCAGTGTTTAAAACAGTGGGTTCAAACAGAATCGATTCCATTCTCTGCAAATCCCCATTAAAAAACGACTGCATTTGAGCCAAAAAAACCAAAAAAAAAAACCAAAAACCAAAAAACGACTGCATTTGAGCCAAAAAAAACAAAAAAAACCCAAAAACTCTTTTACTACATTGTGAAATCACAGAACCAACGTTTACACCACCGTCAACCTTACGTTCACACCACCGTCATCCTCTGACGACACACCAGACCAGATTAGTTTGAACACATCCGTCCATGGACCATGGATGTGTCTGCTCCAGTAGAACTGGGCTTCAGTCAGAACCACAGAGTGCATTCATCAAAACCAACGGATACTTTTAGTCATAACACATTCAGAATAAACTGATGACCAGAACAGAATATAAATATGTATATATAGATAAATAACGATATATAATAAATGACATTTGGCCGTCGTTAGTCTGAAATGTGTTTTAATATCTAACAAAGACAAAATAACAGATACAACTTCATCAGACAGTGTGCCAATAATTACAGCCATATTAAAAATCTGAACGTGTTCCACCAACCATCCACACGCAGAGACCTGCGGTCTGAGTCACTACTTGGTTTGAGGCGACTCTAAAGATCAACTGCTGGTCACAGATAAAAAACTACGACAGGGGTCAAAGTCAAAAGGTCAGGGTTCAAACCTACGTCGATGTCTGGACGACAGAGCCTCACAGAGAGCACCACCGCAAAAATGGGATTTTATAAAAAGGTTTAATTCGAGCATAAAACAAAGAGTAAAAGACAAATTAAAAATCAATCACACCCGCGACCCCCCCACAAGAACACTGACAATAAAAAAAATAACGCACAGAGCTTTTAAATCAACAGTGAAGTACTCTAATTCCAAATACAAGACGCAGGATCCATGGAGACGTGACTTCAGGTGGGCTGGACGACTCATCTGGACTGTTCGACTGGGGGAGGGCAGAGCAGAGGGGGGGGGGAGGGGCAGAGGGGACGACAGGGGAGCCCCAGCTGAGCTGAACAACTTGAACAGTGCTAACGTTGTACATGAGAGCAGCAGCAGCAGCAGCTGATATGGCTGTCAATCAAACCTCAACAGCCTGGTATCAGAGCTGTCGTTGATTTGGTGTGTGTGTGTGTGTGTGAGGACTCACTGTAAGAGGAGATGTCAATCTCTTCTGGTAGCTCGGCCACATTCACCTCAAAGCGGTCCTGAACGTCGTTCAGAGTCTTGGCGTCGGTCTCGTCGGACACAAAGGTTATGGCCAGACCTTTGGTTCCAAACCTACCAGCCCGGGCCACCTGACGGGTAAACAGTTCAGAACACATTTAACACGGGTCAGAACATGATGATGGAAGTTCCTAAAGATTCCTCAAATGTCCCTGGAATCTCTCACCCTGTGTAAGTAGGTGTCAGAATTCTCAGGCATGTCGTAGTTGAAGACGATGTTGACCCGCTCGATGTCCATCCCTCTGCCAAACAGGTTGGTGGCCACCAAGATCCGCCGCTGGAAGTCCTTGAACTGCTGATAGCGAGACAGTCTGGGGGGGGGTCAGAGAGGAGGACATTAACACAGCTGCTGGGAACACTTCTCAGATCCACCTCTCTGTCCGTGTGTGTGTGTGTGTGTGTGTGTGTGTCCTGGTCACCTCTCCTCCTGAGCCATTCCCCTGTGGATGGCGATGGCAGGGAAGTTCTGTTCCACCAGAAGCTGGGACAGCGCCATGCACCGCTGCACTGACTTGACAAAGATCACCACCTAGAGGCAAAGAAGAGAAGTGTAGCTTTAATAGAAGTCGTGAGTGAAGATGAGGCTGAAGGCCTGGAGGAAGGTCAGGGGAAACCACGTCACAACTCTACAATGACAGGTTCGAGACGTCCAGAACCTGAACCACCATCTCGTACCTGGTTGAACTCCAACACATCCAGGAGGTCAAAGAGCTTGCGGTTCTTCTCACTGTCCTTCAGCTTGCAGTAGTACTGCTGCAGACCATGAAGCGTCAGCTTGGTCTCATCATCCACAAACACCTCCATGGGCTGCAGAAAATAAAGTGCAGTGTGTGAGCAGCGTTCCAGTAAATACTACAACTACAAACAGTACTGCTTTAAAGTACACACTTACATCCTGCATGAACTTGCGGCACACTGGTCGAATCTCCTTACTCAGAGTGGCACTAAACATCATGACCTGCTTCTCATGGGGCGTGATCCTGAAGATGTCCTGCACGTCACCTCTCATGTCTGCCCCAGAGGAGAGTGAACAGACGAATGATTTAAAACAAACACCGTGGGAAACGTGCGTTGGTCACAGGTGAAGACAACACACACCTAGCTGTTCCAGCATTTTGTCACATTCATCCAGAACAAAATGCTTCACGTTCTTTAGACTCAGGGTCTTGCTGCGGATGAGAGCGAGGATGCGACCTGGCGTTCCGACAACAATGTGAGGGCAGTTCTTCCTCAAGACTTCTTCGTCGTTCTTGATGGCCAGGCCACCAAAGAACACCGCTGCCTTCACTGTGGGCATGTACTTGGAGAACCGCTCGTACTCCTTGCTGATCTGGAAGGCCAGCTCTCGTGTGTGACACATGACCAAAACAGACACCTGGAGAAAAAGACAAGCCTTTAAAAAACAACACCAAACTGTGTTTACATCATCCAAACATGTGGCGTTCTCCTAGGACTTGTACGCAAAACAATACACGACTACATTACGAACCACAGGGTTTCGTGTGATTCACATTGTAAAATATAAAAACAACAACTAACCTGTCCGTCCACAGGCTCAATCTGCTGCAGGGTTGCCAACACAAAAACAGCGGTCTTGCCCATACCAGACTTAGCTTGACACAAGATGTCCATGCCCAGGATAGCCTGGGGGATACACTCGTGCTGGACTGTAGAGAAAAAGACAGAGCGCATAAGTAACCATTGCACAGACCAATGACTCCAACAGACAACCCAGATGGGCAGAGACTGACGGAGACCGTCTTACCTTCAGATGGATGCTCAAAACCACAGTCGATGATGGCACGGAGCAGCTCTGGTTTGAGCAGGAAGTCCCTGAAGCCAGAGCTGTGGATGGACACGTAGGAACCCTTCACCTCCTTTTTACCTGCAGGGGCAGCACTCTCTGGGGCTCCTTGTGGCTCCTCATCTTCTTCGTAGTCGAGCAGCTCGTGGTCAACATCATTCTCAGCCATTGTGTTTATCTAATAAGTACACATACAAAGGCAAGTTCATTTACAGACATCCATCTGGTCAACAATGACCACAGTCACCTCCCCCAAACACAGCGAGGTCAAACAAAGCCCACCTGTTGTTGCTACTCCCACGATACGTTTACATGGAGATAAACATGTCCACCCACGGTGTTGAAACGAGAATAATATAAACATACATTTTAAGTAATTAGTAGTTAGTATCTAAACAAAAACAACAAAATCGAATGCTAGCCATTTACTAGCCTAAACGACACGATATCAAACCGGTATGAAGGGTAAAAACCACCGACGAGAAGCGCGGCCCAGAGTCGGGTCATTAACGTACAAAGGAAACGCTTATGTCTTTGTTTACCTGCTCAAACTTTTTAGCGGCATCACTTAAACTGAATCATTGTATGATGAAATGTGCGACGATTTCTGCCTAAATAAACCAAACACATTAATAGGTTTCAAACTGTAAAACACAACGGAAATCACGCACCCCCCTTGTCCGGTTAGCATATTAGCCGTTTACAACAGTTGAAAGCCATTGTGTTGCATAACCATTGCTAACGTGGCAAGCTAAATCGTCAAACGGCCATTGACATAAAATACCGCCTGGCCGTATAAATTTACATTAAATAAACGAAAACATTTCAATTTATGCAACGGGAGAACAACAGGGAATGTTACGACCGACGATTCGGAAGATTACCTAGCAGGTTGCGCTAACAATTGCTATGCTTCAAATCACTGGCCAAGCTAACATGACTCTAGCACATAAATACATTCGTTAGCTGCGTAGGGAGCAGCTAAAGAGCAAACTCATCTATATCTACATTTTAACTAGTTCTGCAACGACGACGAAACAAAGCATGAAAAACATTTTTGTGCCGATAATTTCTTTGCGTTCTTACCTTTTCGGTGTCAGTTAGTCACGTCCAGCCTGAGATCACAACCGCATGGAAAGGCCTCAGTTGGTTTATACCACTAACCGGAAGTCCCGCCTTCTCTGATGTTCGTTGAGCTGATTGGCGAAGTTGAATGACTATTAGCAAAAGCATTGATTCATTGGTCGAAAGCTGTTCCGCAGTCTAACGCCGTTCAAAAAAGCGGGACGAGACAATTCAGACTGTAATATATTGTTTAAATGTATTTATTTTTGTTTATTTGACATTAATTTTGCTTTTAAAGTATTCTCAGTGAAACATGTATTGGTGGCCACAATTTCGTTGGTGCATAGATGAGAAGTTATTTCCTTTATTTTGACGAGACATTTATAAAGTTCGTTATTTATATGTAAAAGCACCTTTAAAACCTTAATTCCCTGCTAATACATGGTCTTTGTTTATCACTGTGACAATGACAGGTAATCTCCAATGTAAAATATATGTTGTTCAAAAAAAGGTTTGGGAACACTGACTCTGGTGGCGTTGAGTACACAGAAATGTTGCTATTGACTGCCCCCTAGTGGAAACATTGAACACCTGCTAGACAAAATGAAATGCATAAAAAACAAAGGGAACGCAAAGCAACAGAAAAACGGCGGTGGCATTTTGAAAGTCAACAGAAATATTTCTTAATTAGACAGTGTATTTACTAAAATAATAAAATAATTCGTGGTCATTTTATTTAGATAAAAAAGAGATAAAATGACAGAGTAATGTCTTACTAGTGTTAGGTCTCTGCTATATGTTCATTATATTTGTGACTCCAGAGCTGCAGAGAAGCTCCACTGTGTTGGAGAGAAGTAGGGGAAAATGTCAGACTTCGGTGGATCCTTTGAATAGGCATCATCTGTTGAAGAAGAACCGCTCAGGTGCTCTCTGACATGATGAGGCAGAGTAAGGAACAGCCAGTCCTCCACCAGGAGACCAC
>NC_024323.1:15820675-15823893 GCF_000523025.1 Cynoglossus semilaevis
GCAGTCCTTCCAGACTATTTGTGCGCAGGTCCAACCTGCACAGCTGACCTAACGCTGAAATGGCCCCCGGTAATGACCTCAGAGAGTTGTGCGCCACATTAAGGGTTCGCAGCCCCAGGCAGCTGAACAGCTCTGAGGGTAACTTCTCCAGCCTGTTTCCACTCAGGTCCAGCTCTGAGAGCAGGCGCAGCGCCTTTATTTGTGGCGGCAGCTCCTCCACCAGGTTGCCAGCGAGCAGAAGTCGTCGAAGGTGGCGAAGAGTGAAGAGCGCTGGAGGAAGGCTGTGGATCTGGTTGTTTGACAGGTCTAGGATTTCTAGACCACGAAGAACCCCAACAGTAGGTGGCAGCACTCGAACGTGATTATAGGCAAGTCTGAGACAGGACAGATGCTGCAGGTGAGCCAGACTGAGCAGCTCCTCCAGAGTTGTTAAACTGTTATGTTGCAGGTCGAGTGTCTGCAGCCTGGTCAGTGACAGGAGTGCAGAGGGCAGACGCTCCAGCCGGCAGTCCTGCAGCAGCAGCTCCGTCAGTCCCACCATTCGCTTCAGTGCTGTCAGCACCAGCAGTCGGACACCTTCGTTGTGGATCTCCAGCCTGACCAAGCTGCCGGCCACATGGCACAGCTCTCCGGGGATCCGCGGCAGCATTCCTCGGACGACCAATACACGCAGGTGATGCAGTTGGCGGAGGCTGCCGACCGCCCAGCTGCGCCCGACGCCACCCTCACCGCCGAGGCGACCGGTGAGGTGGAGCTGGTGCAGGCTGTGAAGGGACAGGACCCAGCTGGGGATCTGTGACGGCCGAGCGAACGTGAGGTGAAGGACTTCCAGACGTTCCCGGAGAACTCCCAGAACACTGGGATCCGCAGCGGCTGTGCAGTGGACGAGGTGGAGTTCTCTGGTGTAGAAACCACAGGTCAGTCACACGAATCGACAGTTTGGTCAGAAGCAGAACCTGAAGGTCAGAAGCCTCACCTCAGGGAGCTCATGTCGGCCGCCCGTGCCGTGAACCTGGCCTGTTTCATGAGCTCCAGTTCAAGGACCTGAAGCTGGTTCAGGGTGAAGAGAGCGGGAGGAAGGTGAGGCAGTCCCACCAGCTGCAGTCTGGAGCACCCCCCCGCATCCACTCTGCTCATGGCCCGCAGCCTTTCTTGGCTCCAACGCTGCTCAAACGTTTCCTCCGGCAGCCCGCTCTCGCTGAGCGGTGACAAAAACACCGAGAGACGCTGAAGAAGCAGAGGGCTGTAGTGGTCCAACATGTGGCAGAGGAAGGCCAGGTCGTTCCTCAGGTCTGGAACATCTCTGAGTGAGCGGAGGGAGTACTGCTGCAAAGAGCTGCACAAAAACACCGACCACATGGTCAAACATGGCTCCATTTAAGAAAACCAAAACGTTTCTGAAGTTTCAGAACCTGTGAGAGATCCAGCCCAGAGCGTAGACGT
This sequence comes from Cynoglossus semilaevis, assembly GCF_000523025.1. Classification (NCBI taxonomy): domain Eukaryota; kingdom Metazoa; phylum Chordata; class Actinopteri; order Pleuronectiformes; family Cynoglossidae; genus Cynoglossus; species Cynoglossus semilaevis. Next base: position 15,822,119 of record NC_024323.1, read on the forward strand.
TGAAGAGGCCGTAGAACCCCAGCAGGGTCACGTAGGTCGCCAGCAGCTTGTGTAGAAGCGAGGAGAAGACGTGCACACACTCAAAGCTGCCGTAGGCCACCAGAGCCTGCTCCTCAGGGCGACAGGTGTGGGTGAAGGTCAGCTGGTTGACCAGAGGAGCGGTGTAGCCCAGGATCACCGTCACCAGCAGCAGTTTGAGAACGGTCTGAGACACATACACCTGTACGAGTGTGGAGAATCATCACACACATACACCTGTACGAGTGTGGAGAATCATCACACACATACACCTGTACGAGTGTGGAGAATCATCACACACATACACCTGTACGAGTGTGGAGAATCATCACACACATACACCTGTACGAGTGTGGAGAATCATCACACACATACACCTGTACGAGTGTGGAGAATCATCACACACATACACCTGTACGAGTGTGGAGAATCATCACACACATACACCTGTACGAGTGTGGAGAATCATCACACACATACACCTGTACGAGTGTGGAGAACCATCACCCACATACACCTGTACTGGTCTCCAGACTGGAGGAGGACCTACCTGATGGATGACAGATGACCCCTCACAGTGGGCCCTAAACTTCCTGACCCTCTCCAGCAGCGCCCTGGTCTCCTCCCCGTCACTTTTCTCCAGACTGATCATTTTCCTGGACCCAGGAGGCCACGCCCTGGGGTGGAGTGATGTGGACCAAACTGTGGAGGTAGAGGAGCGTGAAGAAGGGCGTGGAGGACTGCTGGAGGTCAAACTGTTGGACCTTTTCAGAAGTGGACTTCCTGTGTCCCTCACTGAGGCTGTGCTCAGACACCGCGTGGACTCTCCTGGAGGTGAAGACAAATAGGAAGGAGACACCTTCTCATCTGGGATGTTCTCCTGCTGGGCAGCGTGGCACAGGACCTGGGACGTCCAGGGAGACTCGCAGCACTTGGCCAAGATGGTCAGGAAGTGTTCGACGCGGGCAGAGGTGTGGGGGAGGTGGAGCCAGAAGGAGCCCACGGCAAGAAGGACGAGGGACTGAAGCAAGGCTAGGTAGGGGAAGAAGCGGGAAGACGCAGGCAAGGCCTGGTGGTAGCAGACCTACGGACGGACGGATGGACGGAAAGACGGATGGATGGATGGACAGATGGATGGATGGACGGACGGACAGACGGATGGATGGACAGACAGATGGATGGATGGACGGACAGACAGATGGATGGATGGACGGACAGACAGATGGATGAACGGACGGACAGACGGATGGATGGACGGACAGACAGATGGATGAACGGACGGACAGACGGATGGATGGACAGACAGATGGATGGATGGACGGACAGACAGATGGATGGACAGACAGATGGATGGATGGACGGATGGACGGACAGATGGATGGATGGACGGACAGATGGATGGATGGATGGACGGACAGACGGATGGATGGACAGACGGATGGATGGATGGACAGATGGATGGATGGATGGACGGACAGACGGATGGATGGACAGACGGATGGATGGATGGACAGACAGATGGATGGACAGACAGATGGATGGATGGACGGACAGACAGATGGATGGACAGACAGATGGATGGACAGACAGACAGATGGACAGACGGACGGATGGACAGACAGACAGATGGACAGACGGACGGATGGACAGACAGACAGATGGACAGACGGACGGATGGACAGACAGATGGATGGATGGACAGATGGACGGACAGACAGATGGATGGACAGACAGATGGATGGATGATGGACGGACAC
>NC_024323.1:15823959-15826007 GCF_000523025.1 Cynoglossus semilaevis
GATGGATGGATGGACAAACTTCACACACACATATATAAATATATACACACTCACCGGAGATAACTGCCAAAATAGGCCACGATGTTGGAGTGTTTACAGTCTTTCATCATAATAATCTCCTGCTGCACGACAGCAAAGTCCTCACCTGGAAACACAGACGGACGGATGGACAGACAGACAGATGGACAGATGGACGGATGGACAGACAGCAGACATGTTTGAGCCATGAAAGCAGCACAGCAACATTTGTCAAACCATTTGCACGGTTGAACAGACGGCCGTCCAGTACCTGGCTGACGTAGACGTACTGCTGGTAGACCAGATGAGGACGGCGACCTTCGGCCTCCACTCTGTTTGAAGTGTGCGTCGGTTTCCGTGGCGACAGAGCGACACTGTCACCCTTTGAGAAACTGTGATTGTTGTCAGAAACCAAGGTGTCTGAGGGAACGCACACCACCGTGTCCCTGGACAGCTGCACGGTGCAGGTCAAAACAGAGGTCATCAGCATCAGGACCCCCAGGTGGTCCATGAACACCTCCCACCAGGGCTTCAGCAGTTTGGACCTGCTCTGATGGGGGCTGACGGGGGCCAGCTCTGTCAGGGTGAACATGGCACCGACTGTAAGAGGAACAAAGTTCTCTGACCTTTGACCTTTGACCAGTTTGTTAGAGGAGAACAACGCTCGACAACAGTCGACCACAGTCCGCAGCACTGACAGTCACCTGGTGAAAACAGCCGGCTCCTCGGTGCGGTTACTCCAACACTTCAGTCCAGTCCAGCTCTGCTGTGGAACAACTCCTCAAACTATCAACCAAACTCCTCCCAGGCCTTTGTGGCTGTTGCCATGGCAATGAGTGATGTGTGGCAGAAGAATGTGATTCAGCCCTGAGGCCTGTCCAGGACTCAGTGACTGCAGCTCACAGCCAGGGACCAACAGTTGACCAACAACAACAACAACAACAACAACAACAACAAATATTCAAATGTAATGTTTGACCTTTGACCTTTGCCATCAGACAATTACACCATTTCAACTCTGGTGCATGGCACTTAATATCGTTTTATACTGAGATAACGTGATGTCCAGCAGGGGGTGCTGTAGTCACACAACAAGAATCTCAAAAGCAGTTTTAAAAGTAATCAACGGAACTCACCTCAAGAAAACTGAAGACGTTTCTCCTTCATCCAAGAAACTGCGTCAGTTCTACTGTCCAAATAAAATATATTGATCAAATAAAATAATAATAATTAAGAAAACATTTTATATTATTGTTATAAAAATGGGTAAAATAACCAGAGAGGGAGACAGCGCCACACAGTGTTGAGTGGAAGAATGCAGCTGTGTTGATCACTGGTATCTGGAGGTCCACTGTGGAGATCTGTGGTCGGAGTCAGGATGAAGATTAGGATTAGGATTAGGCCTCATACCTGTGTGTGTGTGTGTGTGTGTGTGTGTGTGTGTGTGTGTGTGTGTGTGGTTTCTGGTGTATCTGGGTCAAAGGCTCAACTGACTCTGAACCACAGAACAATCTGCAGAGCTGGTGTGAACAGCAACACTCGTCACACACACACACACACACACACACACACACACACAGACGAGCAGAGTGTGACAGCTGCAGTAGAGAAGCTGTGAACACACACACACACACACACACACTTTTTTTAAATTAAATGAAAATAAAAAACAATTACAGCCACCCTTCAATCAAACTTTAGACTCCTGCAGTAACTCTGGGGAGCCAGTAGGGGTCGTGCACGCCACTGAAGACCTTTATGTAGATTATTTAAATTTATATTATATGATTAAAAAAAGCTTAAACACAGATTAACACTGTACGTATAAAGTGTATTGAAGAGGTGAATATTAACCCAGTGGTTCTCAAACTATGGTACGTGTACCACAGGTGGTACGTGGGGTAGACAGAGTAGTCAATGTCACACAGAGAGTGTAAAAGCTCTGCTCACTTTCTGTTCATCAGTCTGTGTCGACGGGACAGGAAGTGATGCTGATGCTGCTGCTGTTACTGCTGCTGTTACTGCTGCTG
>NC_024323.1:15827337-15827638 GCF_000523025.1 Cynoglossus semilaevis
GTTCTGAAACACACACACGGAAAAAAACCCCGTCAGTGTAGAACGGTTGAACAACAACAACAGCAACCAGATCATAACTGAGCAGAAACGAGCGACGTTTACATTTTTAATTTTGTATAAAAATAAAAATGTATTTTTATATTATAATAATGTAGATATTAGGTTTCAACAAAACTTTAATTTGTTTCCTGCTGCTGCTGCTGCTGCTGCCTCAGGCCGATGGTGCAGTTGGTGGTGTTGCATGTTTGACATCGTTTCATGTCAAAAACCTTCATTTTCTCACAGTGAAAGGCCTGTGGCT
>NC_024323.1:15827745-15828315 GCF_000523025.1 Cynoglossus semilaevis
CGGGGGGGGGGGGGGGGGGGGGCGGTAGGTGTGGCTGTGTGTGTGTTCTGAAACACACACACGGAAAAAAACCCCGTCAGTGTAGAACGGTTGAACAACAACAACAGCAACCAGATCATAACTGAGCAGAAACGAGCGACGTTTACATTTTTAATTTTGTATAAAAATAAAAATGTATTTTTATATTATAATAATGTAGATATTAGGTTTCAACAAAACTTTAATTTGTTTCATATCAGTGCACGGACAAATAACTAACCCTAACTAACCCTAACTAACCCTAACTAACACTAACTAACACTAACTAACACTAACTAACACTAACTAACACTAACTAACACTAACTAACACTAACTAACCATAACCCATTTCATGTAGGCCACACGGTGGCAGAGTGGGTTGTGGGTGTGAAGCACAGTGTCGGTGGTCAGGGTGACTGTATGACATCATAGGAACATTGGTCTGTGACTGTTCCACCACAGACGACCACAGGAGGCAGCAGCCACCTTGGGTACCATGTGATTGTGGAGTTCTCACACCCACTTCACACCCGTGCTGCCCTGCTACATC
>NC_024323.1:15828395-15831451 GCF_000523025.1 Cynoglossus semilaevis
AGTGAGAATAAACAGGGTGGGGTGAAGAACGAGAAGCTGTTGACCGTGAGAATGTCAACAACTTCAGCCGCACACACACACACACACACACACACACACACACACACACGGCCGACTGTTGTTTTCGTTGCTCCTTTTTGTTTTTCTGAAATAAAAAAAAAAAAAAATCAGAGAAAAGAGAAACCATTTGAATAAAAAACCCTTCCAGCGGTGGAACCAGGCCCCGTGGAACACGCTGGACAAGAAGTGAGCTCAGCAGCGCCTCCTTATGACAATCCTTTTTTCTTCATCAGAGAAACAGAAAGGCAGGTGTTGACCCATAGGGGGCACTCTTCTCATCTGTAGATTTAAAGATAAAGGCCTGTAAAATGTTCTGCCTTAAATGTGGAGAAAAGACGACTCCGTCAGACCCCCCCCCCCCCCCGCCGCCCCCCCGACGTCTCCCTGAGTTTCAGGTTCCTAGAAAGACCCTCTTCTTCCCCCAGCAGGGGAACAAGAACCCCCCCCCCCCAGAGCCGAGCCACAGAACCCACCAGCCCGTCTCAGCTCCTGCCACTCTTCTCGCACACTTTCCCCGACAGCCCCTGGGAAAAGGTTGCGAGCCCCCCACCACATCGACCACAGGGCTCTGACGCGGCGCCCTCCGTGCACATCAAGGTGAACGCCGCGCCGTTCAACGCTGCTGGGGGGAACGGAGGGAGACGTCTGCAGAAAAAGGAGCGCTGTGGTTCAGTTCAAATGGGATTTGAGTCTGAGGTCAGAGGTCAGAGAACTCGAGAGTTGGTTTGGAACAAAGTGTAGAAATGTGCTGAGGTCAAGAGGTCAAGAACACCTGCTGTGATGTCACTGTGACACAACAGACCAGAAAACAGACGCACAGACTGGTCCGGTCTGTAGGAACAGAACTGCTGGGACGTCGTTCGCACGGACCAATGGAAACGCCCTCTTCAAACCAGGAGGCACGTGATTGGTTGGTTAAAACTCCGTCCGTCGTCGGCTGCAGGAAGTGAGACATAAATAAATCAATAAAATACATTTTTGTTTTAGAACGACAAGACTTAACGTTACATTAGCGTTTTTGTAAAAAACGTGTAAAAACAGAAAAACGTAGTGAAAAGTTTTCAACGTTGATCTATGGGTTTTTGTTACCGTTTTATTGAGTTTGTTTTATGGTATAAATGGAAGGGATTGAAGTAGTAAAGTAGTAAAGTAGTAAAGTAGTAAAGTAGTGTTAGGTCCAACGACTTTGTCCTCGACTCTGGTCTGAAGGAAACTGGTTATTTCACAGTTAAAAAGAAGAAGTTCTCCACGGCCGCAGCCTGTGGTTATTTTTAAAAACATCTCCGTTTGTTTCTGCTGACGTTTGATGTGGGTTTTTTCACCTTCTGATCTTTAATCACAGTTATTAATATAACGATCCAACTGAAACGGAAGCAGGTCGACTGAGGATCATGAACCCGCCACAGTGATGTCATCATTGTCTCTGAGGTCGTGTCACTGAAGTAAGGTTTGAGTGACGGGGTGAAGCGGTGGATCAGTGTTCCTCTCCACGGCGGCTCTTCATCCTCAGTCAGTCTGTTCTGCAGCTGGCAGATGCTGTTGGTGGAGGAAACCTCAAACTTCGGTGTTTTAACTGAACTTGAAGCTGCAGCTGTGCCAGCCTCCGACAGCGAGAGCTCAACCTCTGACTCGCAGACTCTTTCAGGTTCACTCTGACATCGGTACCGTCGGGAACTCGCTCCTCTGCCATGCCGCGGTCATTTCTCGTCAAGTGCAAAAGGTCTCAGCTGCCGGGACCTCACAGGGACTCCTGCAGACCCTGGGCCCTGGACCCTGGACGCGGCGTGGACAGTTTGAGGACTGGGGACAGGGGACAGGCTCCAGGGGTCAAAGGTCTTCTCACCGAACTGAACCCCCCGCTGGACGGGACCCCTGTCCCACCACACAGTGAGATCAGAGCAGAGCACGGCCGCTCAGGTACCGTTTACGGCCTTTTATTACAACAACTTTCTTCAAATCTTTTCAGATGAAAATGATTTTTTTTTCTTTTATGATTTTCTTGAAATTCTTTTTGTACATTATTTTAGGGACAGCTTTTTTTGATACGTTCTCATCTCTGTGGTCTGGTGGCGTTCTAGTTTCACCGTGGACGCCGCGACCACAGCAGTCGACCGACAGAGAGCGGGAGCTGGAGGAGCTGCTGCTCATGTTCCTCACACACACGAGCCACACCGACCTCAGCTCTCCAGTCAGCCACTGTCTGCTCTGTGTCAAGGTAGGGTTGCAGCCCACGTGGACCAGGACCTCATGATGGTTCTGATGAGAGCCAGACGATCCATCAGAAACACAACACACACACACACACACACACACACACACACGTGGTCTGGTCTGATCAGACTGATCTGTTTTTTTTTTAACTAAAAACATTTATAAATCATGAATATATTGACAGTAGTAGTAGTAGTACTTACTAGTAGTAGTTGTTTGTGTATTTGAAGATGTAGTAAATGTTCTGAATATTCTTGATTGTGAAAAAGTTAATATCCATTAAAATGTCTTTAATGACAGTTGGAGTCAAACCAGGTCAACTCATGGATAAATCATTTGTAGTACTGACGCATGAAAGTACACGTACACGTACACGTACACGTACACGTACACAATAAATGATGTGCAGGGATTCCAAACCAGCCTTGAGCGCCCCCTGTCCTTCCACAGTCTCTGTCTGAAGTCCTGCTCTCACGTGGACTCCACACTTGGCTTCCATCCCGCAGCCCGTCTGACACCGGTTCCACGTCCACTGCAGCCACAGGACGGTCACACGTGGCCCGCGGCTGCGGCAGAACCAAGGTAGAACACAGTCGTGACCTGAACCTGAACCTGAACCTGAACCAAGTTTTGTTTTGAAAATTGATCAGATTCTCTCCGCCTCATCGACCTGGTCCACGTCTCTGACCTACAGTCCGTCCTTCTTAAAAGATCCCGCTGCTGCGGCCGCTAACACCTCATACTAGCTAGCTAGCTAAAAGAACAGAAAACAAACGTCTTTGGAA
>NC_024323.1:15832724-15838270 GCF_000523025.1 Cynoglossus semilaevis
GCCACAGGCCGGTCACACGTGGCCCGCGGCTGCGGCAGAACCAAGGTAGAACACAATCGTGACCTGAACCTGAACCTGAACCTGAACCAAGTTTTGTTTTGAAAATTGATCAGATTCTCTCCGCCTCATCGACCTGGTCCACGTCTCTGACCTACAGTCCGTCCTTCTTAAAAGATCCCGCTGCTGCGGCCGCTAACACCTCATACTAGCTAGCTAGCTAAAAGAACAGAAAACAAACGTCTTTGGAAAGTTTCTCTGCTCAGGGTAAGAGAGCCAATGAGGAGACAGAAGAACGCTGCATTTAACAGACAACGCCAGGACTCCTACTGGAAAGATGGAGTCATTACAACAGGTTGTTCCCACGCTGCATAATACGCAGCGATGAAGCCTTCAAAACTGCTCCACCACATGGAGACCAAGGGTTCTGCATTAACAGACAAGAGCGATGTTAGGAGGACGCGCTGACAAAGTTGGCCACACGGTGGACTAACGTTCGTTCTTATCGGCATCATATTATATGTGTTTATGTTGTGATTCATTTTATTTCGTGACATTTATCGTCCACGCCTCGACCGGTCTAAAGTGTTCCCTTCTTCTGTTCTCAGGAGCGAAGCTTTGACTGTAAGGTGTGTGGAAAGGTGTTCAAGCGCTCGTCCACTCTGTCCACCCACCTCCTCATCCACTCCGACACACGGCCCTACCCCTGTCAGTACTGCGGCAAACGGTTCCACCAGAAGTCGGACATGAAGAAGCACACCTTCATACACACAGGTGAGCCCACGACACGCACGCTGCCGCTGGAAGACAATGTCAAAAACACTGACTCCCTCGCTGCTGCCCCCGCAGGTGAGAAACCACACATGTGCAAAGTGTGCGGTAAAAGATTCAGCCAAAGCTCCAACCTCATCACCCACAGCAGGAAGCACAGCAGCGGCTCTCCGCCCGTCAGCTGCCCCCGCTGCCGGCACTCCTTCAGGTGCAGGCTGGATCTACAGCGCCACCTGGAGTCACAGTGTGGCTACAGGAGCAGCTACACTCAGAACTGAGGACAGGAAGTGAAGGACACTGAGATCACAGCAGGAAACAGAATATGATTGGTCAACAAGGCTGGACACTGGGTTCTGTACCGTACTGTACCGTACCATACTGTGCTGTGCTGTGCTGTACCGTACTGTACTGTACTTTCCTGTACTGTAACCGTCATCGTTACAGCTTTGTGTGTGTGTGTGTGTGTGTGTGTTGGGGGGGGGGGGGGCTTTCCAGAACTGACAGAACATGTGTGCACAGGCACCCTTACTTTGCTGGTTCAAATCCCACCTAGTCAGTGTGAATCCTGGCCCTGACAGCCACTATCAGAGGCAGGTGTCAACCTAACAGCACCCCCTGCAGGACGGCTGTGATCGGAGTCAACGAGGACATGGAGCAGTTCCAGGTACCATTTTGATGAAGACTTTTTATTGGACAGAAGAACAACATGTAGACAAAGAACTGTTTCACCACTGGTTCCTCTCTCAGCCACTGACCCCAGGGTTGAGGTCACGACCCTGCTCCAGGGTCAGTCCCAGACGCCACCTCACTTCAGTCCTCACCAAACAGCCGCGGCGTTTCTGTTGAACGACAACGAACATACTGACGAGGACGGAACAAACACACACACACACAAAAACACACACACAAAAACACACAGACAAAAACACACAGACAAAAACACACAGACAAAAACACACACAGCAGGTGTTGAACCTCTGATCCACTTGTTTCTCAGATTTGCAGAGAGAGAGAGAGAGAGAGAGAGAGAGAGAGCAGTGGTTCAGAGTCAGAGCTGCAGCTGTGACTCTGAACCACTGACAGTGAACCACTGACAGTGAACCTCCCTGTATTACTGACTGACGACCATGAAACAGAAAGTCAGAGAAGAAGAAACAAATCTGGTTAAAGAACTTATGAATCTTTTGAATTGAATTGAAGAAGAAAAAGAAAGAATTAACAACCTGCAAACTGTGGCTGAGAATCTAACTCAGAGTGGTCTGTCAGGGTCAGGGTCAGGGTCAGGCTCAGGGTCAGGGTCAGGGTCGGGGTCAGTGATTTGTGATTCCTGTCAGTGACGACAACAACAGAGTTCTACAAACATCTTACATACACACCTTTACAGAGAAGGTGACTACCCCCTGCTGGTGCATTTGGGAAGTAGAGTAAATGTTTCTGGCTATCGTGATCACGTGACCTCTTTTTATTCCTTCTTACCGCGATACAGACAAACACGTCACAGCAACAGCGCCAAAAATACGGCGACCAATCAACAAGCGCCTGAACAACAGTGCCCTCCTGTGTCCAACTTAGATCATTACCCTACAGTCGTGAAATGCTCACCATATAACTCGTATTTTGTCATGTATTTGTATTTGTATTTGTATTTGTATTTGTATGTTTCCTTTCATTTATTTACATACTGTTTTTTCCCCTTGAGGCTAGAAAATTAATAAAATTATTATTTCTCACAAAAATACTTAAAATATTGGAAATTAAACCTTTATTTCCTGTAAAATATGGCGATATAGTGAAAATGGTTTAAAAAGAACCCGATCTCGTGAAATAAAGCAAAAAATGAATTTGAAGACATAAAATACAAATGAAAGTTTGGGCTTCTACTGTGAATATAACTGTGTGTGGGGGGGGTGACAACAGTGGGGGGGGGGTTTGTAAAGGCTAAATATATACGTCAATAATATAATAACTATCTCGACTCTGGTGGAACTACCGCGAAAGGAGTATAGTACACAGTATATACTGTATGTGTGTGTGTACAGTATATACACACCAGTGTGTACTTACTATTTCAAACACATCTGGTCTTCCAAGTATATTGTTGAACTATCAAGAGTACATTGAAGTACTACTGAAGTACTACAGTACTACAGTACTACAGTACTCACCTCTACACTGAGCTGGTGGTCTGTTCAGGCCCTGACAGGAGATTCCAGGTGTGCTGGTCTCCAACACTCTGGTCAGTCACAGGAACCAATCTGGCAGCTGGGGGGGCTTCTCTGTCTGTGTGATTGATCAGAATCGGTTCTGGATCAGACTCGGTTCTGGATCAGACTCAGTTCTGGATCAGACTTGGTTCTGGATCAGAATCGGTTCTGGATCAGACTCAGTTCTGGATCAGACTCGGTTCTGGATCAGAATCAGGTTCTCTCACCGGTGTGATTGTAGATGCACCACAGCGCCCCCATCAGACCGACTCCCATCACGAAGGCTGTGAAGATGATCCCCATCACTGGTCCAGTGTGCAGCAGGAAGCCTGGAAGACAAGGTGTTGGGTTCACAGAGCCCATCAGAACCAGCAGGACTGAAGGACCGGACGAACTGGACTCACTGCTGTGATGTCTTTGACCAGCAGGGGGCCCCAGCAGTTTTGGTGCCAGTGAACTGATGGGCTGGGTGACCACCATGGGGCGGTAGAGGTTTCTGAGCTCACACTGAGACTGACGGTGACACCACAGCAGGAAATGAATCAACTTGAAAATCAAACTTTTGTTTGTGTTTTCTGTTTCTGTACCTGAAGGTTGAGTGACCCGGACACCAGTGGGGGGATGCGCTGTCGCCCCCCGCAGTCAATCTTGGCCGTTTCCTCCGTGGACTGCGGTGCGGGGGGGCCGTACACACACACGCTGAGGCTGCAGTGCAGGAAATGGACGGAGTCGTTGTGGACCGGCCGCAGGAGGAAACTGAACCTCAGAGGTCCGACCTCCTTCTCCTGCGGTTCCACCTTCACAGCCTCCCGTCTCTGGGACAGCTCTGATTGGTTGTGGGGAACTCCGCCTCCTTCGGTCTCCTCCTCTTCCTCTTCATCCTCAGGCTCAGCTCCTGCCCCGGTGCTCAGGGTCAGTGAGGAGTCGGAGGAGCAGCCCTGACTAATGACGGTCCAGAAAGGAGACTTGTTCGGGTCGGACCGGGCGGAGACCACACAGGACTTCACCTCCACAGCGCCACGTAGACCCCCCTCCACGGAGATCTGCAGGGAGACAGAGACACACTGATGCCTGTAGTTGGTGTTTCTGGGCACCTTCAGAGAGATCATGTGACATCACAGCTGACAGACTTCCACGTAGACGCGGTGGCCCGCGGTGACCACACACGGCCCCACCCTCTTCTGGTCGTAGTCTTCGGTAATGAAAAGTTTTAAGCTGAGCAGCGGTCCAGATCTGTTTCTGGGCGTCGGCAGGTGGCTCAGTTCTGGATCGGGTCCTGGGTCCACCTGTTTCCAGGTGACATCATCAGTGGAGTCTGACCTGGAGCCAGGAGAACCAGGGGGCGGAGCCCAGCAGCTGAACTGTGGAGAAGAACCCAGCATTGGACCTGGAACTGCACCGCAGGAAGAACAACAACTGTACAAACACACACACACACACACTCACGTGTACACCCAGTGGACCCCCGGACCACCGCTGCGCCTCCTCTCTGAGGACTAAACCAGTCTCAGGGCTGCCCCCCCACAGTAACATCTGGGTCAAAGAGAAGGGAAGAATCAGACCGCTGTGGAGAGGAGAGGTTACTACAACAACAACACTACAACAACACTCCAACACTACAACAACAACACAACACTACAACAACACCACTTCAAAAACAACACTACAACAACACCACCACAACAACAACACCACAACAACGACCCCTCAACAACACTACAACAACAGCACTACAACAACACTACAAAGATTCTCCTTATTCTTCTGAGAATTTGATCCCACTACCTACCACTAGAGGGAACCCAAGTATCCTCAGTGGTACACATGAAATACATTAAAGAATCACCGAGTACCTGTTTCTGCTGAGAGGTCTGTCACGGTCGGTCTGTCACGGTGGGTCTGTAGTCACCCCCCCCCCCCCCCCCCCGTGTACACCCAGTGGACCCCCGGACCACCGCTGCGCCTCCTCTCTGAGGCCTAAACCAGTCTCAGGGCTGCCCCCCCACAGTAACATCTGGGTCAAAGAGAAGGGAAGAATCAAACCCCCGGGGAGAAGAGAAGTTACTACAAAAACAACACTACAACAACACCACTTCAAAAACAACACTACAACAACAACACAACACTACAACAACAACACAACACCACAACAACAACACCACAACAACACCACAACAACGACCCCTCAACAACACTACAACAACACTCCAACACTACAACAACAACACAACACTACAACAACACTCCAACACTACAACAACAACACAACACTACAACAACACCACCACAACAACACTACAACAACAGCACTACAACAACACTACAACACTACAACAACAACAACAACAACACTGCAACAACACTACAACGACACTACAACAACACTACAAAGATTCTCCTTATTCTTCTGAGAATTTGATTCCACTACCTACCACTAGAGGGAACCCAAGTATCCTCAGTGGTACACATTAAATACATTAAAGAATCACCGAGTACCTGTTTCTGCTGAGAGGTCTGTCACGGTCGGTCTGTCACGGTCGGTCTGTCACGGTGGGTCTGTAGTCACCCCCTCCC
>NC_024323.1:15838682-15840579 GCF_000523025.1 Cynoglossus semilaevis
ACACGTCCCGTCTTCATCTGAACTCTTCAACCTTCTCTGTTCTTTTTGTTCCACTTCAACAGTTCTGGTCATGTCGTTCTACAGAACCATTTTCTGTTATTATGTCTGAACCACTCTGGCAGATGTGACCTCATGTTGAGCCCAGGTGCTGCTCTCTCTTCATGTCATTATGCCACCCCCCCACCCCCTCTTCTCTGTCAGTTTTATTTGTAACAAATTCACAAATGTACATTTTAAAAACACACAGAACTGAACAGAACATTGACATAAAAAATACACAACAAAATATGTGGAATTTCTAGTTAAATAACCCATAATGAAGTTTTCTTCTAGAAACTGGTCCAAACTCACCATGTTTTTGTAGCGCAGCCCTCTGGACGGTCCCAGGAACTCCGCCTCAGTCCCACAGGAAATGACGGGAAACACCAACAGGAAATGACTGCCATTGGACGTGGCCTGGCACGTCGGGTCCTGCAGGGTCACGGCCGACACCGAGGCCGACAAGGTCTGTAGCAGAGACATTAACGTCATCAAACAGTACCAGAGTCAACGGTTCCTGCGCTCCTGTCAGGTTCAAACTGTTAGAAACGGTTCTGGTTCATGTTCATCCTGAGAACATTCTGGAAGGTTCTATCTGTGTGTGTGAAGACCTGCAGAGGGGTCCGGTCCACGGCCACGCTGAGGCGTCCGTCCTCACACCTCACTGTGAAACTGTCCCCTCCTCCTCCTCCTCCTCCTCCTCCTCCTCTGCCACCATTCAGCCACTGTCTCAGTCTGCGCTCCTCGGCCCAGGGGGGTCTGACCACCGGGGGCTTCATCAGTGGGGGCAGGTCTGTGAGGAGCCACAAACAGACGTCACATCAACTCCACACGGGTCAGGTAGGTGCTGTGTGAAGTACCGAGTACCGATGTCCACTCTGAAGTACAAACACCACGATCACTGACCTGTCCCGCCCCCAGACAGCTGGATCACGAAGCGATTGGCCAGGTCGGCCTCAGTGTATGACGTCACCGTGGAGTAGCCGCTGTAACCGGCCCACACAGTGGGGTCAGGTACGGAGGACAGGTCAGGGTGAAGGGTGGAGGAAAAGGTCAGCTCAGGCTCCGGAGGGTGGGGGGGGGACACGCTGTTGGAGGACTGGGGAGACGTAGACAGTGTAGTCAAGGACTTCAAAAACAAAGACAGATCAGTCAGCCAATCAAACCACAGAAGGTCAGGTGGGTGTGGTTATTGGTACCAGACTGGTCTGCTGAAGAACTCCTCCTCCAATGACGTTTCCCTGACAACTGTTGAACTACGACAACCAGACAACCACTGCACAGAATCTATAATCTGTAATCTATAATCTGTAATCTGTAATCTGTAATCTGTAATCTGTAATCTGTATTCTGTAATCTATAATCTGTAATCTATGCTGCACAGATGACCGTAGAAGAAGACGACGGCAGTAAAACTTCTCTCTGACATCATAAACAACCTGCTGCCTGAAGATGGCGCTCTTACATGAACAAATACGTGACCTCTGACTCCATGAGCAGCAATGGCCCAGTGGACAGGAACTGAACTGCTGAAAATCAGTACCACCCTGTGGGGCTTATTAGTGGCCACCGGGGGCAGCAGAGAGACCATCACTTCCACCTGTAGAGAGCTAACAGACGGAAAGGAAAAAACATCTTCATTATGCCTTTAACCCCACTCTGAGGGAGGGAGGGAGGGAGGGAGGGAGGCACGGGTGAGTGCTCTCTCTCACCCACACAGTCCTGATCCTGCAGAATGGAGTCTGATCACATGGACCTCAGGACGGACGCCTGTGGCTGCAGCGGTCACACAGCCCTGCACTTCCTGTGGCTGCAGGTCAGAGGTCAAGTAGTTGTGAGAGAGGAACATAGACTGGAG
>NC_024323.1:15841245-15843820 GCF_000523025.1 Cynoglossus semilaevis
CCCAGCCTCCCCCTCCCCCCCAGACTCCCCCTCTCCCCCAGACTCACCCTCTCTCCCAGACTCACCCTCTCCCCCAGACTCACCCTCTCTCCCAGACTCACCCTCTCCCCCAGACTCACCCTCTCCCCCACACTCACCCTCCCCCCCACACTCACCCTCCCCCAGACTCACCCTCTCCCCCAGACCCACCCTCCCCCAGACTCACCCCCTCCCCCAGACTCCCCCTCTCCCAGACTCACCCTCTCCCAGACTCACCCTCTCCCCCAGCCTCACCCTCTCCCAGCCTCACCCTCTCCCAGCCTCACCCTCTCCCAGCCTCACCCTCTCCCAGCCTCACCCTCTCCCCCAGACCCACCCTCCCCCAGACTCACCCCCTCCCCCAGACTCCCCCTCTCCCAGACTCCCCCTCTCCCAGACTCCCCCTCTCCCAGACTCACCCTCCCCCAGACTCACCCTCTCCCACTCTGATGTAAACCCGGTTGCCGTGGGGGCTGTGCGTCAGGGAGGACAGGTTACCGTGGCGTTTCAGGGCCCAGTGGTAGAGCGCACGTGGACGGAACGGTAACTGATGCACCACGTGAACGTGCAAACGTAAAGCTTGAGACTGGACGCTGGAGTGACCAGACACCTGGTGGACAGAATTAAAAATGCAGTAAATCTGACATAAGAACCGTCAGTACAGATGTGGAGAAAGCTGACCTGCACTTCCACTGGGAATCCAGGGGGCAGTCTTTCTGCCTCCAGCCACCAGTGGACCGGGAGGCTGGAGCTGAGCAGCAGGTGGAGCTGTCGCAGAGGTGGAGGTGACGGAGACAGAGGCTTCAGCAGAACTCTCACCTGAAAACAAGAACGTTTCATCAGCACGGGACACGGACCTCACCTACAGCGCCCCCTGCAGCTAACAACGACTCCATGTTCTGTTACAGGTGTTCAGCACCGTGTTTCCAGACTTGTCCGTCCCTCTGCCCACGGCGATCACATGACTCTCCTTGTTCCCTCGCTCTCTCGCAGCACAACCAGGTCCAGCCTCGAAGGTCTCCAGCAGACCCTGAACAGGGTGCAGCGCCCCCACCGGACCAGCCGCAGCACAACGCACCTCCTCAGTGTGAGCTGAGAAGGAACAGCGTGGCAGAAACTTCAGCATCAACACTTTTCAAAGTTCATCTTCCAGGACCGACCACGAGCTCCTACCAGCTGACGTTGTCCAGAGAAGAAGGAGGCAAAAAATCCTCCTGGTCATCAGTGACAGTGAAGGCATCACCACGTGGTCTGTCACTGGGGGCCACGGTTCAGACTCTCTTTGAACAGCCTGAAGATTTCACCCATAAATTAACCAACAACTTCATCTAATCCAACCTAATCCGACCTAATCTGATCTGATCTCTAATCTGATCCGACCTAATCCGACCTAATCTGATCTGATATCTGATCCGACCTAATCCGACCTAATCCAACAGATTAAGCTGTAGTAAAGAATCTTTTTTTTCTTCTCAATACAAACAGGAAGCAGACTTCAAACATTTCCTCTGAGTTTTTCATCGAACAATAAACCCATTTCACTGAGGACTGACGTCTTTACCTGGTTTGGTCCTCGTCCCTCAGTTGATGCTGTGGTCGTTCACTCTTTCAGTCGTACAGAACCAAGTCCGACCTCACTGAGGGACCAGCTGTCCGCGTGCTGCGTCTGCTGCTGCTGCTGCTGCTGCTGCTGCAGACTCACTCACTCACATCTTCATCCAGACTCTAGAGCCCCTCTCTCTCTCCTCTCTCTCCTCTCTCTCCTCTCTCTCCTTGGCTCTTCTGTCCGTCCCTCTGTCCCTCTGTCTGTCTGTCCGTCAGCAGAAGCTAAATCTGAACAAAGTTTTTATCAGAGTGAAATAATTTTACCCACAATAGAGGACCCTGGAGAGGGGGGAGGGAGGTACTAAGGAGACGATTGAAGGGGCAATGGGTGGGATGGGTGAGGGAGTGGAGAGGGAGAAAGAGGGAGGGAGGGAGAGAAGGAGGGAGGGAGGGAGAGAAGGAGGGAGGGAGGAGCCTGAACACGGGGCACTTTAATCCGACTTTAATAATGAAGAGAACCAACAGTAAAAGTGTCTTTGAAGGGAACTGAAACATAGAAGGTTCGGTTCTAGAAGGTTCTCCTGCTGTTGTGCAGCTCATCACTGACTGGTCAACAGAACGTCTGATGTCGTCAGAGTGTTTGGGTCAAAAGGTTCGGTCCGAGCTCCGCTCTCCTCTCTGTTCTGCTGCTTTTCCAATTATTTCCAATCATTTCAGTAATGTTGCCAGTGATGACCAGGTCGGAGACATCATTATCAGCAGCAGCTGGGATACAGCCAGACTGGGGGAGGGGGGGGAGGCACTCCTCTCCCCTCACACCACCCCTCCCCCCCCACACTCTGAGGCCTTTATATAGATCCAAAAACATTCACTGACCTTGAACCTGGAACTGACGTCTGTTTGTTTTTCTTTCATCGTTTTTATCCTGATAATTACCATCAATCAGGTCCTAACTCAATTTGGACAAGAGGCAAATTACATTCTCCATGGAGGGGGGGGGCGGGTGTTGGGT
>NC_024323.1:15843846-15846336 GCF_000523025.1 Cynoglossus semilaevis
GTCTCCATAAACACTGTTGGTTATGGGCTGTGGCTCAAAGTTTAAATATCTGGAGAACTAGGTGTGACATGAACGCAACTGGAACCACTGGACGGATGGTTTTTATATCCCATCATGCACCAGCCGAGGTGAAAACTAACTGAGTAACTACGGTAACTGATCTTATCTCAAACTGTGAGACGACTGTTGGACTGGTTGAGGAACGGTACCTCCAACAGAACAGAGACAGACGGTCGACAAGAAGGACTTCACGTCACAGAGAGTCACTTTATTACCATCACATCACACAAACACAGCAGGCCTGAAGAGAAGCTCCAGAACTAAAGGACCAATCCACACTTTTATTCTCATTAAATATTCCCACCCTTTACTTCCAGCGACCGCCAACCTTCCCTTTGCCGTGAACCTTTTTACTGCAGGAGGAAGAAGAGGAAGAAGAGGAGGAAAAAAATCATAAAGAGTTTGAGTAAAAGGTTTGAAAACAGAAGAGAAGACGTGAAGTTGGAGTTGGTTCTGTGTTCCAGTCTCTACTTACAATTTCTGAGCGTGTTGGATCCTGTTCAGGAGAACGATGATCTGCAAAAGACAGAACAGACGACTGTGGACGCCACACCATACCATGGGATACCGTACCATGGGATACCGTACCATGGGATACCGTACCATGGGATACCGTACCGTACCGTATCATAGAGTAGGATACAAGGTGATATTATACTATATGGTATTATAAGACAGAATAGGATATTATTATTAATAATAAACCTATCATTTTGATGAGCTATAATTTGACAACATGTGTAGTTCACCGATTTTCCAGCAGGGGTTGAATTCAAATGAAACCCACTGGAAATGAGAATCTTGTGTCTAAACAGATGGAGTTTTACATTTATTATTATTATTACACACCCCCAGGGGGCAGGAGAGGGTGAGCTACACTAAATTCAAAAGGTCAGACTCTGTAAGGTGATTGGTCAACTGTACTGAGGCCCTCTTCAAAGACACAGGAGTACAACAGGAGTACTTTGTCGGAGTATTACCTCATATTTCTGGTGCTTCATGTACTCCATGAAGTCGAACTTCTCCGACTCCAGCTGGTAGATCCAGTTCCACATCTCCTGAGCTCGTTGCCTGGGAAAACAGACAATAAACGATAAAGATGATGACCTAATGACCCAATGACCTAATGACCCGATGACCTAGTGACCCGATGACCCTTTCACTCATCAAGAATCTAACCTTCGAACACATTTAACGCTGCTGTTTGACAACGACAACAACAACAACCACAACAACAACAACAACCACAACATCAACCACAACAACAACCACAACCACAACAACAACAACAACCACAACATCAACCACAACAACAACCACAACCACAACAACCACAACCACAACCACAACAACAACCACAACAACCACCACAGGAGACTCACTTCAGGGCGTCCTCCCTCAGGTCGTCGATGGCCAGAGGCTGTCGTCTGCCGGCCAGGGTCTTCTTCTTGATCTCTTTGCCCGTCAGACGTTTGCCCTTCCTGGTCTCAGCCTGGTGGAGAAAACACACAGGTGTAGGGAGGGGGCTGTACCATTACATCCCCACCGCTGCCCCCTACAGCAGGTGTCTGACCTTGGCCAGGAAGCCTCCAAAGTTTGCCCCGATGCCTGTTAACACTTTCTTCTTCTTGGCATCGTCATCAGCCTTCCTCTTCGCCTCTTCTTCCTCTTTTCTGTGACGTTCCTCCTGAAAAACAGAGACAAACAACTGACATGGAATCAGTGGTTTTCACCAGGAAAACTGTGTGTGTGTGTGTGTGTGTGTTACCGCGATCCTGTTCTGTCGGTCCTTCTCCTTCTCTGCTCTGACCCTCTGAATCTCAGCTCTCTCTGACCGACGACGCTCCTGATGAAGGCAAACAGAAAACAATCATTTCAATTTCAAACAACCTTCAAATGGAGGCAAATCAAAGTCCAACAGGTGAGAAACAGTGACATCTGCTGGTAAAGGTGCAGATTACAACAAGAAAAGGTGACATGATATTCATGCATCAGAAAGAAAGAGAGAATTATGAGTCAATATTAAGAACAATATGATTATGATGATTATTATTAATAAGGTGTGGAATAAAACTCTTTCTCTTTGCTGGTGACAGGATTAAGTTGTGAAAGAACAGACTCCTACGTTTCCACAGACACAGACACAGACTGCTGTGTTGTGTATTTTCGGGCCTGTGTGAATAAAACACACGTTAGTCTGCTCACTATCCTGTCTTTGAGGCCGATGAGCTCCTCCTCGTCCTTCTTCCTCTGCTCAAAGTGGGCGTCGATCAGAGTGTGCAGCTCCAGTAAGTCCTTTTCCATGCGCTTTCTGTGGATGTCCTGTGGGGGCAGCGGTGAGAGGGTTTACTTCAGTGTCGTTCTGATCTGAGTGAAGGTAAACGCTGCTAACGTGACGTAGCTTACATCGAAATCCACCCTGTCTCCTTC
>NC_024323.1:15846371-15848454 GCF_000523025.1 Cynoglossus semilaevis
GGGTCAACAGATGACAAGGGACATTTGGTTTAAATATCCAAAAATGAGTAAAAAAAGAAAACAATTAAAACATTTTGTGACAGGTTTCCAACACTGACTTGGGTTTGGGACGTTCCTCTTTAGGTGAAGAACCAGAACCAGAACCAGAACCAGAACCAGGAAAGAGAGGAGCAGAAATTTACAATTAAGTTTCCACTTTGAAGGTGAAAAGACAAATCTGAATGTTGTTAACATACACATAACATAACAACACAGCACAGGAAAAACAGAAAAATGGGTTTTGTTTTTGTTAATCTGGGAAAATCAGAGTTCAACTGGACCATCGTCAGAGTCAGAGTTCAACTGGACCATCGTCAGAGTCAGAGTTCAACTGGACCATCGTCAGAGTCAGAGTTCAACTGGACCATCGTCAGAGTCAGAGTTCAACTGGACCATCGTCAGAGTCAGAGTTCAACTGGACCATCGTCAGAGTCAGAGTTCAACTGGACCATCGTCAGAGTCAGAGTTCAACTGGACACGGCCGGTCTCCACAGCACGGACATTTTCAACGCAAATGAATTTAAATGTGAAATGTATCACATGACTGGGGTCAAAGTGCAGTGAAGACGTTACCTTGATACTCATGCTCCTCCTCCTCTGATGATGATGATGATGAAGAGGAGGAGAACAGGCAGCCAATAGAAAAGGAGGAAAGAGCAGAAGTCAGAGTTGGTCTTTTCAGATTTATTTGTGAGGTAGGACAGAAGAAAGTGGGGAGCTCACCTTCCTCCACCTCCTCCACCTCCTCCACCACCGGTTCACTCTCTTCTTCCTCCTGCTGCTCTTCTTCCTCTGGAGGGAAAACAACACAGAAGCAGGAAAAGTCTGGTACCACTGTGAGAAGAGTAAGTTCTGACCATGGTCCCGGTCAAACTGCACTCACCCTCGGCCTGTTCCCTGAGGGGGAGAAAGAGGAGAGTTAGCAGTTCAACAGAGACAGTGAGGAGGAGGGATCTGATCAAACAAACATCTACTCACTCGTATTCCTCCTCTACATCAGACATGGCTGCGACACAAACAGAAACAAACAGGAGAAACACGATTAAAGGGGGAAAAAACTGATCAAATCCTCTGAGCTGTGAAACAGACGGCATCACCAGACAATACACACCCCCTACTGGACACACAGTAGAGTACACACCCTACTGGACACACAGTAGAGTACCCCCCCTACTGGACACACAGTAGAGTACACACCCTACTGGACACACAGTAGAGTAGACCCCCTACTGTAAATACTACTGTATGTGTTACACACACACGTACAAATAAGAGACATAAAAACTAGAACTCTTCTGACTCCAGGAATGGAAGGCAGACACGTCATCACATGAGCCTGTGATGGTCTGTGTCCTCCTGTGATTAATCACTTGGGAGACACAGACAACAGACCAGCTGTTTTCAGCTGCCATTGTCCTGACACTAAACCACAGACGTACACGGCGTCTGATTGATGGGGTGTCAGCAGGTGGGAATGTGAGCGTGCAGATAGAGTTTCTCACACTTTCCGCTGACCACCCCTCTGTCATCGTCGACCTTTGACCTCACTCACAGCTTCTCTGTTCGGCCGTCGGACGAAGTGTGAACCGAGCGACAACAAAGACAATTAACCAATCACCTTGGTTTGGTTCTGGAGCTTCGGCACAGGTCAAAGGTCATTAGGGCTCCATTAAACTCTGTATGATTGAGCACCACCTAGTGGTGAAGTTGCATGCTGTAGTTGATTAGTTGATAAAGAATATTTTATTTTTTTGTTTTTGTTAATGTGCAAGTCTTTAAAAATAAATACGACTTTTATTTTGAAAACCCCTGCTCTTGTCAAAAACCACTTCCTGTCCAACATTGTCAAACATATTTTTTGTCTCACATTTGAACAACTATTAACACTGATTTCATGTGTCATGTGACCACAGTCAGACCAATCCATCCCATAATGAGACAATGGACATAACAATGTATGAGCTATGGACAAGGACACTGGGGCCACACATCAGGGGGGAGGCAGGGAGGCTGAGGAGGACTGACGGGGGGGACGGGGGGGAGG
>NC_024323.1:15848514-15862387 GCF_000523025.1 Cynoglossus semilaevis
GGGAGGGGGGGTATTAACGGGGATTTAGAAAGAGTTCAAGTTCCACCAAACAACAGTCACTGGTCTTAGCGGGGTTAATTTTAGTCAAGGACAATGGGTGTATTTGGAGTTTGAGTGGAGGTTCAGAGGAGTCGACCAATCAGAGGGACGATTGTTTATTTCTGAGATCTGACGCTACATTCCAGTTTTCAACAGATCTGAATCAGGTCTACGGAAGTCTACCAGCCTGTTGGGTCAGTCTCTAAATCTCAGCACCGTCCTCAGTCTACATGGTCCTCAGTCTACATGGTCCTCAGCCTCAGTCTACATGAGTCTACATGGTCCTCAGTCTACATGGTCCTCAGTCTACATGGTCCTCAGTCTACATGGTCCTCAGTCTACGGGGCCCTCAACCAGTCAGACCAGATAAACCAGTTTGACCAGATAAACCAGTTTGACCAGTTCAAGTGCATTCACTTTGACCTATCACTCAGTTCATCTGCAGCATTATACCTGCTTCTCCTGCGGGGGCAGTGTTCTTTTCAACCAATACTTTGGATCCCGTTTTGTCCTGATGTCACGTACTCTATGACGTGTACTCTCTTAAAGTACTAACATTTTAAATACTTTGTTGCTGCTGTCAAACATGTCCACTGTTTGAACGTCACTGCTTGTGACTGCGCGCGCACACACGCACACACACACACACACGGTGTGTAACTAGCTCTCACAGCTAGCAGTTAGCTCTGAAAGACATAAACTCTGGCTCCGACTCAAAATACCTAAACCATCACATCACAGTTTCATAGTTACAGGAGACTGGGGGGGTGGGGTGGGGGAGGGGGGGCAAATGTTTGGCACGAGTGACAAGGTGGGGACCTCTCTTTGGACCACTCTCAATTATTATCTTTTGTCTCAGCCACGGAATTAATCTTTAACCCACACCGATCCGTCCCTGCAGAAGATGAAGACAATAGAGCCACGTTACACTTTTACCAACCAGCAGAGGGCGATAGAGAACTTCTCTTCCTGATGGAACGTTTTTTTCAATTATCCAAAGTAAATTTGAAAATAAATAAGATTCATCCATAATACCACCAACATACATATAAATACACACACACACAAACACTGTGTACAAATACACAGATATATGAGAGTGTGTTTTCATTGACTCACTGATCAATCAGTCTCAGAGGACATATATGATGGAGCAGGGAATTAAGGAAAATCCATCTAGAGGACGCAGTCTCAGAGGACATATATGATGGAGCAGGGAATTAAGGAAAATCCATCTAGAGGACGGTCTTCCAGAGGACAGTCTTCCAGAGGACAGTCCTAGTATGAGTGAATTTAAATCTGTTTAAGGTCACTGTAAACAGGTGTTGTTTTTGATGGACCTGACGTCTGACAGCAGAGATACGTAGAACCGACCTGACAACGCGCTGTACGCTAACACCATAACAGCAACCAGAGACAAAGACCAAACTGAAGGACAAACAGACGATGGAGACGATGAGAGACGTACCTGTGGACAGGTGTGGAGTCAGCAGAGACAGGACAGGACAGGACGGAGAATGGATGACATTCAGGGAAACTGGGGGTTTTATACGGCACGGGCTGTGTGTGTGTGTGTGTGTGTGTGTGTGTGTGTGTGCTATTGGAGCATGACTGTGTGTGTATAGAATGCATGCTGTGTGAATTACTGAGCGTCCAAGTATTCAATACAAGAATAACTGGCTGTGTGTGTGTGTGTGTGTGTGTGTGCAGGCGGATTAAACAGTGGCAGAAAGATGAGCGGCTGCAGGATTAGGGAGGACAGAGGGATGACCTCAGAGAACAAATGGGGGAGAGAAAGATGACTGAAGCTCTGAGGGAGAAAGTCCTGCAGCCACAGAGACTCGTCCATATGTCTCCTGCTGTCGTTTGACTGTCGTTTGACTGTCGTTTGACTGTCGGTGTCCGGGAGGACCAGGTGATCAAGTTGCACTTCAAAACTCAGGCCAACAGGCAGCGCTGTTTTCCATATTCAAGTTCAATCACTTATTTACACCAAGTAAACTAGTAACACGCGAACAGAGCGCACATACTGTATGTTTTTAGAAGTGATGACGTCATAGTGAGGGCTCCAAAATCTTCCTGTGGATTTTACACGGCTGTGACTGACCTGTGTCTCCTGGTCCTCCGTGTCTCTCCTCGGCCTCTGTTCACGGCTAACTCAGGTGTCAGTGCGGCCACGGTCCGACCCTCTGCTGAACACCTGGACACAGAACCAGAACCAGTACCAGTACCAGCAGCCGGTTGTGATCCAGATTTATAACATTGTATCCACATTGAAACTTCTATAGTGACTTCTTTTCTAAATACGAACGTAATTAGCATTTCGCTAATGTATAGCATAGAGCACCTAGCGTGCTGTGTGAAACACACTAGCTAAACAGTGACATCTAGTGTTAGGACAGGCGAAGAAAGTACTTATGGATGGAAACAGTAAACAAACTAAATATTCTTTTTTTTTTTTTTAAATACCTGTTCAATCTTCGTCCTTGGTTCAGCTTTAAGTCACACTCACTTCAGACAAGAGGCGTGTCCGTGGGTGTGGACACTTTTGAGGGCGGGGCTTATTCAGTGTTTTTGAATAAATCTTTATTTTGTTTTTTGGACTTGTGTGAGTTTGACATTCAGAGTTGGTATTTTTTTATTTACTTATTTATCCTGAACGGATTCTCCTCAACAGATAATTGAGGAAAAATCGTAACATGCCGATTTATTAAAAAAAACAAAACAGAAAAGTGAGGACATTGACCAATAAGAACAGAGAGAGAAGATTCTGCTGAAAAATATTTTTTTTATTAGCACATCATGATTTTTTTCAAACAAAAAAATAAAAATAAAAAACTTTCATGTCGACACAATTGGCATGGTGACTGTGAGGATCTGAGGACACAAAGGAAAGTCTTCGTTAGGGTTTCTCCCCACAGCAACAGCAAACGGACGGAGACGACGACGGCTAACAACGACCCCGGAGCTTGGTGCACTTTGATTGATTGATTGATTGATTGATTCTTTTACCTCTGTGCTCTTGTTGAACTGTGCCACGCTGTTCTCCTGGTCCACCTGCAGGGGGTGGAAGATGTCCAGGTGAAAGAGAGAGGGACGAGCGGTCAGCACCAGTCTGTCCTCCCCCAGGTCCAGGAGCAGAGATCCAGAGGAGGGCTACACACACACACACACACACACACACACACAGACACACACACACACACACAGACACAGACACAGACACAGATGAGTGAAGGTTTGTTCTGACGTGGTGACCCTGAAGTTCTGAGGTCAAACACCATTTTTCTACACTGACACTTTTTCTTCTCTTCATATTATGTTATTGTGTGTGTGTGTGTGTGTGTGTGTGTGTGTGTGTGTGTCTCACCACTCCAGGAAGCCTGATTTCAGCTATAAGATACTCAGGATCACCATCAGGGGGCTCCACAAGCAAAGTAAACTCTGGTCTACAGAGAGGGATTTTTTTAAACACACAAATTGATAACAACAATAATTATAATAACAACAGTAATAATGAAAAATAATAAACCTTTTGGCTTTTGTAGCGGTGGCGCCTCCTACTGGTCTGTGAGAAGGAGAAGGGAGGTCATTCAAAGGACATCTGTTAGTATAAAAGGAAAGAGAACTGTGACAGCTTGATCCAACACAGACACCACCAGAGGACGTCCAGCCCGTGTTGGACTGAGGACAACTGTTTTTTTAAACTCTGACTCCAAGTAAAACATTTTTGAAGCGTGAATCAAACCATCAAATCAACAGCACTGCTAAAAGACAACGCGTGCGATTGACAGCAACGACCGTGACATCACAGAGGTCCAGACAGTCAACATACTGAGACAGAAGCTCCTGGATCACTGGTTTGCTCTTGGTCCTGATGTTCTGCTCACTGATCGATCCTAGAAACTTCCTGTTCTTCAGAACCTTCCAGTCTGCAGTGAACAAAGAAAAGAAAAGAACTCAGCCACAGCTGTGGACTAAAAACAACCGCCCACCCAGAACACACACACACACACACACACACACACACACACAAACACACACACACAAACACACACACACACACTGACCTCGGCTTAGTTCCAGGTTGTATTTGTTCTCCAGACCCTCAAACGACACCAGGATCACAAACTGTTGAAACAAGGGATCGTTCTGTAGGAGACAAGGAGACAAGGAGACAAGGAGACAAGGAGACGGGGGGGTCTCATCATCACACTGCTGCACAGAGACAGTGAAGGACAGAGGACCAACTGTTTGAGGCGCATAGCGCCACCTACTGTACAAGAGTGTGTAGTGTCATGGTCTGACCAGTGACTTTCTGAGGTAACACAGCCTATTTTTTTTTTTATTTTCACGCATTTGTAGCGATTTTTAACCGATTCACGATGCATCGCTACATCTCTAGCTGGAAGATAAAAAAAAAAAAAATCAAAAAGTTCTAACTGGTTTAAACAAACACAGATGAAGAAGTAAAACAACGTGCTGTGGTTGCGGCTCATCCCAGACGGTGACAGATATGTTTCCAGTCACGGTACAGGTCCTTTCTATTATGTTTTTATTTATGTAATCTTGGACTAAAATACATTTATAAAACTACCGTTTCTGCCCCACCCCCCCACTTCCCTCATTTGCCCCACCCTCACCCCTCATGAAACATTGGTGGTCTGACGTTACTGTCACTGACGTTTAGACAAACAGGAAACAGGCGAAACATGACTGATGTGTTTCTGAGATCGGTCTCAAACTCACAACAGGTAACACAGCCTATTTTTTTTTTTATTCAGTCTGCATTACTGGTCAATATATGCTGTCCATGCTTCACTGTTAAAGACTTTTCTACTCATTTGGTTTTCAAAAAGGCTGTTGTTTGTTTCACTCACTTTTTGCTGGACAACTCTGGAAGATCAGGGGACAAACACACACGCACACAGACACACAGACACACACACACACAGACCTGGCAGCTCTGGAAGAACTCCTGGTTTATCACCACGTCATAGGCTGAACAACACTGTGAGTCTGAAACAGAGAAAAGAAAACCATTACAGTCTAAACAGGACTCGTTTGGTCTGTTATTTATTTTTCATCTTTGGGCTCAAATATGTTTGAACACAAGGGGGGGGGGGGTGTCGAGCTGTGGTCAATCTAAAGGTCACCCGGACTGAATGTTCCTTGTTTTGTCCTGGGACTGGTCACTGCAGCTGAGGTCACTGAGGCCACTGCAGCTGAGGTCACTGAGGTCACTGCCGCTGAGGTCACTGGGGTCACTGCAGCTGAGGTCGCTGCAGCTGAGGTCACTGCAGCTGAGGTAACTGAGGTCACTGCAGCTGAGGTCACTGAAGTCACTGCAGCTGAGGTCACTGAGGTCACTGCCGCTGAGGTCACTGGGGTCACTGCAGCTGAGGTCGCTGCAGCTGAGGTCACTGCAGCTGAGGTCACTGAGGCCACTGCAGCTGAGGTCACTGAGGTCACTGCCGCTGAGGTCACTGCAGCTGAGGTCACTGCAGTTGATGTCGCTGAGGTCACTGCAGCTGAGGTCACTGCAGTTGATGTCGCTGAGGTCACTGCAGCTGAGGTCACTGAGGCCACTGCAGCTGAGGTCACTGAGGTCACTGCCGCTGAGGTCACTGCAGCTGAGGTCACTGCAGCTGAGGTAACTGAGGTCACTGCAGCTGAGGTCACTGCAGTTGATGTCGCTGAGGTCACTGCAGCTGAGGTCACTGAGGCCACTGCAGCTGAGGTCACTGAGGTCACTGCCGCTGAGGTCACTGGGGTCACTGCAGCTGAGGTCGCTGCAGCTGAGGTCACTGCAGCTGAGGTAACTGCAGTTGATGTCACTGAGGTCACTGCAGCTGAGGTCACTGAAGTCACTGCAGCTGAGGTCACTGAGGTCACTGCCGCTGAGGTCACTGGGGTCACTGCAGCTGAGGTCGCTGCAGCTGAGGTCACTGCAGCTGAGGTCACTGAAGTCACTGCAGCTGAGGTCACTGAGGTCACTGCAGCTGAGGTCACTGAGGCCACTGCAGCTGAGGTCACTGAGGTCACTGCCGCTGAGGTCACTGCAGCTGAGGTCACTGAGGCCACTGCAGCTGAGGTCACTGAGGTCACTGCAGCTGAGCTAAATATACTAAATAAATGTCTACATTATCTGTAGCCGTTTGGCACAATATGATTCAATAACTTTATTAGTATTGTTGCTAATCTAGTTTCAGAGATTTAATATAAAAAAGATTTTTTATCTTTATTTTAATTGATCCTGATCTACAATCAAAAATCTTAAAAAACAAGCCCTTTTTTCCTCCAGCGTTTCTATAATGACTTTGTTGACGTGTGAACATCTCAGGTTCTTGGACAGATGTTGAATTCTGTCACACTGGAAGTAAACATTTCTGTTCCTCCTGGTTTAGTTGGAGTTAACAAAGTCATTGTTCTAACTCTGCAGTAGAACAGTCCATATAATAGTCTCCTCCTGTGTCTGTGCCTAGGTCTGTGCCTCCCACTACAGACCAAACAGAACATCTGGGGGAGATTGAGGACCTCAGAAAGACTGATGGAGGACACTCCGTCTCTGTTTAGATCTAATCCAGACACACACTGATGTTTGGCTTCAGATACTCACTGTTGTCTACTTCTGAATGTGGCTCGCCGAGGCTCATGGGAACTCTGTAGCCACTGGGATCCTCTGATTGGAGCAGTTCTACGAGCTCTTCTCTGGAGAGATCAGGAGGAGGTGGGACCGAGTTTGATTGACAGATGTTGACAAAAACTTTTTCCTTGTTTCCCTCCAAGACCGTCTTCACACATATGCCTGTAGTGAAGATATGATGAGAGCTAGAAGCTGAAGGTCCCCACTTTTGGCTCTTTTCTTTTGTCTGGGAAAAGAATGTGATGAGGAAACGGTCACCTGGCTTTGGGCGGATGACTTTAGAGCTTGGACTCTCGCTCTGCAGCTTTCCCACGCTCTTAGGGGAGAAAGAAGACTTTGGGACTGAAGAGTCAAACACCTCAGGGTTTGTTTCACAGTCTGAACTTTGTCCCAGAATTCCTTCTATTAAAGTCAGAAAACGTGTTTTATTTCTAATAATACTCTATATTTAGAAGGTTTTAAGGCAAAATTAATAGTAATTAAACTGGAGTATTTTCACAGGAGATAAAAGTATCAAATATAAAGAGCTGAGATGTCTCCTCAGATCCGACCGGGGACGTAAGGATGCGATACAATTATCTCAAGAAAACCGTCAGTTGTGACCGACTGTTAAACCCAGACGTCAGGTCCTACTTAGGCTGAGAGACGTTCAGGTGTTGGAACAGAACGTGGGAAGAACGTGTTCCACAGACACCAACAGAGTTCTTCACCAACAGAGATTTTAAAATATGCATTTTTTTTGTTATTATTTGATTTATTATTATACAATTTTCAGTTAATGAGTTACATTAGACTGTTTCAGTTGTAATGTCATGTTACATAGTTCTGACAAACAAAGAATCTTTGTATTTAATTTGACTGGAGCTCATGCTGTGAAAAAACTAAACTAAATCGTGCATCGTTACGTCCTCAGATCAGACAGACATTATTTCATCAAAAACAAACTCTGAACCTACTTCTTAGTGACGTCATATTGTATGACTTTATTTATTATTTATATTAACATGTACGTGTTTCTGGAAGGTTGATGCTGTGTATATGAACTAATATGTGACGTAAAGGTCGTCATGGTGAAACGTGCCGTCACCTGTAACAGCAGTTGTTGATACAGTTCCTCCTGCTGCTGTAACTCCAGCTCTGAGTTGAGGAGGGAAGAGTCTGTCGTCATGGCTACGGCCACATTCACACCGTGACTGAGGATCGAAAACAGAGTTCAACCGCAGACAGTTACACCGTGTCTCCCGTCAGTCCCTTCGTATGACGTCATGCTAAATAATAAATACAAACTGTAATGTTTCTTAAGTAAATAAAGAAACTTGGGTTCTTCACTGAACACGTTTATTAACGATGGTGTAAGCATGCATACAGGTACGCTGTCATCACTCTTATTCGTCCGTGATGACTTCTAACCCTAACCCTAACCTACACACATCCGGGGAATACATTATATCTGCAGCCCTCTGGTGGCAGGGGGTAGAACTGCAACTCATTAACTTAACATTACTTATCATTACACAAACGTCTAACTCCTCTGTTGTGACAGTGTTACTGCATTTCCTTCTAGAGATTTCCGTGAAACATAAAGCAGTTCTAACAACGACCGCGGCGTTAACGACAGTTGGCCTCGGTAACCGTCAACCCTCAGCTAGCTTAGCAACACAGTTTGCATTCACACTCGGCTAATTATTCTTTATTTATGAAACACAAACGCGAAGTGTTCTTCATTTAAGAGAAGAAAAACTACATGTTTAACTTTATCACGTTGTATTAAACCGACCAATGAGTTTTGTCCACGCTGCTTTCCGTTTGAAGACGTTAGCTTAGTTTTAACACACACACACACATTCTCGCTGTTTGTCGTTTATTTGCAGATACACACTGTACTACGTGTTATTACTGTATCTCACACACACACACACATGCAAGTAGAGAAAGCGTGTACATTAACATGTGTTTACCTTTTGCTTTCACCGCGCTTGGTCAGAGAGTTTCATGCAGACGCTCTGCGTCAACAATGTCAGCACTTCCTGTACGATATTTCAGAATAAAAGCCTTTAGTCAGCGTACGGGAACAAAGCGCAGCTCACCTGGAGAATTACGTATTAACTGGAGAATTACGTTTTAACTGGAGAATTACGTATTAACTCGACCGAAAGAAATTTAGTTTGTATCAAAACAGCAGGAGTTACCAAATGTAACTTTAGCTTGAAAAAACGTATCAGGATATGGGACAACATCTTGATTTTCAGGTCTTGGGTCTGTTCCCGGACATGCAGTATAGTTAGTCATTCAGTATAGTTAGTCATTCAGTATAGTTAGTCATTCAGTATAGTTAGTCATGCACAACACTGCAAAAAAAAAAAAGTCACGGATTACGCTTACACTACTAGAAACTATTACTATTACTATACACTATGACAGAGAATGGACAGTGGATATATCAGTAGAAGATGATGCCAGAGATGGAACTACCAGGTAGGAGAGATATGGATGCAGTGACGGAGGACATGCAGATAGTTGGAGTCGGAGTAGAAGATGGATTCACATCAAATTTACCCTTTCGTATGGTTGTCCAATCATGATGACGATGCACTTGTCAAACTTTTACTAGCTGGTCGGACCCAAGTCCGTTTCCTTAACCACCAATCCACCACTGCCCCGCAGACGTACTATATGAGTGAAAATGTCCTTCCTTCATTTATATTAAACTGCACATGGAATTATTTTCTCATTCACCTTTGAACTCAGTTCCCACAGAAAGAGGCGACAACAAAAAAACACTCTGTCTGTCCTTTGGTCTGTTGATCTGTTTCCACGGCCTGTGAGCGTCCACTCTTCAGTCTGCTATAAATATGGACAAATATGAAGGGATTTTTCTTTGTTTACACAGACTTCAGCTTCAGTCTGATGCGAACCATCGTTGACCTTTGACCTGGTGCTGGACTGCCACAGCAGCAGCTCCTCGGGAGGTGCAAACTGAGGAGCAAACCATTTTTGAGAAAAATGTCCAGGTCAGAGTCTGTTCCACCTGAACCTCAGTTCTCTGTTCTGTTGGACCAACTACAGAGTGGACCTAAAAATGGTCACAGCCCAAACCCTCCACCGACTTGTCCAGGCACACGGTCTCTGGACCTCGCTCAGAAACCTGATTAGAAACAAACGAAAAAACAAAAAAAGTGAAGAAAACAGACTGAAGTTCATTTACTGAAAACACTTTTCTCTGTGGCATCAAATCTGGACATTTTTACATTTTTCAGTGACATGGAATTTACGTTCATGATACTTGGAATAAAGATTTGTTATATTTTTATATAATTGTCCGCACCAGCCACAAATAAACCAAAATATTTACGTATTATATTCAGGAATGTTGACTTATCCCAATTTTTCCTAATTCATCTTAATTAATCAGGATTCATTAATAGAAGCTCTGTGAAGTGAACGTGTTACTTACAAAACCACAAGGTGTTTATTATTTTACTGAGACAGCAGAGGTCAACCCAGGGGGCGGGGTCTCAGGATGGTACACAGTGGCCACATGCATCTCCACACCACAAGGGGGAAACATGCTTTATCAACACCTCACACACACAGGAAGCAAAGACCGCGGACACACATTCACTTCATGTGTACCGGTGTTCAGACGCCTGCAGGGGTCGCTCACTGAGTCTCTTAGGAACTCAACATCCACAGACTCAGACTCAGAGAGCGCAGAGTGATCATGTACACACACACACACACACACACACACACACACACACGTGTCCCTTACATTCTGTTCCTGTGACTGGCCCCGCATCCTCCTGCAGAACCAAACAGCCGCCGTGAACGCAAGCAGGGCGAGCAGGACGAGCAGGACGAAGGCCATCAGCAGAAGGTACAGGATTAATGTGGCGCCACCTGGTGGAAGGACAGAGACAACTAAAAGGATGTTCAACATGTTTACTGAAGCACTCAGACTGAGGACAGGCTGAGGACTGGTATCTGGTCACATGGTGAGCACTGGTATCTGGTCACATGGTGACCACTGGTATCTGGTCACATGGTGACCACTGGTCTCTGGTCACATGGTGAGCACTGGTATCTGGTCACATGGTGAGCACTGGTATCTGGTCACATGGTGACTGGTCAAATACTCACATGTTCAACTCAGATTTTGGAACAACTTTTAAAACATGGCTGTAACTTTGAAGAATTTTGTTTTTTTTTAACTTGACTTAGTTTTCAACTTATTTTCATAATATTCTTGGTTCACATCACGTTCTTTTTTCTGTCTCTGCCCCTTTTCCTTTGGCAGAATCTCAAAGACGGCAAATAAACATTTCCACTTCCACGGCTTGTTCTGCAATAATTCTGTTAGAGAAACAGGAAGTTCTCAAAATTCCACCGTGTTGTTTTAAAATGCTGATGCTGTAGAACCTCACATCTGTTCTGATGTTTTCATCATTATCAAAAAAAGAAAATCCTCACCTCCCGCTCCATCCACTTTTAAACTCTGGCCTGTCTGAGTGTGTGTGTGTGTGGGGGCGGGGTGGAGGGGGGTGATATTAGTCAAGTGTTTGTTTTTCCCCTGTCAGGCTGCGGCAGGTGAAACACAGCCTCTGGTACAGAGGGATAAATCCAGATCAATTCTTCATATTCAAGCTTCTAAAGTCACATCCAGTCGACACCAGAGCTGCAGCTGACGTTAGCATCAAAGCTAACCTCAGTCACCATTGAGTTTAATGGATGCAATGGATCAATCAGTGCAATGGATGCACCAGTTCATCCAGTTCTAAAACTCACCATTTGATATGACTGCGGTTGTATGTAACCTGCTGCTGCTGCTGCTGCTGCTGCTGCTGTAAGGCGTCACTGCTGCTGCTGCTGCTGCTGTTACTGCTGCGGTTGTTGTTGTTGTTGTTGTTGGTGGTGGTGGTGTCAGTCCAGTTGTTGTTTCTGTTGATTTAGGTGTGGTTGTCGACACTGTTGGTGGTGTTTTGGTCTGATCTACGACTGCAGGCAGACATCAAGTCTTACAACATGGACGGTGCAGACAGCAAGAGCAGCCGAAGGCCAAGAGTTAGGTTTATTAGTCCAACAAAAAAGAAGGGAGGAAGAGAAATGCGCCACCTCATGGTGAGTGTTAGATCTGTTCAGAACAGACTCAGAATAAGTGATGTCATCAACGAGCTAACAACCAGCAGGGGGCTGAGCCACCATCTCGGGCCTCAACCAGAGGTTGAACACAGTCCAACACTGATGTGAACATTAACCACAACAACAGAACAAAAGATAATGTGTTCATAATGACGATAATGAAGCCGCTCTAATTGAACCTCATTAGACGAGTATTCCACAGTACGCAGCAACACGTCGTGAAGATCTGTCGACGACCAAGTACATACAGTCACCACATCAAAAATAAATGTTCTTGTGACAACATTATACGAACACACACACACACACACACACACACCCACGCTCTGTGTTTTACCTCTGGGGCTTTAATAGATCTGAGAAATCTGCCACTCCCTGGGGCTAAAACCTAACAACAGTTCAACCAGTTCCTGTGTTTTCACCTGATGCTGACACAAAGATACAGTGACACGGTTGCTGGTTCAAACTCCACACAGAACGATCCTCAGTTACCACTGGGACTCAAACAGGTGACCTTCTTGCTGTAAGGCAAGACCACAATCCACTCTTCTACCCTGTGGACCCTGACCTTTCAACGTTCTACTGGCTCAGCTGGGTTGTGAACCTTGAGGGGCGGGGGTCGTTATGAAACTATCCTGGACATTTCTAATGGACCATTTCCTGATTGGCCTGTTATCTTTGTTAGCGTCTGTTGTTGGGTCTGAGGGGCGGCACAGAGGGCAGAGGTCGACGATGAATTTTGAAAAGGAAAAGGAAATGAAACAAGTTGTTGTAGCAAACGCCCAAAAGACTTATGGGAGAAATAGTCACAAACTAATGTGAAGAACAATTAGCAGAATATGGAAGAGTTAGCCAGATAATGTTAGTCAGATAATGTTAGTCAGATAATGTTAGCCAGATAATGTTAGTCAGATAATGTTAGTCGGATAATGTTAGCCGGATAATGTTAGCCGGATAATGATAGTCAGATAATGTTAGCCGGATAATGTTAGCCGGATAATGTTAGTCAGATAATGTTAGCCAGATAATGGTAGACGGATAATGTTAGCCAGATAATGTTAGTCAGATAATGTTAGCCAGATAATGATAGTCAGATAATGTTAGCCGGATAATGTTAGCCGGATAATGTTAGTCAGATAATGTTAGTCGGATAATGTTAGCCGGATAATGTTAGTCAGATAATGTTAGTCAGATAATGTTAGCCAGATAATGTTAGCCAGATAATGTTAGCCAGATAAGTTCAGTATTTGGTCTGGTCTGGTACTGGCCCCGCCCCCTTGTGTGAATGGACAGTGCAGCGTGAATGGAGACTTTAGCCTCATTAACAGGTGAAATGACCATGACTTACCAGACGGAGTCACTTGTGAGTAAAGATCACACACAGGGTCTGCAAAGAGAACACAAGTGGACATGAGTTCAGGTTTGGTTTGATCAAAGAATCTAATCGATCAATACGTCGATCCTCGTCTCACTCAGTCCACTGAAACACCTGACTCTAACCTGACCCAGATTCTTAATCTTGAACTCTGACCTCCAGGTCGGACTGAGGAGAGCGGCCACGAGGACAGAACCAGAAACACACACATGCAGACCTAAGTGTATGAAGGGGACACGGTTGGTACTCACCAAACCTGCAGCCTGTGACGAGGAGAGAAAGAAAACCAGGAAGAAGATTTCATTAGAGCTGGATTTGAATTCTGTGTTATCTCTCCCCTGATTGGTTACTGCACAGCTCTACAGGTTCACAACCGCAGTGGCAGTAACAAATATGATGAATGAGTAGAACAAACAGGTTTGACACGTACCAGGGGGGGCCTCTTCAGGGGAGGTGGCCAGAACGTTGGCCGAGAGACACATGAGGTGATAGAACGAGATCCTCTGAGAAGTCTGCTGCTGGCAGCTGCTCTTGTCAAAATCCTTCTAGGGTGGGGACAAAGACAATGTCCATCACACCCTGACCAGGGGCAGGGGCAGGCTTAGAGGCAGAGACGGGGGGTGAACAAACACATGACTCCCATATGACGCCCCCCCCACACCCCCCCACCCCCC
>NC_024323.1:15862490-15864217 GCF_000523025.1 Cynoglossus semilaevis
CCCCCCCCCCCCCCCCCCCCACTCACAGTGTCAAAGCAGTGATAGTACATGGAACAAAGATGAGCCAAAGACACATTCTTTGAAGTTTCAAAGGTTTCACAGGCCTTCCACAGAGTACAGAGGAGTCGGTTCTGTTGAAGGAGGGACAGACGTCAGTACCACCAGATCAGTGACATCACGTCAGTGACATCACGTCAGTGCTTTTCAATGGACTCACATTTGGTCGGTCTGCATCCACGAGCGGGAAGTCCAGTGTCAGGTTTCCCCCTCCCTGTGAAGTAACAGACAAACACACAGTCACACCCCAACAACTACCCCCCTCCTCCCCCCCCACCCTCCGTCTTCTTTAGTGCTGTTTCCTGTTGGAGGAATCATGACTAGAATCTGAACCACACGTGTCAAACTGAGACTTCATTCCAGTTTTTAGTTTTGGCCCAGTCTGGTCTCAAGCATCGAGGAGACGTTCCTCCGTCCCTCACTGCAGTTTGTGGTTGATTAATGTCGCTCTTTTCTTCTTCTTCTTCTTCTGCTGTGACGTGAGGGTAAAAGGTTAAAGGTCGGCACTTTGAAGTCCAGGTGTTTTCACCAGTCTTTACAGGACTGACAGTTTACAACATGAGTCCTGCTGTGTCAGTGTGACGTTCAGATAGACAGACGGAATCACAGACGGAATCACAGACGGAATCACAGACGGAATCACAGACGGAATCTCAGACGGAATCACAGACGGAATCACAGATGGAATCACAGACGGAATCTTCATGTAAAGATAATTTTTTAAATATTTAAAAATGTGAAACTGCAGTACTAGGAGTACTACTGCAGTACTAACAGGAGTCTGTTGTATTTTTAAAAATGTGATGATCCTTAAAGTGAGGGGCGCTGTCTTCAAAAAGGGATAAAAGAATAAAAGTTGATGGTCAGGTCATAGTTGAAGGGATGAGGGTCAGTTTTTGACCTTACCCAGGATCTCATGTCGAAGTACTCCCAACAGTTGGGTCTTGAGAGGGGAATAGACGCCACCTACAGCCGAGGAAAAACAAACAGAAACAGGTTAGCTAAAAGAAGCTAAGCTAACGTTGTGATTCCTCCTTCAGTTACTCTGCACCCCATCTGTCAGGTCATGTGATCATCACGATCATCATTAAATATGATCTTTGTTCTAAACAGCTGCTGTGTCCCTCTACTGGTGTTTTAGTGGACAAACCATTAGCATAAGTTAGCACTGGTCACTGGTTCTGTTCCCACGGCTCTGTTGACCTAACCACCGGGCCAACGTCTGCCTTGAAGAAACAGTCGTCATGTCATCATGTTGCATTGCACAAGTCATGATATTTTGAGTGTGTGACCATCTGCTGCCAAATATAAAAACAGTCAGAGCCGTCGACTGAGCGCAAATACATGAGATTCGAACCATCGGCGTCGGTAGGAAGAGGAACAGGAAAGACAAGAAGAAAACCAGGAAGACAGAAGAAGAGAAGTAGGTAAAAACAAACCAACACAGGAACAAACAGTTGTCATGAGACCAGTGGCCAACCAGAGACGAGCTGTGAATAATAACTAGTATTTGTCGTTCAAGGTGCAGAGACACATACCAACAGACAGAGGGAGCTGAAGATTCTCCATGAGGACATTCTGCCACAGTGACCATCGGGACTCCAGCTGTGAAAGAACAGACAGAAGAACAGGTCACCGTGTTTGGATCGGTACCTGCTGGACACTGAGTC
>NC_024323.1:15864815-15876390 GCF_000523025.1 Cynoglossus semilaevis
TGTGTGTGTGTGTGTGTGTGTCAATGGAGACAGTCTACTCACATTCCACCATCAGAGCCAATGTGCCCGTGGGCTAAACAGTGTAACACACACACACACACACACACACACACGTCCTGGAGGAGCTGCTCTGTGTGGACCAGTTCCAGTACATGTGTTTTGTCATGTTCCTGCAGGACGGGACTTGAGGTGACAGAAACAAACGTGACTACAAACGAACAGCTACAACAAACGAACAACTACAACAAACGAACAACTACAACAAACGAACAACTACAACAAACGAACAACTACAACAAACGAACAACTACAACAAACGAACAACTACAACAAACGAACAACTACAACAAACGAACAACTACAACAAACGAACAACTACAACAAACGAACAACTACAACAAACGAACAACTACAACAAACGAACAACTACAACAAACGAACAACTACAACAAACGAACAACTACAACAAACGAACAACTACAACAAACGAACAACTACAACAAACGAACAACTACA
This sequence comes from Cynoglossus semilaevis, assembly GCF_000523025.1. Lineage (NCBI taxonomy): Eukaryota > Metazoa > Chordata > Actinopteri > Pleuronectiformes > Cynoglossidae > Cynoglossus > Cynoglossus semilaevis. The sequence goes on from NC_024323.1 coordinate 15,865,332, forward strand.
ACAAACGAACAACTACAACAAACGAACAACTACAACAAACGAACAACTACAACAAACGAACAACTACAACAAACGAACAACTACAACAAACGAACAACTACAACAAACGAACAACTACAACAAACGAACAACTACAACAAACGAACAACTACAACAAACGAACAACTACAACAAACGAACAACTGGGGGGGGGGGGGGGGGGAGATGTGTGGAATGAAAGTCTTTCATTCATTCGTAGTTGTTAAGCAACGCTTCCACTAGGGGCAGTGCTGAGTTCCTTCACTTCTTGGAGCGTTCGTGTGACCAAAGATGAACGACATGGTGACGTCACACGTGTGAAAACAGTTACATCGAAAGCAACTGCACAAAGGAAGACGTTTCATCCAAGAGACTGACCTCCACTGACCTCCACTGACCTCCACTGACCTCCACTGACCTCCACTGAACTCCACTTCTGACTGAACACTGATCTTGATGGTCAGTCAGTTGCTTTCGATGTAACTATTTTTTGGTACAAACCATTAAAGCACAAACGCGACACACACGACAGGGACTAATATGGATGATTTGGACACGGGGGTCAGAGGGGAGGGGAGGGGTCAGAGGGGAGGGGAGGAATACTTTGAGGAGTTGTTAAATGAGGAAAATGAAAGGGAAAGTAGAAACGAGGAACCAGAGACTAGTAGGAAGAAGGTAGATCAGGTTAGAAAGGATGAAGTTAGAAAAGCCCTGAAGAGGATGAAGAAATGAGGAGAGTCAGGTGGTCCTGATGACATACCAGAGGAAGTATGGAAGTGTTTAGGAGAAGTGGCGGGAAATTTCCTGACTGGGTTGTTTAACAGAATTTTAGAGACTGGCAAGATGCCTGATGAGTGGAGGAAAAGTGTTCTGGTGCCAATGTATAAGAAGGCTGATGCACAGAGGGGTAAGAACTACAGAGGGATAAAGTGGATGAGTCATAGAGTAGTTGAAGCTCGGTTGAGGCAGGAAGTGGAGATTGGTGAACAACAGTATGGTTCAGACCACAGAGAAGTACAGTGTGTAAAGGAAAAGGCAGAACAGTGAAATAGTGAGGTTAGAAGGAGCAGAGGTGGTGGAGGTGGAGGAGTTTAGGTACTGATGAGGACCAACTGTTCAGAGCAGTGGAGACTGTGGAAGAGAGGAGAAGAATAGAGGACAGGCAGGATGGAACAGCTGGAGAACAGTGTCAGGAGTGATCTGTGACAGAAGAGAGTCAGCTAAGATGAAGGGAAAGGTTTACAGGACGGTGGTGAGACCAGCCATGATGTATGGTTTAGAGACAGTAGCAGTAGGCAGAAGACAGGAGGTGGAGCTGGAGGTGGCAGAGTTAAAGATGCTAAGATTCTCTCTAGGAGTGACAAGAATGGACAGAATCAGGAATGAGGTCATTACAGGAACAACACAGACAGGAAGGTTAGGAGACAAAGACAGAGAAGCCAGATGGAGATGGTTTGGACATGTCCAGAGGAGGGACAGTGGAGACATTGGTAGAAGAATGTTAGAGATGGAGCTACCAGGCCAAAGAGGAGATATATGGATGCAGTGAGGGAGGACATGCAGATAGTTGGAGTCAGAGGAGGAGATGCAGAGAACAGGGACAGATGGAAATCAATCATTTGCTGTAGCTGGAAAAAAAAGGGACTAAGCCGAAAGAAAAAGAAGAAGGACACGGGGAGGGGGCTGCGTGACGTCACAGGCCAGAACAAGTCTTTTGTAAATTACTTCAAAGCTTTAATTGCACAAACACATTTTTTACGGCACAAACGAACAACAGCGCTATTTCAGTATTATGAAGAGAACCGTGGAGTGACAGGACAGAAAACCGAGTGCGTGTCTCCAGGTCACGTCAGTCCAACCAGCGATAAACCTCTCTCTCTCTCTCTCTCTCTCTCTCTCAGACAGCGTTACGACGGGACACGCACACATCTGATCACGGTTCTCGGTTCTTACCGTCCTCGGTTGTTGACTCCGTCCGCCCTGTCTGCTCCGCTGCGGCGCTGCTCACATTCTGAGATTTTTCACTTTCACTTTTGTCCCCTTTAACTCCTCTTCATAGGCGGCCTCTCAAACACGCGTGGCGTCATGGAGGAGATTCCAAACACACACACACTCACTCACTCACTCAGATAAAGTCATGTCTTTTTTTAATTCCACGGTTGGGAGTGTGTTCACATGGGAGGGCAAAGAGGAGGGGCAGGGGCATTAATAACTCAAACCTGTTGATTCAAACCTTGAATCAACAGAACTCGAACGTTAAAAACAAACGTTTAATCCCAGACCGAGATTAAAACGTTGGAATATTTGAAACAAATCAGTCGAATCGCTTTTAAACACGAACGTCACAGTTGTCTTTCACTTCCGTTTACACTGACGTCTGACGGAGGAGCGAACAACCAACCAAAGGTATCCAATCTCACCGCCAAATCAACGCAGGCATCGAGGCGTATATGACGTCACGAACACTCCCGTCGTGTGCATTTCAAAGTTGAAACATCCGTTTTCTTCAGTTCGACAGAAAACCACAGCAGTGAAGAACAGACGATGGAAACGTGGAAAAGTCAGTAAAAGTTTTATTTTATACAAACGCCGTCACCACTGTTTATAAACATGTTACAAAAAAAAAAACAAACAAACAAAAAAAAAAACAAGGTTCACCATAAACAAAGTCGTGACAGTAACAACAGAAGGTTCTGGACTCAGTAAACCACATCAGCACCGACCGGGGTTAGAACACAATCTGTACCTGGTTTAAAAAAATGTTACAACTTTAATCAATGTTGTTAAAATCAGATGAAGACGATGTCACTTCACTCACTGCTTCACGGACCGGGGTCCGTGGGCCCAGACCGGGGTCCGTGGGCCCAGACCGGGGTCCACTGACCCAGACCGGGGTCCGTGTTAATGCTCTGGTCTTTGAACAGTGTGAAAACGACAAGTTAAACACGTTGAACCTGAAACCAACAAAAGACACAGTAACAAATATATTTTGAATAATCTACGACACAGGGTTAGAGTTAATGAGTTGGTTATCGCTATGCTAGGTTAACAGGACTGCACTGGTCAGGTCCCGATACCTCCTAGATCTGTGATTGGTCACATGACACCGACTCTGTCACACAGGGAGGGAGAACAAACAGCCAAACCATCAGTGACAGGAAGTGTTACTGATAAACCAGTATTTAACCATCAACCTAGTTCACTGTTAACCTGTAATTAAGCTAACCGTAGACCTTTACACCCCCCCCCTCCCTCTGCCCCCCCCAGCTCAGTGGATCAGCTGTTTGGCCTCATTTCACACTGGCTCCAAAAATAAACTTCAAATAAAAACCCACATCATTAATCTGGTCGTTTCATGATGAATGTTTCACTTCAACGACTTCCTGTACAATAAATATCACTCTGTCGGAACTCAAGTGTCGACAAACGGGAAAAAAAGAAAGAAAGGAAGTCAGGGATGGACCTTTGACCTTTTCACAACCACAGAAACATGTACGTGTGTGTGTGTGTGTGTGTGAAACAGTAACCAGAACAAAAATTGACATGGTCCTGTTTAACCCTCAGGTTTCCCTCCCTTTTCCTCCACACTTTAAAAAGTCAAAGTTCATGGACTATTTCCACAAGGAGCTGCTGTTAAGGAGCTCCTCTTCCTCCTCCTCCTCCTCCTCCTCCTGCTGCTGCACTCAGAGGAGCTTCTTGGACTGACGCTGCTCCGTGGCCCTGGAGGACGAGGAGGTCTTGGGGTCAGAGGACAGGACGGTCATGATGTCTTTGAGAGCTTGACTTATCTTGGCTCCGAACCTGTGGGAGTCCTGAAACCAAGACGGAAAACAGACGATGAGGGGGGGGGGGGCTGTGGGTCTCAGGACGACTGTCCTCGTCACGGAGCCACACTGAGACTGATGTCAACAGGGTAGTTTTACTCACAGTCTCGCTGCAGGAGTTTTTGGACGACACGTGGAAGTTGATCAAATCCTCGCCGACGATGATGTAAGAAACGCCGTATCCGTCGTCTGCCACCTGACAGGAGCGGGAAAATCACACACGAGGTCAGCAGGAGCAGACTGACCGCTGAGGCGTCTCGTCAGGTCTAGGTCAAAGACTTGGTCCACGCTAAGAAAGTTACGATGATGAAATGTGAAACGTCCAATCACAGCCCAGTGAAGGGAGATCTTCATCATCATCATCATCATCATCATCGTTTCATATTCACCGTAACTCCACGGCTCATCGTATTTATTCACACAGCCATAATGACATGGTGTAACCATCTGTGATGAGGAAGTATTTCAACAACAACAACAACATTTGAACATCTGCAGCAGGCGTCCAGCTGCGCCCCCTGCAGACTCACTCCGTGCACTGTAGCACATCACTTCACAGACAAGTGAAGGAGAGGACTGTTGCTATAGCAACCAAATGGGACAGGGTTGTATTCCTTCATTTCATAAAGTTATCGATGATGAAAGTTCTGAAACGAGCGCCTTGTTTGTTGAAAGGAAACAGGGTCAAACAATGGGACAGGAAGAAGTCAACTCACCGGTCCAAAGCCCCCGCCCAGGGAGATGTAGTCGGGGTTGTTTTTGAGGTCAAACAGTTCCATCTGCTGCACCGGAGTCTGACTGGTGGAGAGACGCCACGGCTCCGACAGAACCTGGGAGGTGGAGGTGGAATGGAATCAAAGTGAAGTCAGCAGGGGGCAGCAGTGAGTGGCTTAGCGGTTAAGGAAGCGAACTTGGGTCTCAGGTTCGAGTCCACCAAGTTACCACTGAGGTGCTCTGAGCAAGGCACTGTCCCCACACACTGCTCCACAGGTGTTAAAGCCGCCCCCTGCTGGCTGTGGTGAAGGGTTAACATTTGGTTGTGTGCAGTGGTGCAGTGGTGGTGCAGTGGTGGTGCAGTGGTCAGTGGTGCAGTGGTGGTGCAGTGGTGCGGTGGTGGTGCGGTGGTGCAGTGGTGGTGCAATGGTGCAATAACAAGGAGTTCACTTTCCTTTCTATCTGTAGGGTAAACACTGGACAAATTACTGTGTAATTACTGTGTAATTACTGTGTGTGTGTGTGTGTGTGTGTTCTAAGGTCAGTTACAGATCATCTGCTGTACATGGCAGGAAATACAACATCGAAAGTCAAAAAAAGGACTTGGAGAAGAATTGTGTCTTTGACCTGAAGTCACGACCTGAAGTCACGACCTGAGGTCACGACCTGAGTCCTCGTCTTGTCAGATTGGAGTGGATTTAAAAGCTCATCCAAAGGTGTGATGTTTTAACAGATTTCCATTTGAGATGAGTCAAATATCAGACGTGATCTGAAGATCAAACCGGTCTGAACTGGTTCTAGACATCGACCTGTGACACTCTGGGACCGTTACCTCTTTAAGGAACGACGACTCCACCCCCAGGTACTTGGACACCACATACAGACAGAAGAGGTGTCTGTCTATTCCAGCTCCAGTCATGGCCATTCGATAAAGGTTCTGATGTTTCTCCGACGCCAGGCGGAACAGGCGTCTGCACTGGTCAGCTGACTGTAAAACACCACACTCTTCAGTTCATGCCTCAAAAGAGAAGAGAAGAGAAGAGAAGACTGAGGCGTCTCGTACCTCTCCACCTTCCAGAGCTTTGACAAAGTCGGAGCTCTCGTTGGAGCAGGATCGAACCGTCTCCGTCCTGCCCTCTCTGAACAGACGGGTCATCGAGGCCTCGTAGGTCAGGCAGAAACCACCGCGGTCCTGGGGAGAAAAAGAAAAAAGATTCAGTTTCCTGTTTGGATGATAAATGCAGTATATCATATATGTATCTACATAATCGGGGTGAGGCACCCTGAAGTACGCCAGCTGCAGGCTGATCTGGATGAAGGCGTCTGGGCTGACGCGCAGCTTCTTGATCCGCCCTTTGCCAAACTCTCTGAAGGGAAAGATGTAGCAGTCCACGGTGTCGGCCAGCGCCTGGGCCACGGACAGAGATCTTTGGACCTGGACCTCAACCTGACCAAGGGAGAAGGCGGGAAAATAAAAACTTAAAACTGGAGCCAAGAGAAGAGACAACCTGAAAACACCTGGAGAAAAAAGGAAGAGGACAAAAGGAAGAGGACATGTTGTTGTTGTTGTTGTTGTTGTTGTTGTTGTTGTTGTTGTTGTTGTTGTTGTTGTTGTTGTTGTTGTTGTTGTTGTTGTTGTTGTTGTTGTTGTTGTTGTTGTTGTTGTTGTTGTTGTTGTTGTTGTTGTTGTTGTTGTTGTTGTTGTTGTTGTTGTTGTTGTCTCAGAACTGCAGCGCCACCTAACGAGGACACCTCTATCTGCCACTCAGTGCTGAGTATTCAGATACTGAGCGCCTGGTGTCATGTGACAGATCAGCCAATCACCTCACACTCCATCTGAAGTTTGACACTGTAGTACAGTGACAACACTACACTGAGGAGGAAATGATGGCGTGATAACAAGGATGATGTCATCACACAGAGTAGACAGTGTGGAGAAGAACAAAGTAAAAAACAGGAAAACGCCTCTGGTTTTTCCCAGACTTCTGTTCTGTCCCAAACACAGAGGCAGAATTCTAAGAACTGAACCTTTTCATATAAAGAGCCGTCAGTTCTTCACTTTCCTTCTGCTCTTCTCCTGTTGGAGCAGCGCAGTGGCAGAGAAAGAGAAAGTAAAGAGCTGAAACTGTGGAAAACAGTGGTGAGGATTTAAACAAACACCGCCCCCTGCTGTGCAGTTGGTTCAACTACACTGTGTATTATGTCAACTTCATCTTTACAACTGAGAGTGAAGCCCAGGTAAATGTCTCCAGAGAGCATGATCTAGTCCTGGGGGGAGGGGTGGGGTGGTGGAGACCAAGTCAAGGAATCAAACACACACACACACACTAACACATACCTCTGAGGGAATGTCCCAGAAAAGTCTCTGAGGGTACGGTAGTGACCGGTCCACGTCGCCCTTACAGTGGCCGTCCTCAATGTAGCCCAGCTGGAAGGCATCTGTGGCCAGTGTGTACTGGGTGTACTGGAGGAGAGGAGGAGGAGAGGAGGAGGAGGTGAGGAGGAGAGGAGGAGGAGAGGAGGAGGAGGTGAGGAGGAGAGGAGGAGAGGAGGAGGGGAGGGGGGGGGGGGGAGGGGGGGGGGGGGGGGGGGGAGGAGAGGAGGAGAGGAGGAGGTGAGGAGGAGAGGAGGAGGAGGGGAGGAGGAGAGGAGGTGAGGAGGAGAGGAGGAGGAGAGGAGGAGGAGGTGAGGAGGAGAGGAGGAGGAGGGGAGGAGGAGAGGAGGTGAGGAGGAGAGGAGGAGAGGAGGAGGGGAGGGGGGGGGGGGGAGGGGGGGGGGGGGGGGGGGGAGGAGGTGAGGTGGAGAGTCATATGTCCTGCCATTTGAAAGTTTTCTATTGACTAAAGAACCTACTGTAGATCTTACTGTTCAAACACCAACAACAGTGGAGACAATGAACCACCGGTCCTTTAGAACCACTGGTCCTTTAGAACCACTGGTCCTTTATAGAACCACCGGTCCTTTATAGAACCACCGGTCCTTTATAGAACCCCCGGTCCTTTAGAACCACCGGTCCTTTATAGAACCCCCGGTCCTTTAGAACCCCTGGTCCTGTTTTTTTTCTGTACAGATGTTTGAGGAGTTGACCCCTTTGAGCTGCTCCTCCTCCTCCTCCTCCCTTTCTTACTGACTGTTTTCTTACTGACTGTTAGTTGTCACCCTGTAAGGGTCCACTCCTCAGGGACCGTATTAAACATCTGTGGACCCCCCTCCCTCCCCCCTCTCCGCTCAGAGCCTAATACGAGGATCAAACCTCACCTCCCAGAGGTGGGCAATGGTGGGGGCATCAGCCCAGGAATGTTCTGCATTCAGGCCATTCTTCCCATTCTTGTATATGACGATGGAGAAGGATTTATCAAACCACCTGGAACACACACACACAGAGACAGTCTCTTAGTTAACGGTTTATCATTAACTAATAAAGATACAGGCCTAGTCCTCAATGACTGACGCCCACACACACACACACACACACACACGCTCTCATCTTCTCACCTGTCGTAACATTTCCCGTGCAGCAGGGACTTGGCGTAGCGGTCCAGGTTTCCCTCCGGATCGTCTCCTCTCATGCCCTGCTCTTCATCGTCCAAGGTGACAAAGAACGCCGCCCTCTCTATGATGTCCAGCGAGCGCTTGTTGACACCGGAGCTGAAGAATTTTTTTCTGGTTTGAGCCCAAGGAACCCTTGACAGGAAAAGATCAGATGAATTAACCCAGGACTTGAGTGGACATGAACCCTGACCAGGGCTGGTTGTCTCTACTTCACTGCATTTTAATATAAAATGTCCTGATCCTTATTCTTGTAGCTTCCAGATCAACCGTTCACTGTCCGTCTCTGGGTGGTTTTTTGGTTTTTTACTCACTTTAATATAAAATGTTTCCTTAATTATTATTATTTTATGATTAATATATTTGTTTATTTCTATGTTTTTGATGTTTTGATGGGGGATTTAATTAAATTAATTCACAGTATATTTCAGGGGGGCTGGAACAAATTTGTTTATATTTAGTTCTATTTAATGGGGGGGTGGAGGGGGGGTCGTGGCACGGATTAGCCTGGTATCCTGAAGCCCCGCTGTATTTAATATGAGGTCTACTCCCTTCCTTTGTCGGAGGAAAAACAAGGGAACTGAAAGCAACCATTGGTGTAAAAGGTGTACTCTGGTGCCCTCTTGTGGCCAGAGGATGCTGGTCAGTGGTGTTTATCCGACGTCTCTTTCCTCCTGGCTCTTAAAGTTTACGGTTTATTTGTTGAACCGATTATTAAATCCTGCCATGTCACAACACCTTAAATCTAACGTCCAGCAGCTCTGAGGGAGAACGTTCTGGACACTAGATGTCAGTGTAGATACACCAGCCTGAAGACACCCCCCCCCTACCTGTCTCCAGCAGTCAGAGCCCCCAGTTTTTCCTCTCCTGGCTGTGAGGGGGAGGAATCCTCCAAGATCCTCTGAACCTGGTACTCAATTTCCCGAGGGGAAAGCAGTCGACCGGCGTGGTACACCCACAGCCGGAAAAAGCGCCCCTTGTGGTAGACTGCCACAAACTCACTGTCCTGCCAGTGCTGTATGACATCTGCAGAGAGCAAAAGAAAAGTATTCAATCAAGCCGCACTTTGTCAATAGAACATGCTCTACACAAGTGTGAGAAAGTGTGTCTCCAGAGGGGGGCAGCAGAGTACAGAAGAGGTGCAATATGATTTTTATTACATTTCTTTTTGTAGAAACAATGAAATGAAAATTTGTTCATCAATTATATATATATAATAATTATTTTATATAACAAAATAATAACAGTGTGTTTGTGTGTGTGTTGCTAGGTTACCAGTCTCCTCTCCGGGGGTGCGTGTTGTGTTGAACATCCTCTCACACTGAGCGGCACACAGAGGGATGACCGTACCAGGAACAAAACTCTGACACACAGGCACACACACACACACAAACACGTTTATCAGCACCATGAGTACTTCATGCATCAGCAACAGGACCACACTGTATATTCCTAAGTTCTTTGTGTCGACAACTGTCGCCCCCTACTGGTAGTTTGGCCTTTATCCTCAGAGTTCCACATGGATAGAGGGAGCTCACATGATGAGTGCTGAGAGACGGTCAACTTTTTTATAAACCTTTTTATATTTAATAAATATATGTGTGTGTTTATTCGTTCTCCACCCGTCACAAAAATGTCACACAGACACACCCAGGTCTATCAGTAATGCGGTCCTACCGGTTTGAGTTCCTCTCTGTTCAACTTGCGTCGATAGAGAAGCAGAGCCGTGATGGTGTTTCCTGCTCTGGCCGCCTGCAGGGGGGTTGGTGTCACGTACAGGAAATCCTGTTTAAAAACAAAACCAAAATAAAATAAAAGGTGATGTTCAATCAGATCCTCAATTCTCTGTGGAGTTACTGAACCACCAGACCTGGATGATACATCAAAAATGTTTTATAGAAGGTGAAAATAGGAATAAAAATCATTTCAGTTGTTGTTGTTGTTGTTGTGTTGTTGTTGTCAGTGTTACACTGCGGTGGTTACCATGCCGTAGTAGTTACTGTTGACCATGATTGGACCTCGACCCCTCAAGTAAACATATTCCTCCCACCAGTCACTGACCTGGAACAAAGACAAGTTACATTCATTTTCTGTTTCATGATTTAAGGAAACAACCACATCACAAATTATCTGACTCATCCAGCAGGGGGAGCTCTAGGAAAAAGCAAATGTGGCCTATGCCAAGAGCTGGCTTTGAAAACTGGGATGTGAACATGATGAATAAGAAGTACAGTGACAAATACTACACATGGCAAAAAAAAAAAAACTTTACGTTTTCTTCATTATTACATCATCAATAATGACTTACTCAACGTACAAACAAATTCAGAGAAAAGGTCAATAACAGTAGTTGTTTATGTTTTAATGAATTCCACATTAACTATCGTCTACTTATCCTGAGGATTTTAGTTCCTTCAACTGAGGAAGCAGACTGACGCAGGTCGACGTCAGTCAGGATGAAAAGTTATGAAAAATAAGAAGTAGTGAATGAAGTAGTGAATGACGTAGTGAATGAAGTAGTGAATGAAGTAGTTAATGACGTAGTGAATGAAGTAGTGAATGAAGTAGTGTGTACTCACATAGTTTGTAGCCCACAGTGCTTTAAGCTTCAGGTAGCGCTGGAGTCGATTTCCCAAACTATTTTCAAACAGCTGACTCAGTTCAGTCATTCGCTCAAACTCTACATCATTGAGCAAAGGACGCACAGACTCCAGGTGCTGGGGGGGGGGGGAGAACGTTTGAGTCAGGTGTTCAGTCCTTCCTGGTCTGGTGTGTGAGTGTGTGTGTGTGTGTTCTCACCCGACTCAGTGTGTCCTTGATGGCAGGAACAGGCAGGTGAGGTAGAGAGGTTTGATAGCTGTACAGCATGGGCTTCCTGCTGGACAACAACCTGAGCAGAGTCTGTGTGGAACCAAGAGAAGAAGAAGAAAAAAAAAAAAAAAAAAAAACCAAAA
>NC_024323.1:15877073-15878951 GCF_000523025.1 Cynoglossus semilaevis
AAAAAAAAACCCAAGTCTATTTCTGTTTCATTAACAACAACATTAACGTCAGGACGTGACCAGTTTGTGATGTCATCTACATATTGTCGTGACTATAGTATCTCAGTGTATCCTACGGCCCCCGTCTCCTGGTACCTATCGTATGGACGGACTCTCGACGGTCCACCGACCCAGTCCCAGCTGTGATTGGCTCCTGACTCTGGTAGAAAAACAGAAAAGTTCTTACCACCCAGACTTTGGTGGTGTTGGAGACACGGCCGTGCTGTTCAAACATCCACTGGTGGTAGGAGAGCAGCAGCTTCAGGCAGAACCTGAGAGTGAGGATGAGGGAGAGCCAGAGCAGCGTGCTGAAGACCAGGGCTGAGACCATGGTCTGGCCCTGAGCGCTGAGGGACACGTGGAGACTACAGGACCACAGAGAAGAACCAGCTTTAATTAGTCTGCTGTTCCAGGGTCAAATACAGTACTTATGTGCACCAACAGAGGGCAGTGTAAGTACCATATTTACAGAGGCAATCATCTGAAACGTTAAACTTTCTTGGGTTAAATTCCAACGGCTGGTTTAGAATTCAGCCGACACCGAGGGCAGCGACCAATGAACAGGAAGAACAGCAGAAGAGACAAGGTCCAACTCCACGTCACCCTGGTTAACCCTGGTCAGACTGTAGGGGTCTCTGGTTAACCCTGGTTAGACTGTAGGGGTCTCTGGTTAACCCTGGTTAGACTGCAGGTGTCTCTGGTTAACCCTGGTTAGACTGCAGGTGTCTCTGGTTAACCCTGGTTAGACTGTAGGGGTCTCTGTTTAACCCTGGTTAACCCTGGTCAGACTGTAGGGGTCTCTGGTTAACCCTGGTTAGACTGTAGGGGTCTCTGGTTAACCCTGGTTAGACTGTAGGGGTCTCTGTTTAACCCTGGTTAACCCTGGTGAACCAGTTGTCAGGTAAGAGGTGAGCTCCACCTGCAGAGAGTCGGGGTCTGAGCCTCAGCTCCCTGACGGTGAAGTAAACTCCATGGAATATTTCTACAATATGAAAGGTGTGTGTGTGTGTGTGTGTGTGTGTGAGATTGAACTGAAAGAACATTTTTCTAATTAATCACTGAGTCATGGTGACTCAGTGATTTTTACTCCATACAGTGACAGAAACATGGGCCCGGGTGTGTGTGTGTGTGTGTGTGTGTGCGCAGCAGACAGTGTCAAACACAGCACGGACACAGAGGAAGTAGGGCAAAGTTCAAGTGCAGAGGAAACACCCCCCCACCCCCCCCACCACCCCATGATGACTCATGTGTTGGTCACATCTGATTGGTCAGATCAGTCTACACCACTGCTACCAGCTACAGACCACACTGGTCTGTCATTAGACTTGGGTCGTGGCCAGTGTTTGGGCACCAGTGGACACTGTCCCCCTACTGTCCCCCTACTGTCCCCCTACTGTCCCCCCACTGTCCCCTCACCTCTGCTGTTTGAGCTGCTGCCTCTGTCAGTTGTCCTTCACACACAGACACAGACACAGACAGATGTACATATATATATATATGAATACAACTGAGTCAGGACTGAGTCAGGACTGAGTCAGGACATGGAGACTGTAGACTGTAAATCTCAGAGACTTTGATGGAGACAACTGTTCTTCAGTCACATCCTCACTGAACACAACATCACGTTTCCTCTGTGTGTGTGTGTGTGTGTGTGTGTGTGTGTGTGTGTGTGTGTGTGTGCAGTACCTCAGAGGCAGGTGTTGTTGTATCTTGGCGATTAGACCCATGCTGGGATCAGAGCGCATGTACATGGTGGCCAGGATGGCGATGACGACGAACAGCCATGAGGAGGGGCTGGCGGGGTAGACGCCCTTTATCAGCCTGTTCTGTTGACACAAG
>NC_024323.1:15879100-15887108 GCF_000523025.1 Cynoglossus semilaevis
CGCCTTCAAATTCTAGTTTGTTTGAAATACAAGAGCGCTGCCGTCTCCACTGGAGATGAAAACACGTCTGTACATGTCAGGAGCCACTCATCATTCCTGACCCACAGACCTGGGAACAAACACCGACCGCAATCCACTGACACGTCACTGACACCAGCTTTTACACGTCGTCTTAAAGGTGCAGTTCATGGATTTTCACCTGTTATTGTTGTTTGGCACTAAACACTAACCATCCGACCACTCCCCACTGTACGACCTGCTCACTCCCCACTGTACGACCTGCTCACTCCCCACTGTACGACCTGCTCACTCCCCACTGTACGACCTGCGTACGACCCGCTCACTCCCCACTTCACGACCTGCTCACTCCCCACTGTACGACCTGCTCACTCCTTGTATTTGTGTTTGCAGTGCCCCCTTTAGTTCAAGGTGAGAATGGCGACACGCTGCTCTTACCCTGATGCGGCTGACGCGTTTCTTCCATGATCGGACTCCAGACAGGTAGATCTGGTTCAGTGCCTGGTAGGACAGCTGCAGGTCGATGCCCTCAGGCGTTATGGTGAACTGAAAGGCCACGGCCTGGTGGGCTTCAGCCATTGCTGTGGAAACAGGAGGATCAATCAAAGGAGTGGATCTAGAAGCATTTCTTTTAAGAATTCAAGTAGGAAAACGAAACAACACGCCTCTAAGAAGTCTTTCCCAGATACTGTTTTACAGCCAATTTCCTTATAAATGGGATTCAGTCGTTAGAGCGCTGAGAGCAGCGGTCACTTTGACAATCACCAAAACTTAGACACGAAACACAATCATCTGTATTTAGCTTCCTGGCTACGTGCTAATTCAATGTCACTCTCTCCCTCATTATACTGACTGACTGAAGCCATTGTTACCACGACCGGTTCCACCTGTCACCTCCAGGTGTGAAGAGCCAATCAGAAGAAAGAATCCACTCAACTAACCCTAACCCTGATCTTCACCCAGGATCACTGCAGTGACAGTTAGTTATTATTATTATTACTACTATTATTATTAAAGCTTCTCCAGTCCTTTAACTGGTTCTTGACCCAAACCAACCTGGTCATGTGGATGATGGAAATTATAATATTTAAATCAAACAATCCTTTCAGATGACGTTTGTGTGTGTGTGTGTGTGTATGTGTGTGCATTCAGGCAGAGACGCAGGAAAGGAGTACTACACACAGTACTACACACAGTACTACACACAGCCTGACGTGACGTGAGCGCTGTGAGGTCACTGGCAGCATCTGGGTCTGCGTGTGTGCGGACTCTGACGGCGTCTGTCCGCTGCAGCGTGAATGGGATGGAAAGGCGGAGGTGGGAGGAGGACCAGAATGTTGCTTCTCGTGGCTTCAAACTGTTAAAGTTTTACTGGCTGTGAACTGTGGCCAGAACCTTAACTTTGACACACTTCACACCAGGAGGCATACGTCACGAGGTGGCAATGATTGGCCAAAACAACGCCTGTATTCTCTGTCGCCGGGGCAGCTCCATATACAGTGTAACGTACACAGGAAAGGAGCAGACGGTCTGCAGCCACGGGCTCCTCCTTCACACACAAACGCTGCCCTGGTGTCTTTTATTTCAGATGTGTGAGTTCTTGTTTTATCTGGGACATTTGAGTTGGCTGAAAAGTCCATTTCAAAACATAAACACAAAGGTTTATTTTAAATGTCAGCAAACTCGTTCTACCTGCAGGATGATAAAGGCCCTGCGTCGGCTGAAACCATCAGTGTCCAGGTCTAAACTGGTGTGTGTGTGTGTGTGTGTGTGTGTGTTAGTGAACCCACCAGTCCAGGTCCAGACGTTAATACTGCACTCAATAACAACATGTTTACAGAAAGATCAATCTGTGATTGGGAGAAAACTAACATTAAAAATGATCACGTATGACATCACTACTTTAGTTAAAGATTATAGGTTGACGATTCCACAGCAACAAAAGTGAATTAATCACTTAATAATCAGAAGTTTTAGTAATAGTTTTATAGTTTAATATCGTTCATATCAGTTTAAAAATATAAAAAAAAAAACCATTTACTCTTAAGAAATATTGAGAATTGTCTCTCTTGTATCTTTAGGGAGAGAATGAAGAGAGAACAGGTGTGAAAAGCCCTGGGTAACATTTCTCAGTGATTCTGTGTGTTCGGTCGGGTGTGGTCGGTCTCTTATCCAAACATTCTGTTTGGTCTGGTAACGTTCAGGTAACGTTCTTCAGACATGGAGCAGAAACCTACTGAAAACTACCCAGACTGGTCCGTACAACGGTCGTCTTTTATAGTCAAACCACAGAGTGGGCCACAGAGTGGGCCACAGAGTGGGCCACGACCGTGGAGTCAATGAATTGGAACACGACCGAAATTGTGATGTTGAAGATTATACTTCACGGCATCGTGTGGTGAAGAAGCGGTGAAGTGGTTGTTACACACAGTTCACCATCTGCTGTTTCACCGTCGAGATAACAGTACAATAAACAACAACAACAACAACAACTGTTTAGCACACGTAAAAGCTAAAACATTATATTCGTACGTTTAAGATAACCTAAATATAACTGTTGAAAAGCGAGAGTCAGTCTTTCATAAAGTGAAAGGCGACGTTTTTGTAACGCTCACACGGTCGTGACGTCTCTCTGAAAACTACGCCATTATTGATATTTTAACACGTGTTGTTATTTATAACGACACAAACACGAAAGTGAGGGCGTAATTTCGTCAAAACATTTGACTGATAACTCATTTCTAATTTTAAAAACCGTGAAGCTAATGCTAACAAACAGCACATTTGTCCAACAGTTGGTGTCTGTGATACTGCGGGCTTCTTTTCCATCACTGTGTCTGCGTGGGTGGCTGATCACAAACACCTGCAGCTGAGCACGGACACAGTCAGTGTTCGTGGCTTTTCTCCACATCACTCCATTTCACACAACACGGGTCCATTTCAGGCTCGGCTCCATCTGCCGTGCCACAAAAGACGGCAGAAAACTAAAACTCCTCGGCGCAAATGAACACAACCGACACCACAGTCCACAGAGAGTCGACAACAAACGACTGGTGGTTGGATTTTTCTTACCTGAAACGTATTGAGATGCGTTTCCCGCTGCAAACTCGCACACAGAACCGTCTTTCTGGACCGGGACAACTCCCTGTTATGCGCGAGCCTTCCACAGCGCTGCCTCGGTGAAAGCGGTAGTTGAGGACACAGTGCTAGTGGCCGCTGGCAGAGATGGGTGTGTAGTGACGGGATGACTCACTACACTCTGTTTTAAAACACGTGCGGCGGCTCTGAGGATGTAGGCTTTAAGTTTGACCTCTGTATACGACTGACACCCACACCCCCGGAGCTGACCCGGATGTTCAGTAGAGTTGTGATAAAGCTGTTGTTTTTTATCTTTATCTCGTCCTGAACTGCTTCACGGTGGATTCATCGAATGTTCGAGGTGGATCCCGCCCTAACATCAATGTCGGCTGGGTTTGGTTCCGCAGGTCCGCCTGTGTCTGTCAACAGGAAGAAGTGATTTAAACAGTAAATGAATCGGATTATAATCTCACCACATCGTCACTCAATGAACTTCATTAAAACAAGGACAACGTACTAAAGCCGTAGTGAGACATCGGTTGTATGAAGTACGATATCGATGACGTCACAGACGAGCCCGCTCTCAGTATGGTGATGAAGTGAAAAAAAAGAAGAGGAAATTTGGCCACGCTCCTGTCAGTAAGAGATTCCAGCAGCATCAGGATGCTGCTGAAAAGTTTTTAGTGAATTTATTCTTTAATATAGCGTAGGACAATGTTATTGAACAATACTTCTCGTATTCCTTCTCTCCTTCCGACTGTTCCCTGCAGGGGTCGCCACAGGGCCTCCATCTCGGCCTATCTCCTGCTGCTTTGACACCAATGTTCTCCTGTAGAAGAGCCTCCTAATAATTGTGTTTGTAAAACTACAGCTGTATCCATGGCAACAGATGCTTCTCAATCCCATAAAGTCAACAGACACGGCCGACAGTTAGTCTCAGCATTTACATTGTAGTAAAAGTACAGACAGATTTACTGAACACAAATGGATTGGCAACGTTCCAGGTCTGACAGAGGAGAACACACACACACAGACACACACACAGACACACAGACACACACACGTGGTGTATTTTCATTGTTGTTTATTGTTCAGTATTTGTCACAGGCAATAATAATCGTTGTCTTAATAGTGCACTTTTCCTTTTTTTGTAATTATACTACAGACATTTCTCTTTGTCGCTGTTGTCATCACCAACTGTGTAAGCTGTGTTTTCTCCCCCCCCCCTCCCCCCTCTCACCCACCCAGCCCTACACACACACACACCTCCCCCCTCCTCCATTGAGTTCTTTTTTTTCTGACATCATGATTTTTTTTTCACCAGAGTGAAAAGAAAGAAAACTTCCTCTATTGTGTGGAGGGTGATGAGATGAAGGCCTGGTCACTGATTGGCTGCAGCAGCGTGTCTGGAGGGGAATCATGGGCATGAGACGAGAGTTTGATGGTAGGACTCTCACGTGAAGTGGAGGAAGGAGCAGTAATGACGAGACATAGAGCGACTGTGGCTACGAGGTGGATAAATGAATGCTACGTAGATATGAATGGCATACAATGGAGACAGAGACGAGCAGACGGTCTATACAGACGGTCTATACAGGTGGTCTATACAGACACCGTCTATACAGGCGGTCTATACAGGCGGTCTATACAGACGTATACAGCGCCTGTATAGACGGTCTATACAGACGGTCTATACAGACCCCGTCTATACAGACGGTCTATACAGGCGGTCTATACAGACGTATACAGCGCCTGTATAGACGGTCTATACAGACGGTCTATACAGGTGGTCTATACAGACACCGTCTATACAGACACCGTCTATACAGACACCGTCTATACAGGCGGTCTATACAGGCGGTCTATACAGACGGTCTATACAGACACCGTCTATACAGACACCGTCTATACAGACACCGTCTATACAGACGGTCTATACAGGTGGTCTATACAGACACCGTCTATACAGACACCGTCTATACAGACGGTCTATACAGACGGTCTATACAGGTGGTCTATACAGACACCGTCTATACAGGCGGTCTATACAGGCGGTCTATACAGACGTATACAGCGCCTGTATAGACGGTCTATACAGACGGTCTATACAGGTGGTCTATACAGACACCGTCTATACAGACACCGTCTATACAGACGGTCTATACAGGCGGTCTATACAGACGTATACAGCGTCTGTATGGAAGTACATCATGTAGAAAATGTATACAAGAGGAAGCTGATTATATGGGGGTGGAGGGGTGAGATATGTGAGGGTTGGGACGAGGGGGAGAGAAGTGAGATTCAGGACTAACAAAAGTGAAGGGTAAGAGAGGAGGGGTGAGGGGAGGGTGAGGTTTCTCTCTGCCACAGCAGTGTGACGTGA
This sequence comes from Cynoglossus semilaevis, assembly GCF_000523025.1. Taxonomy (NCBI): domain Eukaryota; kingdom Metazoa; phylum Chordata; class Actinopteri; order Pleuronectiformes; family Cynoglossidae; genus Cynoglossus; species Cynoglossus semilaevis. The sequence goes on from NC_024323.1 coordinate 15,884,580, forward strand.
CGTTCGGCCGAGGGACGAGCGCCGCCGTAACTCCGATTGATATCATTTCAACTAGAATATTTCTCTCTACAAGTACAAGACGATGACGGTGACGTTTGGGTGAAACCAGCCGTCTGTGTCACCACCAAACCCCTGACCTCTGACCTTTGTGAAGACTTCAAATAACTGATCCATCTGGACCGACTGGTCTCACTGGAAAGCTGTCCAGAAGGAGGGGCACGAACACGCCCCCCCCCCCCAAGACTTTTCAAAACCCTGACAGAAGCGTCATCTCAGAGCAGGACATGTCAGACAGTGAGTCCTGATCATGGTCTAGAGTTTGATCGTTGCATAAATAGTTACAGAATTCCTTTTTTTACATGATGTGACTGAACAGATGCTGCGGAGGTTTTCAACATCCAAATTCACACCTGTAAGATGACAAACAAACAAACAAACAAACAAACAAACAGACAGACAAACAAACAAGTGGATCTCAAAGTCAGACTCAGCGTCATCCAGAGTTGTTGTTGTTGTGGTTGTTGTTGTGGTTGTTGTTGTGGTTGTTGTTGTGGTTGAAGTTTTACAGGACGACAGAAACTTTGGCTGCTGTATGTTTTCACAAGGTTCAAATGTGGGGAATTTTAAGTCAAACAAACAAACAAACAAATAAATGAAAACATAAATAAATCCTACACTCCTGGTCCTGTGCTAGGACTGCTCTCCTGCAGAGATTCATACATATATATAATAAAAAACCTTTTGGACATTCATATGGTTCAAGCCTCACTTCCTTTTTTGCTGGTGGCACAAAAATATTCTAAAATAGAAAAAAACAACAACAAACAAACAAACAAACCTAGCTTTAGCATGTCACTGTCACTGTCACTGACACTGACACTGTCACTGACACTGTCACTGACACTGTCATGTTTGCTGTCAATCAGGTCCAATGATTATAAATAAAATACATTTTAACGAACAGACTTATTTTTTCAAGGTGAATTCAGACAATAATCCTACACATTTTTCAGCCAAAGTGAACGTGTGACCTGGGGTTGGATGCCAGTTTCCTCAGTGCTGAGCCCTGATGCAGAGCTATTAGCTATTAGCTTTTAACTGTTAGCTTTTATAAATGATAAATTCTAACGTGTACTTAGACGGTGAGGATCTTTTGTTTTGTCCATGTCAGTTCATTATTATTCTTATGCACTTTTCTCTGTACCCTGTCAGACAGTATTAGAGAAGTTGTTTTTCTCTGTATTGCATTAAAGAGTAACATTAAACTGAACATTTCAAACTCCTAAACCACAGTTGGATTTGTGTGGACTCTCATATCTGGAAAATGAAACGTGCTGCACTTAAAAAAAACCAAATAAATCAAAGATTGCCTTCCTTAAAGCTTACAGACGTCCTGAAATAGATTTATTGCATCATGATGTTTGTCCTTTTTTTTAGTTTATTTTATGATGACCTTCATTATCGTGTGCAGAATAATCTAGTCTAACGTGAACTCCTTCAGTGCATAAAAATAAGAAAGTAACAATGTTGGAATTCTCTTTTTCTGAAGTTATTTCCTGTCATTTTTATCAGTTCAAATTAGAAGCTGAGATCGGACGGTGGTTTAAATATAAGCCTTAATAAAATCCTCACTTTAGACCTCTGACCTCTGACCCCTGACCCTGTGTTTAAATGTGGTCTAAAGTATGGGTCTCCATTCACTTACACAGTCAGTGACTAGTAAAAAAGGGGGGTGTCATGGAGCACTGCCCCCTGCTGGACACACCAATCGTACCAATCATCTTTGTTTCTGCTGAGTCGTCTCAGCTCTTCTAGTGGGCGTGTTTACAGGGTCTACCAGAAGAGGGGCTAGGGTTCTCAAGATGAGGTTAACTCTAATTGGCCGTCCACTTTTTCTTCTCCGTTAAAGGCATTATGGCATGTTAGCTTCGTCAGAGTAATTCAAATAATGGTTGGACTCACTGGACGTCCTGTCGTGATGAATGCTGCTGCGCTCCAGCTCCTGTTGTTAAAACTGCTCTAATTATCACTAATTAATTACAGATAACATTCACTTCGTTCAACTCGTTCCGCTGTCGTTATTTCTTTTCCTGAAAGGCTACATTGTTTGGTTGCCCGACTGGAGAACGCACCTTTGTCTTTGATTAAAAAGTATGGTGACGTCCCGCCGCGGTTGGTCGGGTCGTGTGGAGCGAAGGTGGAGATCCAGGTGACGTGTGGTCGGTCAGGAGGCGATGGAGGAGGAGGAGGTCATCTAGGGTGTCCTGTTCGGGTCGGTTCTGTACGTGACGGCTCCATGTGCTTTTCCTGACCTGTCCAGTGAACTCTGTGGTTCCATGACCGTCAGTTTCCCCAACATTCCTCTGGAAAGCTGTGACTTCTTGGGATTCTCTGTCTTTCTGTCTCCAGTCCCTCCTGGGAACAGCTCACCTCGAAGGCTCTTATGTCCTTAGGTCAAATTCAAGAACCCCCCCCCCCCCCCTCCCCCCCCCTCGAGGGAAAGGCCAACAAAAAAAAGGGGGGGGGGGG
>NC_024323.1:15887538-15889877 GCF_000523025.1 Cynoglossus semilaevis
CTGTCGCCAGTCCCTCCTGGGAACAGCGCACCTCGAAGGCTCTTATGTCCTTAGGTCAAATTCAAGAACCCCCCCCCCTTCATTCCACTGCTAAGGAGTAACGGCCAAAAGAAAGAAGGCAGAGAGTGAGGAAATGGGAAAGTAAGGAGTGATGTAGGAAGGACGGAGGAGGGAGGAAGTGAGAAGAAGGCCTCTCTTCCAGAACATTCTCTCAGGGATGAGACTGTGTCCCGTTGGACGATGACAGGAGTCTGGTCTTGTCTTTGCCCGACCCGTGCCTTTGTAAGACGGTGCTACTGCTGCTCCCGCTGCCGCTCCCGCCGTCTGCCGCGCGTTCCCTCTCGGCCCGATCAGAACCGCTTTCTGAACGTCGGGAGTTCTGACGTGACGGAGTGCTGGGCTGGCGAGAGAGCTGACCGTTCTTCTCGTCTGAGTGGGAGGACGGAAAGAATCAGCAAGGACAGAATGGACGAGGCAGAGTGTGTGTGTGTGTGTGTGTGTGTGTGTGCTTTACCAGCCAGTGCCTGCACAGAAGGCTGATCATGAGTACTGAGCAGCTGAGCCTGGATGGTTTCAACCACTCGTTTAAATCTGCGGCTGGGACCTGAGAGAGAGAGAGAGAGAGAGAGAGAGGTTCAACCCAGAAGTCATGGATTGGTCCATATTTCTTGTGGTTGACCCCGGGGTCGGATCTTCTCACCTGTGATGAGGGTGAAGGTCACGCTGTAGATGCCAAACTCTCTCCTTCCTTCCCTCTCTGCTCGTTCTCTCTCTCGTTCTCTGTCTCCTTCTGAATACGCGATATCAACCTAAGGAGAAGCCAACGACCATTAGGAACGTTAGGGCGCCTCATGTTGAGCACCAGAACGGTGTTCAAGTACCTGGAACTTGACAGGCTTCTGGAAGACCGAGGGGCCGCCGGAGGATTTGTACTCTGCCCTGAAACTGTTCTGAGACACCACGCTGTGGCTGAGGGACGGGATCTGTGGTGAGACAGGAGAACGGCGTCAGTGTCACCACAACAGACTCCTCTGTAGGTCTGTCTCCGTGGGCAGTCTGTGGAGACTCACAGACAGGAAGGCGTGGACGATGTCGGCTTTGATGGAGCTCAGCGGCTTGTCTCGGATCAGAACGAAGATCTGCTCCTCTTTCTCCAGGCTGATGAAGTTTCCGAACCACGACCTCTTGGCCAGCCTGTCAAACAGTCGGTCAAACAGTCGGTCAAACAGTCGGTCAAACAGTCGGTCAAACAGTCGGTCAAACAGTCTTAACACAGTCAAGGTCCAGCCCTGCGGGCCACCTAGTGGCTGGCCTGGAGTTTAACGACAACTTGAATTCTTTTCCAATATGAACTTTTTCTTTAATACCAAACAAACTGTGACATAAAATCTGGAAGACAAAAATCCACAGATTAAACCAAAACCGTAAAAGTGTCTACTCACTCTGGACTGGACTCTGGAGTCAGACTGGACATGTCCTCTGATGTAGGGACTAAAAGACAGGAGGATGAGAGACGTGAGGAAAACGGGGAAAAGAAAAATTCCTTTTTTTCCTGCGTGTCATCAGGGTTTTTGGCTCCGCCTTAATCACCTTGTAGTTTGCGTCGATGGAAACGCGGTGAGCCCAGCAGGTTGTTCTTGAAGGAGTTGAGCCTAGTCCTCCAGTGGGCGGAGCTTGAGGAGGCCATCCCTCCACTGCCACCCGGGCTGGAGGGCGGTGTCAGGGTCATGGAAGCCCCGCTAGCTCCGTCAGCTCTGGAAGAAGAAGATGACGAGGAAGAGGAGGGAGGGGTGGTAGAGGAAGGGTGCTGAATTTGGTGCACGGGTGTGCCCAGGGGGGTGGGCAGAGGTGAGCCTTGAGGCGTGACCTGCGAAACAGGAGGAGGGGTGGGAGAGGAGTTAGAGGAGGAGTGGGAGTTCTTGGACTTGAAGACAGATGGAGAAGGGAAGTTGAAGAAGGGTGGGATGGGGGAGAGGAGCGGAGATGGAGACGGAGACGGGGAACGTGGCGACTGAAGGGGGAGGGACTTCATGGAGTGAAGCTGAGGTCGCTCAGCGGGGCCTTTGGAGGGCAAGGTCTGTGTTTTTGGGTCAGGAGGCGGACGTGCGGGCCGAGGGGCGGTGGTCGTCCCTGCTTTAGTGTCTTTGGAGGAGGGTGCCGAGGTGGAGGTGACCTCTGATTGGTTGAAAGTGAAGACCGGGCTCTGATGGGCACAGAAATGGGGAGAAAGGAGAAAAGAGGGATGGAGGAGGGGAGGGGGAGTGAAAAAGAGTAATGGTGATGAGTTATGACTCATGGACACAGATCTTCATCACGTCTTGATTTGATGGACGGTAAAT
>NC_024323.1:15889903-15891311 GCF_000523025.1 Cynoglossus semilaevis
AGGAAGTGACGTCGATGTGTGTGTATGACATGAAGGTGTACATGATCGACAATGTGACAGAATGGAAATACATGACCAAGAAATATACCCAGCAGCCTTCACTTCACTCTGACTAATCCAGATGGAAGCCTGACATTTATGAAACATTTCACGTAAAAATGATGACGTCACGGAGCAGTAGTTGTTTTTTAAGTCAAAGATTAAGGAATCTTTTTATAGACTAAGATTCCGATTTTTGTTCCCTGTTCCTTCAAGTCTCTCAGTTGTCATTTGTCTCCCTCTACTGGCCAGTAGGCGTTACTGTTTTGTCCTCGTAGGCGTGGCTTCAAACCTCTTCACTCACTCCCTGTTTGACCAAGTTCTCGGATGTATTCGTTTAGCGTCGAACACACAGTCAGTTCAGTGAGGCAGGAGTAGCAGCCACTCCTCCACTGTGTCTCTGTCCTTAATTCAAACCCTTTTTGCTGTTTTTTAAAGTGAACCTCAACAAAAAGCTGAGTGGACCAGAAGAGACAGAACAGATGAAGATCTTACCCTGGGACTGCTGAGAGGACTGGAGGACAGACCTGTTGACGCTCCGCTGACCGACCGAGACCTTTGAACCACAGGAAGTGATCATCAAAACAGCTTTGATCTGGAGCTTTGACTGAAATGATAGAACAGTGTTTTTGTTCAAACCTCTGACTGTGAGCGTTCGTGTCCAGGGCCCTGCGAGGTGGAGTGGGAGACCCCTGATCTGTGACACTCAGGACCTCCAGGCTCTTCCTCTCTGGACGACAGCGTCCGTGACGAGTCAACATCGGGGAGTCTACGCGCTTCCTAGGGGGGTCTAAAAAAAGAGGAAGTAGTTACAAACAACTGGTTACAAACAACTGTAGACTATATGTGTAGGTCTTGTAGACTGTCAGGCCTACTGTAGACTGCCAGGCCTACTGTAGACTGCCAGGCCTACTGTAGACTGCCAGGCCTACTGTAGACTGCCAGGCCTACTGTAGACTGCGAGGTCTAATGCAGACTGTCAGGCCTACTGTAGACTGCCGGGCCTACTGTAGACTGTCAGGCCTACTGTAGACTGTCAGGCCTACTGTAGACTGTCAGGCCTACTGTAGACTGTGGAATGTGGGTCAGACCTGCGTCATTTCTGGGGGGCAGATCCTCGTCCTCACAGCTGGGGTAACGCTCCTTTCTGTCCAACAGGAGGTAGTAGATCATTTTCTCCTGGTTTTCTCTAAAGCGGAAAGAAAAAAAACCACACTCAAAACAGGAAGTGATAGAAGACGACGACAGCAACAGAAGAAGAAGTTCACGCCATTTCAAAGGAGGGAGTGAGTGAGAAAACCCTGGTCAGTACTGACCTCTGGGGGGTGTGGCCCTGGTCAGTACTGACCTCTGGGGGGGGTGGCCCGGG
>NC_024323.1:15898211-15899029 GCF_000523025.1 Cynoglossus semilaevis
CCCTGGTCAGTGCTGACCTCTGGGGGGTGTGGCCCTGGTCAGTGCTGACCTCTGGGGGGTGTGACCCTGGTCAGTGCTGACCTCTGGGGGGTGTGGCCCTGGTCAGTGCTGACCTCTGGGGGGTGTGGCCCTGGTCAGTGCTGACCTCTGGGGGGTGTGGCCCTGGTCAGTGCTGACCTCTGGGGGGTGTGTGGCGTCATATTTACTCACTCCTCACTTGTAAGGTCCTGTGTGAGTTTGACCCGGTCCCTGAAGCAGCCCAGAGAATACATGCTCTCCAGTACGTCTGGGTCCAGCTCCGTCAGCGACAGAATCCTCTTCAAACACACGCGGCGAGGAGGCGGCTGCTCGGGACAAGGCTCGTTGCGCCCCCCTCTGTTGGGCCAGCGTCACAGGTCAGAGGTCAGTGTTTAAGAAGTTCCTACCATTCAGTGTGTATGAAGATACTGCTTTGATCACTCACTGGTACCAGGTGTGTTTCTGTATTGCTTCTAGCTGCAGTGAAAAAACAACAACAACAAAAGAGGATGTTAAAGGTGCAGTCGCAGTTTAATTGTCACTAAAAACAATTAACAAGTGTCAAAAGGAACAGCGTTGTGTGTTTACTACGGTGACACTTTTACTGCAGTTAAAAAAACCTCAATATGTCAATATGTAAACCTCAGTATATCGCAATATATCGACCTCGCCCCCGTATCGTGATACCCCCTCCACCCCCAACAACCCCTCCACCCCCATGAACTCCTCCACCCCATGAACCCCTCCACCGCCAACAACCCCTCCACCCCCCTCAACCCCTCCCCCCCCTACACCCCCCC
>NC_024323.1:15900604-15904582 GCF_000523025.1 Cynoglossus semilaevis
CCAACAACACCTCTACCCCCAACAACCCCAACAACCCCTCCACCCCCATGAACCCCTCCACCTTGTAATGTGACTCGTCTTCACACTCCAACAGTGGGAGTCATATCCACCCTCTGCCCACTGACTACTAACCCTGACCTCCAGCCAGTCTAGTTGAGACAGAGACAGAGACAGAGACGCTCTGACCTGGTCTCAGGCTGCATTCATGAGCAGCTCATCACAGCTGTGATTAACTCTGTGTTAGAGAGACCAGCAGACTGACCAGCAGAGTGAACAGAGAGAGACCAGATAGAAACCAGCAGACTGACCAGATAGAAACCAGCAGACTGACCAGCAGAGTGAACAGAGAGAGACCAGAGAGAGACCAGATAGAAACCAGCAGACTGACCAGCAGAGTGAACAGAGAGAGACCAGATAGAACCCAGCAGACTGACCAGAGACTGACCAGAGAGAAACCAGAGAGAGACCAGCAGAGTGACCAGAGACTGACCAGCAGACTGACCAGATAGAAACCAGAGACTGACCAGCAGAGTGACCAGAGAGAGACCAGAGAGAGACCAGAGAGAGACCAGAGAGAGACCAGAGAGAGACCAGAGAGAGACCAGAGAGAGACCAGAGAGAGACCAGCAGACTGACCAGCAGACTGACCAGATAGAAACCAGCAGACTGACCAGCAGACTGACCAGACACACAAGCCTGTTCCAGCTAAGCAAAATTTCCACTCCATGTAATCTGACTATTTCACAGTGGATACAGGACAAGGCTGGTGCTCTGAAGGGTTGCTGGTTTGAATCCCCCCTGGTCTAAGTTTTATTTCTGTCTTTCTTCCTCACCGTTAGCCTCTTGTCCGGGTTGACTTCGATCATTCCCTTCAGCAGAGCCTGACAGTCGGGGGGGATGAAGTGGGGCATGTGGAACACTCCGCTCTTCACCTTCTCCAGCAGCTGCCGCAGGTTGTCGTGGTCAAAGGGCAAAGCACCCTGGGAAATGAGTGTGTGAAAATGAACATCAACGCCCTCCTGTCACCTGACCCACTCTGAGGCCCACATGTCTGGGCCACATGGGGTCTGTGGACCTCACTGACCGTTACAGTGGGCTGACTGTGTACTGACTGTGTACTCACTGTGTACTCACTGTGTACTTCAGTACTACTAATACTAGTCATTTGTATTCAAAGGTCTCACCACCAGGAGAGCGAAGAGGATGACTCCACAGCTCCAAACATCTGCCCTACGACCGTCGTACTTCTCCCCCTGGTACAGGAGCAGAAGAGAGTACCGTCAGGATTAGTACTTCACACATACAGTACACAGTACACGGAGTACAGGAGCAGAAGAGAGTACCGTCAGGATTAGGACTTCACACATACAGTACACAGTACACGGAGTACAGGAGCAGAAGAGAGTACCGTCAGGATTAGTACTTCACACATACAGTACACAGTACACAGAGTACAGGAGCAGAAGAGAGTACCGTCAGGATTAGTACTTCACCCATACAGTACACAGTACACGGAGTAAAGGAGCAGAAGAGAGTAACGTCAGGATTAGTACTTCACAAATCCAGTACACAGTACACAGAGTACAGGAGAGTATCAGAGAATACACACCCGTATCACCTCTGGACAGGCGTAGTGTGGAGACCTGTTTGGACCGAGGACAAATACTTCAGCATTTCTAGGCAGTACACAGAATATTTGTAAAGGTTTACAGTTTGAGCCAGAGTCAACATAGACTGACCCACAGCTGGTCTCCAACAGACTGTCCCCGACCTGCAGAGAGGCCATGCCGAAGTCCGCTATCCTTATGTTGTTCTTCTCATCCAGGAGAAGATTCTCAGGCTTCAAGTCTCTGTGACTGTACACACACACACACACACACACACACAGTTTACACATCATAAACTTCTAAACTTTAATGTTTTTATTTTCTCTGTGTTGTTTTGGTGTTTTTTTGATGACCAGTCTGTGAACCAGTGACCTTTGACCAGTGACCTTTGGTCTAGTTCACGGTGGTCTGTGTAGACCCACTCCTCACATGTTGATGAGTGTAGGAGTGTTAATTTAATGTTGTCGTCCTGACGTCCTGACGTCCAGACATCATGATGTCCAGACGCCCTGACGTCCAGACGCCCTGACATCATGACGTCCTGACATCACGACGTCCAGACGCCCTGACGTCCAGACGGCCTCCTGCTACCGTGCTGTTTGTGAAGTGGTCAAAGACAGAGGGGTAAGAAGTGTCACCAGATGGAGTGGCTGTGGCAGAAGTCCAGGGCAGAGATGATTTGTCTGAAGAATTTCCTGGCCTCTTTAGGGGTGAGTCTGCCCTTCTTCACCAGGTAGTCAAACAACTCTCCCCCCGACACGTGCTCCAACACCAGGTACCTGAGCAGAGGAGGTCAGAGAGGTCAGAGAGGTCACGGGGTTAACCCACGACCTTTGACAGCCGTCACGCACACGCGTCAGTGACGTGGCTCTTCTACGTGTTTTTATCTCAGGTTTGTCTTACACTCTATAAAATTCAAGGTTGCTGGTGCTCTGGCACAGATCCAGAGACGGGGGAGAGGAGGGGGGAGGAAAACGTCAGTGCAGAGGGGGAGACCAGAAGAAAGATGAAGAGATACTCACAGGTATTTGTTATTCTCATAGACATCGTGCAGCTTCAGAACATGAGGATGTTCTATTAGTTTAAGAATAGCTATTTCTCTCTCCACCTGGAGACGGAGGAGGGGGGGGGGGGGGAGGGGGGGCATGTACAGGAAGGTGAGGAGAGAGAGGGAGGGAGGGAGAGAGAGAGGAGGAGTAAGGTTAAAATGTTCAGTCAGTGAAACAGGAAGTTAGATTTGATGACTTCACAGCAAAAACAAGTGAAGAAACGTTTGAAGTTCAAAGTCTCGTCCACATCAAACAAGATCAAAACAAATCAAAGGCAGAGTTCGTCTGGACGGCGTCGTCCACTCACATCTGACAAAAAGATGGATTTCAACCAGCAACCTCAGATTCAACACGTTCTCCGTCCCAGATGGACCATCCAACGTGAAGACAGAACGGGTCAGTCCACCACTGAGCCACCGTACTGACCAACAACAGCCAACGTTTTTATCTACTGACAAATGTTCCATGGGTGGAGTCCACACGATGTATCCCACAATTCACTGGGTTTGTTGTCATGGATTCACAACAGCAAACAAGTCATTAACCAATCATATTCAAGCCCATGAGGTGAGCAGGGCTAACCACTGTCCCACTGTGTCAGGCATCAAAAACGTTTTTCATTTTTGAAAACTATTTCAACAGTGAGGTGAGAAGAGCCACATATTGAGACACCTTCAATAACATGTCCAATCAAACTGCATGTTGTTGGACAGTGGGAGGAGCCAGAGGAAACACACGTCCATTATACCACCGGGGATCGAACAGGGCACCTTCCTGCTGTAAGGCAGCTGCACCAGTCAATGAACCACAAGTTTGTTTTGGTGCAAATTCAGTGTCAACGAAGGACTGAAGGGAGGACGCACAGGAAGTGGACACTGACCAGTGGACGTGTGGCTGGAGGTTCAGGTTCGAATCCCGCTGCATTCCTAACCAAAACAAGCCTCGGAAAAGGGGTCTCTCTAGAAACCCTGGATCTACACTCCTGAGCTGTGTCAAAGACAAGAACGACGACCATGTGGTCAGAGGTCAACTGGACCGGGTCAGGGTCAGGGTCAGGGTCAGGTTCTGCTGCAGCGCTGGTCAGAACTCAGCACCTCCTGGACCGGGCTTTTCTCCACACACACAGACACACAGACAGACACACACAGACCGGGCCACTGACAAAGCGGGCGTCGTACCTTCATCAGAACCGACTCGGAGAGTTTCTCCCTGTTGACGATCTTGATCGCCACCTTCTGTCCGGTGATGCAGTGGACACCCAACTTGACCAGACCTGAGAGGAAGAGGGAGACGGACAGGAAGCAGACGTTTGACCAACAGAA
>NC_024323.1:15904935-15910722 GCF_000523025.1 Cynoglossus semilaevis
GGGGTCACAGGGACCCTGAAGGAATCAGCTGATGCCTGTGACTGCTGCAGGGCCTCACCTGTCTGTCCCTTCCCCAGGGTTTTCTCCAGTCTGTAGGGCCCCACGTACTGGCTGGACTGGCCCCCCCCCGTCAGCTCTTTACTGCTCATCCTTCCGGAGGAGTGGAATTCTGCTCCTGATTGAAGAGAAATCAAGAAAGGGCTCGGTCCAGCTCCGCGCCTCCAACGGGAACGGACATCACAGGCGGAGGAAAAAACACACAGAGAGGAGAGAGGAGGGAGGAGAGGAGGAGAAGAGAGAGGAGGAGAGGAGAGGAGGACTGGTGTGGTCGTGATCTAACGCCGGGCCCTGCAGGATACTCCCATGTACTTGTTTGTCACGCGGTCAGGCCCAGTTTCCACTCCTCAGAATAAACTATCATCCGACTCGGTCTTTTCCCGTCACAGCAGCATCATCACCCGGAGGAGGAAACAGAAAATCAGCCGAACCCACAGACACGTCTTTGTTAGTCTCACGTCTGTGTTCGGTTCAGTCCAACCTGTCGTGCTATAAATACGGCCGTAGTTCGGAGCCGATTGATCCGTGGAGTTTACTGGGTGGACCAGAAGTGGAGCACGGGAGGAAAATCTCCCCCAGACCGGGGCAGGAAGGCTACACTTGGCCGCAGATTGATTTCTATAAGAGCAGAGTCTCAAATATCCCAAGTCAGAGCGAAGCCCTGCTCACATCCATGCAGTGGGTCGATATCAGCGTCCCCCCTTCTCTCCCTCAGTCCTGGCTACTGCTGTACCATCCAAAATTCCTTCTCTCTCTCCCCCCACCCCCCCCGCTCTGCAGCCAGGCCTGGTTCGGTTCGGTCAGGACGTGCCTCTCGGTGCAGACTCGGCGATGACCAGAGAATAATCTATTATCGTAACAGCATCAGCAAGAAGAATGGGTTTTCCAATATCCGGTGCACACTTTGGCTCACCCCCTCCCCGGCCCTGCATCAGGAGATAGAGGAAGAGGGGGGAGAGCATTAAAAAATATATTTAGAACAAAAAAAAAAAAAAGAAAGAAAGAAAAACAGGCGAGCAGCCTCGGTGTGATTCAGGCCGAGGGAGGAGGGAGGCTGCAGCGGGGAGAGATGCGCTGGCTGTGCCGCAGGAGGAGGAGGAGGAGAAGGAGGAGGATCAGCGCTGGCCTCGGTGAGGTGATGAAATCCTGCTTCTAGAAACAACAAGCATCCTCAGCTGGCTCGGTGCACGGTGGAAGCACTTCCCTCACCCTCACCCTCACCCTCCCTCTCTCTGTCTCTCTCTCTCTCTCTGCCCCTCTGCCGGCTGCGCTCATCCTACCGCCGCATCCCCTCCCTCACAGCGCCGCAAAAAAAGAGGAAGAGCAAATGAATAAATACCGGTGAAACAGTGTCCGAGCAGAAAGTCCGAGTTCAGAGGTTTGCTTTTCGGTTTGTTAAACATAAGGCGGCCCGTGACGTCCTTCTCTCTCCCCCACTCTCCCTCTGTCTCTCTCTTTCATCCTCTTCTCCTCATCGGGCAGCATCAGCATCCGGGTTCCTCCTCACCCCTCCCTCCCTCCCTCCCTGCCTCCATCTATCCATCTATTCTTCCCCACCTCCCCCTCCTCTCTCCCTTGACTCCCTCTGCCCCCACCCTTTATTTTACTACAGTCAGAGTTCCACACTGTGTCTGCCGCTGTAAAAGACGAACCGCACACACATCACGGACCGTCCGACTAGAACCGGGTCAACTTTCATCCACTAACACAGGATTTTTTAAATAAAATCCCTCTGCTCGTCTGTACAATGTACTCGATTATTATTCAGTTACAAATACTCGATACTCGATATGTGTCATTTAAAAAACAACAAGTTGGACTTTTTCAGCTCCTGCAGGCCACACCAGATGACTTGACGGGCCACATTTGGCCCACGGCCCTTGAGTTTTGTTTTTTTTTTTGATTGTTTGTTTGTTTGTTTATTTATTTTTAGGAAGCAAGACAATTCTACGGAACCCCTAAAGGAACATGGGGAAAACAAACAGATAAATGTTTCAGGTGAGCACGTGACAGTTTCAGCCATGTCCCTCTAGGGGTCGCCATACCAGACGACTTTGTTACCAGTGTTCTGTCATTGTCCACTGCTGTGATTAAGGTCCAAAAACGGACTCCCAAATCCTAATCCTAATCCTTCTATAATCTCATGATGAATCCAGTCGATGTGGCCCAGATTATTTTACTTTGTACTCAAACAGTCATTCTTCCAGTAGTACTACAGTAGTACTACAGTAGTACTACAACATTTTTACATCTGTACAGTCAACTCAAAACCAAAGAAGAAACTGAAATACGAGTGACGTTCAACCACAAGAGGCTGCTGTTTTGCTACTTGTACTTCATAGGTGGTATATTTGCCCCGTACATATTCTGAAAAGCTAAAGATGTTTAGTTCTAACTGAAAACAGAATTAATTATTTACTGCAAATAATTCATCTTTGCTCATTTACGCCGATGTAGCAAGTAGAACAATGACATACTCTTCCACTAGATGTCAGCAGATGGCTAATAAAACTAACCTAAAAAAAAGAGAGCCATTCGGAGCTGTTGAAGTTCTGTGTCTTTCTTCAACTCCTGTGAGTTCATCAGGGTTGTGTTCAACTAAACAGGCCCAGGTTTCACACTGATGAAGTAGATCGTGACTAAATCACTGAACCCGAAGATCGAGAAACTGTTTGTCCGTACACATGATGCTAGCTGTGGATAAATATATCCACCTCACTTTTCCCAACAACGTCTCCACCACAGGTTTGGACGTCGAATCATCAAAAACCACGGACTCGGTCGTTTACGCCCGTCCTGACCAAACGTCCGGTTTTTATTTATCGTGACAAAAGATCAGTTCAATTTTAAGCTCCATTACTTTTTCAGATGAGGATTTACGACGTGAAGGTCTGAACTTTGGGGGGACTGGATTCTCACCTCCACACACATATATTTATATATTTATATTTATTTATTTATTTATTATGATCTGTGTTTAGGACGGATCAATTCAATACCTTCTCTCGGGGTGAATAGGTTAGACTCTCACCACTCTCCACCAGCAGGGAGCGCTGTGAGATTTGGAAGTGACCCTTAACAGAAAACCCGAGCGGTAATTAAACCTGGTGGTGAACTGCGGTACTGTGTTGGAGTTTTGACTTCGTCCTCCTCTCACCTACACCACACTCTGACCTCTGAACTGCTATACATGTCTTTTAACCTTTGCCCTTGATTCAGCTGTTGTTGTCTCTTCATCCGTGCAGCCTAGCCAAAATTTTGCAACCCTCGGTGGAATCTCCCTGAGGCATCTGGACGGTCGCCCACGTGAAGCTGCTGGACACCATATATCTGATGAACCAGACGTGTTCATGTGTCAGCGACATGTGAGTGTGTGTGTGTGTGTGTGTGTGTGTGTGTGGACATCAGCTGTAAATTTACCCACAGAGACGACCCTCAAAGTGCAAACCTCAGCCAAGGTCGGCGTAGAAATAACCTGCACTCATATATGTCTTTACTTTAGTCCAGTTTGAAAACCGTGAACTCAAACTCCTCTGATGTTCCTGAACGTTCCCTTCATAAAAATATGTAAATTAATAGAATAAACTCCTTGGTTGATGAGAATAACGTGGTGAGGGAAATTTACAACAATAAAAGTTTGACAGAAGAAAGTTCAGAATGAATGAAGTTGTACCAAAATAAAAATTAAATTAATAATTTATGAAAATAAAGTTGTAAAAGTTGTCAGTCTTAGCTGGAAATAAGGAAGAAAATACATTAAAATGTTAAATGTACGAGGATCAGGTTGTTATTTTTTCTTCTGTGGTTTCTGCTGTTTTTTAATCTACACATATTCTTATATTTGATATATTTATATTTATATTTTAATATTCTGTCATGTCGTGGACTTTTTTTGTCTGTGACGACCGTTTCTTTTTTCACACGCTGACACCAGGGGGTGTGTACACTGTTTGAGTTTACACACACGCACAGAGTCACGTCACGTGCACGCGCTCGCCCTGTGGGTTTGAATGTCGCTTTGAAGTAAATGCAACTGCAATACTTCTTATTTATTAAAAAAATACTTCTATTATACTTAATGTAGCGATTCTTTGGCGCCCTCTTGTGGTTACTAAATGTTATTCAAAGAAACAAGTGGATTTAGCAAAGATTATTTCTAGATGCAGTGATCATACACTTGAACATATACTTGCTCCAACACGTACTGCGTTTTTAACAGAAAAAAACACCACATATATTTGTAAAAACAGACAAATCCAACTGTACTCACGTACGACACCACAGACACCACAGACGCCTCCATGTTGTCAGGGTTGATCAGTGTACACTCATGCCTGAAATATAATCTGATCAAATACACACAAAGATATTTACACAAGAAAGTAAGGCAGCTCACACACACACACACACACACATCTCTGTATGTATAAAGACATATTAGTACTGGATGTACTGTAGTATCCCTCACCTCCAGTGTACCTACATCAGCACAGAGTTTTACTCCAAACACAGTACACGCCTGTACTGCGTAGGGAGCCTGTATTTCACCCCCGGTGGACGTGACGTGTGTGCGTGAACAAAGACAGACTTACGACGTCGTGGTCGTTGTTGAAAACCTTTATTAAGTTTCTATTTCAAGTTGTTGCCCATCAACTCTCCGGAACAGTCTACAGGTCTGTACGTCAGTCAGAGAGGAGAAGAGGGGAATGGAGGTGAGGTGGGGTGAGGCTGCGGGGGAGGCTGCGGGGGAGGCTGCGGGACAACAAGGAAGTCTAAAAAAACAAAAACAAAAAAACCAACATGAAACAGAAAGAGGAGGAAACTGTGGTTTCTGCTGCCAGATCCCAAACACCGCCTGGATCACGCCACGAACATCACCGTCATCACCGTCATCATTCAGACTGGTGCTGTTGTGCAGAAGGGAATGCTGGGAACTCAGAGGACTCAGTGCAGTGGACCTGGATAAAGACACAGGAAATAAAAGGAATAAAACGTTTTTTATGTATTCATCAGAAACAGATGCAGCTGACGCTGTTTCAACACAAACTTTACAGCTAACAGCTAACGGCTAACAGCTAACAGTTCAAAACAACTAACAACAAAACAAAAAGACCAAACTCTGGGGCACGCTGACATTTGAGGCTGGAGAAGAGTTCCTCATGACGTTCCCTCGGCTGCACTTTTCACACAGGCAGCGAAGGCCTCCATCAGGTCTTTGCAGCCGTCGCCTCCTTTCTCTGCCACGCTGGAATTTCTCTGCCACGCTGGAAAAAACACAAGAAAGAGTTTCAGCAGACGATAACGTCACTGCAGATCAGCTTTGAACTGTGTTCATCTGTGGAGCTGCTTCACTGGGTACTGGGTACTGGGTACTGGGTACCCCGTACTGGGTACTGGGTACTGGGTACCCCGTACTGGGTACTGGGGACCACGTACTGGGTACTGTGTCACCTGGGTCTGATAAAAGAAGTGATGCTGTGACCCACGGGTCAGACCACTGGGCCAGAGAACTGTTCCAGCCCGTGGGTCATTTGGATCTGGGCCACAAAGAGAGTTGGACTTTTATTTTTCTTTCTTTCTTTTTTATTCTTCATCATCAGAGTCTTTTATTTTGAAAAACACTCCAGATTCTTCATAAGATCTGTAACAAAGACTAACGTTGACCAAACGGTGTAAACAACAAGGGGAGGGGGGTGTTTGGGAGGGGAACTGACAGAGCGAGCCTGGGGG
>NC_024323.1:15910902-15914208 GCF_000523025.1 Cynoglossus semilaevis
AGGGAGTCAGTGACTGGTGGGAGACTCAGGAGGAGCAGGACTGTGTGATGAGACCATGATGTCCAGACCACAGTCTGGTCTCAGGTTACCATAATGTACAATTTCACTGGCCCCGCCCCTAATCCCTCCCTGACCAATCAGAGGGCAGCACATGATGCCAGTCTAATTGTCCTTAACATCTGGCTCCTGGAACATCGAGGGTAAAGGATACGAGAGGGTCAAAGGTCAAAGTTCATTTAAATTAATAAATGAATTAATGGAGAAAATGTAAGCAGTCTGACAGCAGAGGATTCTGGGTAATACAAAGATGGAACCAAATGAACCAATCACAGTCCACCTCTGCTGCTGAGGCTCTTTACACTCAGTCAGTGATGTAGTATTAGTATAGTATAGTATTTGTATAGTATTAGTATTAGTACAGTATAGTATTAGTATAGTATAGTATTTGTATAGTATTAGTATTAGTACAGTATAGTATTAGTATAGTATAGTATTTGTATAGTATTAGTATTAGTACAGTATAGTATTAGTATAGTATAGTATTTGTATAGTATTAGTATTAGTACAGTATAGTATTAGTATAGTATAGTATTTGTATAGTATTAGTATTAGTACAGTATAGTATTAGTATAGTATAGTATTTGTATAGTATTAGTATTAGTACAGTATAGTATTAGTATAGTATAGTATTTGTATAGTATTAGTATTAGTACAGTATAGTATTAGTATAGTATAGTATTTGTATAGTATTAGTATTAGTACAGTATAGTATTAGTATAGTATAGTATTTGTATAGTATTAGTATTAGTACAGTATAGTATTAGTATAGTATAGTATTTGTATAATAGTCTTCATTCATTCATTCTTTTTTTTAATTGTATTTTGTGAAGATACAGATCTGAGGATAAATATATAAATATACTGTATATATATATGTGTGTGTGTGTGTGTGTGTGTATTCTTGTCCTGATGCTGGCCTGTACAGATGGCTGTGGGGGGGTGGGAGGATCAGGGGGCGGGGCCATGACATCAGCACTATTACAGCCATCACGCAGCTTCCCCGGAGAAGGCACTGCTCTGCCACGTTACAGGGTCAAGGGATGAAGCTCTGTTGGCATGGCAACCGCTGCTAGGCTCTGAGTCACGTTTGGACTCACTGACCTCATGATGGTTAATGATGGTTAATGATGGTTATGATGGTTAATGATGGTTAATGATGGTTAATGAAGTAAGACTAAGAGTTTACAGTGAGGGTCAACAGGAAAAACATTTGAACTCTGATCAGAGTCAACATCAACTGAGGAGCTTCATCCATCATCCATCCATCCACCATCCATCCATCATCCATCCATCATCCATCATCCATCATCAATCATCCATCATCCATCATCCATCATCCATCCATCATCCATCATCCATCCATCATCCATCAATCCATCATCCATCCATCCATCCGTCGTACAGCGGTGTCCAGATCTGACCAATGATGTCATCACCACAACCTGGGCTCCATCAGGAAATGAAGGGTTAATTATTCAGGGCTGTAAAGTCAATCCTGTGGGACAGACATGAATAATAGATCAGCGAGTAGGTGAGGCAGATGATGATGAAGGGAGCAAACCTGAGTCCAGGCTGTATGTGGTTAAAGCTGAGGCTCAGGTTCTAGTTAAGGGCGTTAACTTCAGTTAGATTAGGATTGAGGTCAGGGATTATCCACTAGTTATCCTGTTCACATGAGCAGATCTGGACAGGAATAGCTGCACAAACCTATGAGCATGCACATGTGTGAGGGGGCGGAGCCTCTGAGGTCAACTCTCACAAATCCTGAACACACTCTAAGGATCGTGTGTGAAGGTTCGCCACCACCGCCACCACCGCCGCCGCCACCACCGCCACCTCCAATATGTCAACCATAAACCAGTTACAACATAGGTTGGTCGTAAAAATATTAACTCAAGGTCTCGACCTGAGTGTGTGTGTGTGTGTGTGTGTGTGTGTGTGTGTGTAAATGTCAGTGTCAACTCCTCACTGCTCCTCCACAGCCTGTTGCTCCTGTCCTGTCTCACCTCCTGTCTCACTTCCTGTCTCACCTCCTGTCTCGCTTCCTGTCTCCCCTGCTGTCTCACCTCCCGTCTCCCCTCCTGTCTCCCCTCCCGTCTCCCCTCCTGTCTCCCCTGCTGTCTCACCTCCTGTCTCCCCTGCTGTCTCCCCTCCTGTCTCACTTCCTGTCTCCCCTCCTGTCTTCCCCCCTGTCTCCCCCCCTGTCTCACTTCCTGTCTCACCTCCTGTCTCACTTCCTGTCTCCCCTCCTGTCTTCCCCCCTGTCTCCCCCCCTGTCTCACTTCCTGTCTCACTTCCTTTCTCCCCTCCTGTCTCTCCTCCTGTCTCCCCTCCTGTCACTCCGACCTTGACCTCCGACCTTGACCTCCAGGTCATCACTGCAGTTTCACGTCATGTCATGAAACTCAGTGAAAACATGAATCAGAGCGAGCGTTGGACTCACGTCTATATTCAACATGGCCGCCGCCGCCGCCACCGTTAACACACCCTGAGACGTGTGGGTCGCATGAAGCAGGTGTAGGAGGTGGAGGAGTAACGTGATCTATGACACGGAACATGTCACACACACACACACACACACACAGGTCTATTAATACCCAACAGTCGTGGTATTGGTTCCACAGAGTCAGTGAAGTTGGCTTCAGGTCTGACCCAGTTGGAATGAGAGCCAGAGTTCTGTCACGGTGACAGGTCCTGACTGGACCGGACCTCAGTCGGTCATGACACGGTCCACAGTGGTGACAGGACTGGACCGAGGCGCTGACCCGGGGAACCTACTGTAGGAATACTTCAAACTGAGGTACTGGATATATGTTGCTGGTGTTAGTACTAGCTAACAGTACTAACTAACAGTACTAGCTAACAGTACTAGCTAACAGTACTAACTAACAGTACTAACTAACAGTACTAGCTAACAGTACTAGCTAACAGTACTAACTAACAGTACTAGGTAACAGTACTAACTAACGATCTGGATCTGAATACACTCATCATATAGTCCTGAAATATATATCTGGATTTTTAATTAGGTTCAATAAAAAGAACCAATCACAGCAGCGGAGGAGGGAGACGTTGATGACCTCATCAGTTTCCTGTCACTGAAGTCAAGAACGCTGGTCTTTAACGGGTCCTGAGTCTACGGCAGCCCCGAGAGGTCAAACTGAAGGTCACTCTGTGTTTTCATGCAAAGGCAGAATAGATGACGGGGTGGGGTGAGGGAGGGGGAGGAGGAGGTGGAGGAGGGAG
>NC_024323.1:15914329-15915493 GCF_000523025.1 Cynoglossus semilaevis
TGGGGGGGTGATGATGTAACCACAGACGTTAACGCCGCTGCGTTGGAGCCAACGCTGGCCCAGCTTCACAACTGCCCACGGATTAACAACTGCCCTGGGCTGTAACCTGTCAGTGTCACGACAGAAGCCCCATCAACACACACCCAGGTCTAAATACCCCATGGGAGCAACTGTGGCAAAAGTTGAGGCAAGTGTTCCTGAAAATATGAAAATGAAACTGTTCCATGCGTGCAGCTGCAGTACCACGTCTCACCTCCGGCTGCTCTCTTATCTGAAGGATTCACACATCAGTGTCACTTTATCAAAGTCCAACACACTCACCCACACACTCACCCACTCTCTCACCCTCTGAGGACTGCACTCACCCACAGGTGGAGCTCTAACCTTCTCCTGACACCAGTCAGAAACAGGTTCTCGCTTGAACAAATATTTACCCCCCGCCCCACCCACCCCACTGTGGACACTGGTTCAAGCCCCAGTGGAATCCCTGAGCCTTACTTTGGATCACAGGGGCTAAGAGACAGAGCCACCACAAGGCATTCTGGGTAACAGGGAGGTAGTGACACAGGCGGATTCCCAGCCTTCATCCATGCGTGTGGATGAGCATAAACATCATCGCTGCTGCCACCAATCGTTAGCCTCCGAGTCCCTGGGCTGACCTTCGCCCTCAGACCCCCCCCCTCCCCACAGACAAGTCGACGGTCAGCGCTGGGCAGACTTCATCCAACCACGCTGCTCCATTACTGCATGAACTTCCACAGACAGCTGTCCACGACCTCTGACCTCTGACCTGCTGCAGGTCAACAGCTGATCATGAAATGTCGGTTCAGAAGCAACAAAAAATATTTCACCAAACTTCTGGAAGTCCTGCAGGAGTTTGGACCCCCCCCCCCACACACACACACACACACACAGACATCACTCACCATTTGTCCAGGTCGGCCTTGATGCCGGCACAGGCAGCGGGGACGGGGACGGGGGCCTCAGCGGCGGCGGCGGCGGCGGTCTCAGAGTCAGACATGGCTGTGGTGCAGTGGTGCAGTGGTGAAGATGACGGTTCCTGTCCAGTGGAATTCACCAACAGAGAAACAGAAAGACGGTGGAGCTGAGTTAGGTGGTGAGAGGGGAGGGGACACGGGGGGGGGAGGAGTCAAACATGTGAGA
>NC_024323.1:15915948-15917230 GCF_000523025.1 Cynoglossus semilaevis
GGAGGGGGGGGGAGACGGGGGGGGGCAAGGAAGAGAGGAGGGAAAAGGTGTGAGCAGAGATAGAGGAGAGTAATGGTGAAGGACAGGGAGGAGAGTGGGATGATGGGTAGGGCAGGGAGACGTCGTGACAAGACGAGAGGGAGAGGGAGAGGGAGCTGGGGGTGACACAAGGCTGGCAAGATAGAGACGGTGGAGGGAGGACCGAGGGGGGGGCAGGGGGGAGGACAGAGGGGAGGACAGAGGAGAGGACAGGGGGGAGGACAGGGGGGAGGACTAACTTCCTTTAACTAACTTCAATTCTGCTCAATAATATAAAAAAATTATGAAAATACAAAACTTTTCAGTCAGAACTGAAATTAAATCTGCGTTAATATAAATAAATGACAGTGTGTGTGTGTGTGAGAGAGAGTGTGTGTGTGTGAGAGAGTGTGTGTGTGTGTGTGTATGAAACATGATTATAACAGTCAACCCTCCTCCTGCACAAAATGTCACTGTGAGAGCCTGCCACCTGGTGGCAGCATCTTGCCACATGTTCCATGAAGCACGTGGCAGCAGAACAGCAGAGGTCAGAGGTCAGAGTTCAAACTGCACCGAATAAAAGTCAACAGTTTATTCAAATATAAGAACCAACAGTCGGAAGTGACGCAGCTCAGTGTTTATACGTGTATTTATATGTGTGTGTGTGTGTGTGTGTGTGTGTGTGTGTGTGTGTGTGTGACTAAGTGAAGACACAAACCTGTCCTTTCTCGTTCTGACTCCACTCAACGTCAGTCAACAATTCCCATCCATCACCGTCAGATTATTTGTGTCCGTGTCCGTGCACGCTGCCTGTCTACTGGGCATGCTCAGTAACCACGACCAACCACAGGTCAGTTCCTGTCAACTTCACTGTGAGTCAACAAATGTGACCAACATCTAAAGCCTTAAAGACCGTGGACAGTCTCTCACCTGCAGCTCCCTGGCTCACCACCTGTGCTCTAATGACAAGGTCACATGACCCTGGGGTTGATGGGATTTGTAGTCCAGAGTGGAGAACCGTGGACCGGACTGTATGACCTCAGAGATGTTCAAAGAAAAAGTTCTTCTGCAACGTTCAGTTTGACAGAAGCTCCACAGCTGACAGAAGAGGCTCAGTCAAAAAGATCCAAGACAAAGTATAGACTTATACCTACTGTATAAATATATATATAAATATATAGATTTATACCTACTGTATAAATATATATAAATATAAATATATAGATTTATACCTACTGTATAAATATATATATAAATATATAGA
>NC_024323.1:15918227-15918998 GCF_000523025.1 Cynoglossus semilaevis
TTAGAATTTTTTTTTTTTTGTAGAATTCTTCTGGTTTTAGACGCCTTTACAACGTCTGCTGTGGTTAAACCTGTGGCTCCCCCCGACCCCCCGTCCACAGGTGGGGCGGGGGGGGGGCTTTATATTAAGGCCAACCCCCACTTTCCTGCTGGTTTCTGACCTGACACTCGCTCTTCATTCGGCCAACCTTGAGGAGGAGGAGGAGGAGGAGGAGGAGGAAGAGGAGGAGGTGCAGCTAAATTACATTAGCATTAAAGGTCAGACAATTAGCTGAATGGAAAAAGGAGCTGATCCTCTGATCCTCTGATCCTCTGATCAGCTGCTGCACATTCATGTCTCCGTCTACACCAGGCTGAAGAAACAAGACTGAACAACAGTTTGTTTCTTTAACCTCAACTTTTCTGCCTCAAAGACAATAACACCAAAGTTGATCCAGAACTTCCTCACATGAAGGACAGAGGACAGTTTGGACCAGAACCTGAGGTGAAGCTGCGTCCACGCCTCCCTGTGTCTCCCCCTCGTGCTCCAGGGAACACCGTGTTCTCTCACTCTCAGTTCCTTCCTGGAACCCAGCACTGATGAGTGAATATATAAAGACATATATGTGATCTTTTCCTACCTAGAATATATGTGCAGACGCCACGTCTCCGTCCTGGTCCGTCTCCGTCCTGGTCCGTCTCCGTCCTGGTCCGTCTCTTGAGCGTGTGCCGTGGACTGGAGAGTGTGCTCTGGCTGTACGAGGGGGAGTGCACATGTGTGAACTCAATGTAC
>NC_024323.1:15920292-15923322 GCF_000523025.1 Cynoglossus semilaevis
GGTTATGCAATGTTCAATGTACAGTTCAGTGTATGACACAGTAGAGGGCAGTAACAAGGTCAAAGTCTCTGCTGATAAAATAAGAAACTTTTTCACAGTTCTCCTCATCAGGTCCACCTATATATTTACTGTATATGTGTACACATATGTGTATATGCCTATATATATATATATTTTGATGTGTACAGTATGACAGAGGACAAATGTATGTATATATGTTTACATATATATCTTCTAAGCAACCACACATATATAGAATATAACTGTATATATGTGTGTGTGTGTGTGTGTGTGTGTGGGAGTCGAACCCTTTTAAAATAAACTGTCCATATATGTACATATATATGTCTGTGGGGCCAGTGGGAGCCAATCACAGCGGTCAAACAGACTGCTGGTCGTACACCAATCGTCAACGACCACAGGTGGAGATGAATTCACACTCACATTCACACTCACACTCACATTCACACTCACATTCACCCTCACACTCACATTCACACTCATTCACACTCATTCACACTCACATTCACACTCACATTCACCCTCACACTCACATTCACATTCACATTCACATTCACACTCACACGCACACTCACATTCACACTCACATTCTCATTCACACTCACATTCACACCCACATTCACACTCATTCACACCTCACTTCAGTCTAACATTGTAGCTAATCCATTAACGACTATGTCACACACACACAATCGCACACGTACGATCGTGATCCACTTGGGAATTGAACCCTGATCCTCTTGCTGTGGAGGCAGGAGTTCTAACATTTGCCACTATGTGGCGCCCTCCTCCTGTCTAATGATGTATGTCTCCTCAGTTTGGAAGAAGAATGTTGGGTTTGTACTTCTTAGGTTGACATCAGAGTGAGCAGGTGGGGTGGGGGGGGTCAGGTGGGGTGAGCGGTGGTGAGCGGTGGTGAGCGGTGGTGAGCGGTGGTGAGGGGTGGTGAGGGGGGGGTGAGGGGGGGGTGAGGGGGGGGTGGGGGGGGGGGGGGGGTCAGGTGGGGTGAGCGGTGGTGAGCGGTGGTGAGCGGTGGTGAGCGGTGGTGAGGGGTGGTGAGGGGGGGGTGGGGGGGGGGGGGGGGGGTCAGGTGGGGTGAGCGGTGGTGAGCGGTGGTGAGGGGTGGTGAGGGGGGGGTGAGGGGGGGGTGAGGGGGGGGTGGGGGGGGGGGGGGGTCAGGTGGGGTGAGCGGTGGTGAGGGGTGGTGAGGGGGGGGTGAGGGGGGGGTGAGGGGGGGGTGGGGGGGGGGGGGGGGGTCAGGTGGGGTGAGCGGTGGTGAGCGGTGGTGAGCGGTGGTGAGCGGTGGTGAGCGGTGGTGAGCGGTGGTGAGGGGTGGTGAGGGGGGGGTGGGGGGGGGGGGGGGGTCAGGTGGGGTGAGCGGTGGTGAGGGGTGGTGAGGGGGGGGTGAGGGGGGGGTGGGGGGGGGGGGGGGTCAGGTGGGGTGAGCGGTGGTGAGGGGTGGTGAGGGGGGGGTGGGGGGGGGGGGGGGTCAGGTGGGGTGAGCGGTGGTGAGCGGTGGTGAGGGGTGGTGAGGGGGGGGTGGGGGGGGGGGGGGGTCAGGTGGGGTGAGCGGTGGTGAGGGGTGGTGAGGGGGGGGTGAGGTGTGTCCCAGACTGAACCGACCTCGGTCATTTGACCTTTACTGTGACGCAGTCATGAGTGTCATTAGAAAACAATGAAAAAAGGTGTTTTATTCATCCACTTCATTAGGGTCTGGACACACACACACACACACACACACACACACACACACACACACAGCTCCATCCTTCCTGATCATGTTTCTCATTATGGACTGGATCAAACCCGTTCCTCACCATCAGCCCAGCGTCAACCTGCCACTATAAAATGGACCCAACATGGGTGAGGAGGAAAAGGTGAGGAGAAGGTAAGAGTGAGGAGTAGTCCAAAAAAACAAAAACCTAGGACAAATCAAGACGGAGAAAAGATGTCTCACGGAACCAGTGGAACCAGTGGAACCAGTGGAAGCAGAATCTTCATGACAGGTGAGAACGACCTGAAGCTAAATGGAACGCAGCCTTAGACAATCTGCTGATTTGAAAACCTCACAGTGTCTGTACTGCGTCTGTACTGCGTCCTCCTCAGTCCTGTACTTGGTGGCGTCCTGCAGCTCCGTCCCCATCAACGACCTGTTGGACCGAGTGTCTCAGCGCTCTGACAAAATCCACTCCCTCAGCACCACACTCTCCCAGGAGCTGGTCGGTACTTAAACATGAGGAATGTCTGTGTCTGTGTCTGTGTCTGTGTGTCTGTGTCTGTGTATTAACGCCCCCTGGTGTGTGTTCTCCTCCCAGGACTCCCAGTTCCCCCTGATGGGCCGTGTGATCACCCCCCGTCCGTACATGTGTCACACCTCGTCCCTGCAGACCCCCAACGACAAGGCCCAAGCTCTTCAAGTGTCTGTGGGTCCACGTGTCTGTCTGTTGTTCCTCCCCGACTCCTGCTTCTTCTCCGTCAAATGTTCTGATGAATTCCTGTCTCACCTTCTCCTCCAGGAGTCGGACCTGCTGTCTCTGGCCCGCTCTCTGCTCCAGGCCTGGGTGGACCCCCTCCTGGTCCTGTCCTCCTCGGCCAGCTCTCTGCCACACCCAGCGCAGAACGCCATCGCCACCAAGATCCGGGAGCTGCAGGAACATTCCAAGAGTCTGGGCGACGGCCTGGACATCCTGTCAGGAAAGGTACGGAGGGCGGACCTGAGGACACGCCCCCTGAGCGTTCACTATTTTATAATGAACATCAATCTTTAATCAAACTCACCTCTCTCCCCCAGATGGGTCCGGCTGCCCAGAACCTCTCCCTCCTGCCCTACAGTGGAGGCAACGACATCGGCCAGGACAGAATTTCCAGAATTATTCATTTGAATTTCCTGATGTCCTGCTTCCGACGGGATTCCCACAAGATCGACAGCTTCCTGAAAGTCCTGCGTTGTCGGGCTACTCAGCCGCAACCTGAGATGTGCTAAGAAGAGAGTATGGGGGGGTGGGAGGA
>NC_024323.1:15923372-15923783 GCF_000523025.1 Cynoglossus semilaevis
CTGGGGGTGAGGGAGGGTGGGGGGCTTCCAAAAGTGTGTAATTGGTGGAGTTTAACTTTAAATCTGTTTTAACTGTCACATGGTACAGACAGGAAGTCACATGGTACAGACAGGAAGTCACATGTCACATGGTACAGACAGGACATGGTACAGACAGGAAGTCACATGGTACAGACAGGAAGTCACATGGTACAGACAGGAAGTCACCATTTGTTTGATGAAATGTATTCTAAACCCAAAAAGATTTAAAACGTCTGTTGACACATTTACCTGAAGGACAGTTCAGATGAGTGGATGGTATTTGGGTGTTTTCTCCTCCTGACGACCAACGCCTCACCCAGGGTGTAGCTAACAGAGTGTAGCTAACAGAGTGTAGCTAACAGAGTGTAGCTAACAGAGTGTAGCTAACAG
>NC_024323.1:15923832-15928448 GCF_000523025.1 Cynoglossus semilaevis
AATCCTTTCTTGCACAGAAATGTTGTTGAATGAAGCAAATCTGTAGAAGAAAACAAATAAATATAAATTAGAGCAAAAGGACAGAAAAAGATTGTTAGCCTTTTTCGCTAACATTAGCTCTCTGTGAATCATATTCAGCTGCTGCATCAAATCAACCAGTTTAATGAAAATATATCAAGAAGATAAAAATACTACATAAAAATGAAGAGTAAATAGTAAACATTTACTACTAAATACTTTAGACTGAATTTAATCCAAATCCCCTCAAATAACGAAACTCCTCAGACCAACGGGACAGAACGGCTGATAAATCGCAGACATGGCAACCCTGCCTGTCAACAGCTCTCCCTCCCCCGCCATGTAAGACGAGCCACAGTCAGCTGGTGCCGTTGGTTCCGACCCGGATCCACATGATGTCGAGCTTCGAAGTTTCTGTGCAGCAGCTCAACGACCTGTTGACGGACGACAGCGGCTGTTACCGTCGGCCCAGTCGACACTGTGACGAGGTCCACCCCCGGATCTACGTCGGTGACCAGTGAGTCCCCGCGGTTTGCTCTAAAATAAAAACAACAACAACAATAATACTTTGATGACAGGGCGTTATGATCTGATCTCATTATTTACCGACTCACTCAGGTTCACGGCCACAAACGTCCCGCGTCTGAAGCGCCTGGGCGTCACCCACGTCCTGAACGCGGCGGAGGGGAACTCTCACATGCACGTCAACACCAGCGCTGACTTCTACGCCCACACGGGCATCACCTACCACGGGATAGCTGCCAGTGACACCGACCACTTCGACCTCAGCGTTTACTTTGAGGCCGCGGCAGAATTCATCGGGAAGGCGTTGACGTACAGGGGTGGGAGAGGTGAGGAGGAGAGACCGGGGGTGGGGGTGGACCCCAAGCTGGGGGACAGACCCCGAGCTGGGGAGGTGTCGTCTAGTTAGCTTCAAGATAGACAGTCAGGGGCGTTTATCTAATCTAATCTAATCTAATCTAATCTAATCTAATCTGATCTAGTTTTAAATCTACTAAATGCGCAGCAGGTGGAGAATCATAAAAAGCAGAGATAAAAAGTGAACATCCTTTTTGTACCTGATGAACTGAAGGACTCGTTCATGTCTGTATTCGACCTCACGAGGTTGTGATTTAAATTGTTCTGTGACAGGATTCTATAAAGTCAAATTCAGTTTTCGGGTTTTATTTTTCCAGTCTCTAAACCGCAAATATTAATGTTTCGTAAAAGCACGCCGACATGCAGTTCCACTATTCGCCACAAGGGGGAGCCATCCGCGCCATGTAATCAATTCCTATTCTCCCTTTCCTGATGTAAAATGTAACATTTGAACAGGCCCATGTTGTGGTCTTGGTGTCCAGGCAGGGTGTTGGTCCACTGCAGGGAGGGCTACAGCCGCGCCCCCTCCCTGGTCGTGGCCTTCCTGATGCTGCGGCAGAACATGGACGTCCGCTGCGCTCTGGCTCTGGTGCGGCAGGAAAGAGAAATTGGACCAAACGACGGTTTCCTTCGACAGCTGTGCCGGCTGAACCAGAGGCTGGAGGCTGAGAGAAAGATCAGGGACCAGTGAGGCACAACATGAGGCACACGGTCTGCAAACTGGCACCGTCCTGCCTCGCATCGAGCTTTAAGAAGCTGCAGAGGCGTGAAGGTGGAGAAACGGAGACGGGGACATTTGTACTACAGTACTGCAGTACCACAGTACTACAGTACCACAGTACTACAGTACCACAGTACTACAGTACTGCAGTACCACAACATCTTTTAGTATAAACCTATAGAAGTCCAACATGGCGTTGACCCTGACCTTTAACCCTGAGGAGTTCCCATTAGTCAGAAAGTTTCCAGATTATTTAACCTACAAATATATACAGCCATATATGCCAATATTTCTATGAAATATATTTCTTGATTTGTTCTACCATAGTTTATACACGTGACACAGTAATGTAGTACAGTACAGAGCTATGAGTAAGAATCACATTGGCCAGCAGAGGGAGCAGCTACACCAGTGTTTTTGCATCAGCATCACAGTACTGTACCAGCTCACCCCCCCACCACGTCACGTGGCTTTACATAACAAGCAGGCTGACTGTAGTACAGTGTTGACTTTCTCTGTGGTGTGAATATTCACATCTACGTTAACGTGAATGTCATGTGACTTGGAATAAATAAAAAGATACAAATTTATTTAATTTACCATCAAAACCAGAATCCTGGAGGTCCTGGTTCTGTGGTCCTGGTTCTGTGGTCCTGGTTCTGTGGTCCTGGTTCTGTGGTCCTGGTTCTGTGGTCCTGGTTCTGTGGACCCACTGGTCCAGTCAACAGAACCTTGGTATCAAAGGTACGTTTACTGTAACTGTGTGTGAATTCCAGAGGCTCAGGTCAGAACGTGAAGAGCAGCTCAGTGGGAACTCCGCTGCCTTCACCTCTCTCTCTCTCTCTCTCTCTCTCTGACCTGATGTGATGTGAACTTGACGTGAGGACACGTCTGTTCAACTCTTACACAACACCAGTCTGCATGAATGGATCTGTGGGGGGGGGGGGGGGGGGGGGGCAGAACCAACTAAAAGATGTTTTTGTTAAAGTGAATAAATCAAATGTCAACAACCACAGAAAATATATTTTCTCTGACTGGACGATACTCCATATAAACTAGAGATGATGTCACTTCCTGTTTTCTTCTCCAGTTTGTTCCTACAGCAGATGAAGATGAAGTCTTCCTCACGTCATCATCAACTTTATTTGATTTGGTCCTGAACCACAACGGGACTGAAACATACTCTGGTCACATGTTCAGATCTGTAGTAAAACAGACCGTCTGTAGAGGGCGTCAGAGACACGACAGACTCAGACCAGTGTCAGCAGTTGGACACAAACGAAACCACGTGATCAGGACCAAGACGGTGGAAATTCACTGCTTAATCTCAATCTCAGTTCATAATCTTTGGTTGAAGTGTTTTAAATGAATAAGTTAATCAGGTTATCTCCTCTGGTTAATTAGGTTATCTCCTCTGGTTAATCAGGTTATCTCCTCTGGTTATTTAGGTTCTCTCCTCTGGTTAATCAGGTTCTCTCCTCTGGTTAATTAGGTTATCTCCTCTGGTTAATCAGGTTCTCTCCTCTGGTTAATCAGGTTCTCTCCTCTGGTTAATTAGGTTATCTCCTCTGGTTAATTAGGTTATCTCCTCCGGTTAATCAGGTTATCTCCTCTGGTTAATCAGGTTATCTCCTCTGGTTAATCAGGTTATCTCCTCTGGTTGATCAGGTTATCTCCTCTGGTTAATCAGGTTATCTCCTCCGGTTAATCAGGTTATCTCCTCTGGTTGATCAGGTTATCTCCTCTGGTTAATCAGGTTCTCTCCTCTGGTTAATTAGGTTATCTCCTCCGGTTAATCAGGTTATCTCCTCCGGTTAATCAGGTTATCTCCTCTGGTTAATTAGGTTATCTCCTCTGGTTAATCAGGTTCTCTCCTCTGGTTAATTAGGTTATCTCCTCTGGTTAATCAGGTTATCTCCTCTGGTTAATTAGGTTATCTCCTCCGGTTAATCAGGTTATCTCCTCTGGTTAATCAGGTTCTCTCCTCTGGTTAATCAGGTTCTCTCCTCTGGTTGATCAGGTTATCTCCTCTGGTTAATCAGGTTATCTCTGGTTAATCAGGTTATCTCCTCTGGTTATTTAGGTTCTCTCCTCTGGTTAATCAGGTTCTCTCCTCTGGTTGATCAGGTTATCTCCTCTGGTTAATCAGGTTCTCTCCTCTGGTTGATCAGGTTATCTCCTCTGGTTAATCAGGTTCTCTCCTCTGGTTAATTAGGTTATCTCCTCTGGTTAATTAGGTTATCTCCTCTGGTTAATCAGGTTCTCTCCTCTGGTTAATCAGGTTCTCTCCTCTGGTTGATCAGGTTATCTCCTCTGGTTGATCAGGTTATCTCCTCTGGTTAATCAGGTTCTCTCCTCTGGTTAATCAGGTTCTCTCCTCTGGTTAATTAGGTTATCTCCTCCGGTTAATCAGGTTATCTCCTCCGGTTAATCAGGTTATCTCCTCTGGTTATTTAGGTTCTCTCCTCTGGTTAATCAGGTTCTCTCCTCTGGTTAATCAGGTTCTCTCCTCTGGTTGATCAGGTTATCTCCTCTGGTTATTTAGGTTCTCTCCTCTGGTTAATCAGGTTATCTCTGGTTAATCAGGTTATCTCCTCTGGTTATTTAGGTTCTCTCCTCTGGTTAATCAGGTTCTCTCTGGTTCACTTTGAGTCTTTTGGTTTTGGTTAAGGTTAGTCGGCATCAGTTCTTGAGGAGACCTGACTGTGAACCAGGTCAAAGGTCAAAGGTCCTGGTTCCGTCAGGGTTCTGCCTGTGACGCTGAGGTTCGTCGCGGTGACGTTTGTCAAGGTGTGTGTGTGTGTGTGTGATGTCAGGTCACGTGACTCCCTTTGACTTTGTTTTGTTCATTAACATCAGACTGTGAAGCCTGGTACTGTTTCAGAACAGGACTGGAACTGATTGAATTATTTGAATGAACAACAACAGTCAGCACTTCCTGTTCTGTCTGACGACGCACTAATAATGCCTCGCCGTAAAGCGTGCAGGTATTTTCCCG
>NC_024323.1:15928493-15933812 GCF_000523025.1 Cynoglossus semilaevis
GGAAAGTTATTTTCTGAATTTTTGTGGAGATGAAAAAATGCGACATCCTCAGTTTTTCCATAAAAACACATTAAATCCTGTGGCGTGACTGTGAGCTGGACCGTCTGTGATTTCCTGTCAGTAACAACATGTTCAGTAATCGGTTCTAGTTCCTGGAACTGCAGTAAATGTTGTTGTTTTTGTTTTACAGGAAACTCACTGAAGGTCAACAAAGGTCAGGACCAGAACCTGAAGTTCTCTGTGGAATTTGCGGAGAAGAATGAGAGAATGAATAAAAAAATGGTCCCATCAACAAACAAACTTCACGGCCCCCTGCAGTACCTCCCTGTGCCACTTGATGTCCACTCTACTTTAAACACGTTCTTCTTCTTGAGTTGTTTTGCTAGCGTGCGAGAATGTTGCTGGTTGAAGTAACGCTGTGTGAAAAGGAAAGAGAGACGGAAACAAAGACCAAAGGATCAAAGGGCCTTTGATATCAAATGGTTTTTTAATGCTGAAAATGAATGTCACATAGCCACGAACACAAACAGCTTGGAGCCACTGAGATGCCGTTCTCTGATTGTGCCATGAATGATT
The DNA here is from genome assembly GCF_000523025.1 of Cynoglossus semilaevis. Taxonomy (NCBI): domain Eukaryota; kingdom Metazoa; phylum Chordata; class Actinopteri; order Pleuronectiformes; family Cynoglossidae; genus Cynoglossus; species Cynoglossus semilaevis. The sequence goes on from NC_024323.1 coordinate 15,929,070, forward strand.
TGTCACAGAAATCAAGACAAACAACGACTGTGCCTGTTACAAACCCCATGACCAGCATTATCAAATTCACCGCCACACGTTTTCAAAAACCACACCTCACTCAGCTTTTACATTCAACTCTGTGCTGCGCCAAAAAACATGGCTGCTTTTTTCAAGCAGGAATTCAAGCCCGCACTTTGTGCGGGGCCTCGAATGATGTCACTCTTTCTCTCGCTCTCTGATTGGCTAATTAGGGCCACATTATGTGCTTACTGCATAGGTCAGTGGGAAGAGAAGCTACTGAGAGCAACTAGAAAAGACGAGAGGAAACGGGGGGGGGGGGGGGGGGGGGGGGGGGGGGCTAGGACCTCTCTTGTTTAAAGGCACAATTTACTGGCCTGTAGTTAAATGTACACGTGGGAAACTGCATATTTGCACACAAAGGAATTTAGAGTACTGACTTACGGGATTAAAGTTTTTTTTTCTGTAAAATTGAACCTTGAACTTTTTGGTTCCGACAGGTGAATGTTCTGAGAGTCATTTTCAGCTTGAGTCACGTTTTCATTGGCCAAACTACTGACTGCACCTTTAACTGGTGCCCTGACGAAGCCTGCGTCTCTCTCTGGTGGTCAGGGCAGAACAGACTGAAGAGTGGGGGGGCAGATGGGGGGGGGGGTAAATATCTTCCAGCTGATGATAAATAGTTAAAGCGTGGCTTCGTAGGTTTTTCATGCGTCACGTTCTTATAGATATAACAAAGTAAGTGCTGTAGTTGTCTTAACTTTTTTTTGTCTTTTTTTTTTTCTCGTATCTTCAGAGCAACAACATCATCATCACAGTCTGAACAGATCGATGAAGCATTTCATCATCATCGACGCACACGTTTACACCGTTGTTTTTTTTTTTTGTTTTTTTTTCGTATTTCAGTTCTGTGGAGATCATTTGGCCAGAAACACACAAACAAACTGAACGTTCTCCACAAACACTTCGGCCGCTGAAAAAAGTTTCGCGGCCACACAGCCTTCCTGAGACCACGGTTTGGTCTTTGTTCTGCCAACCACTGAGTTTCCACGCTTGAGTCTGCACACTCCTCCCCCTCCTCCCTCTGGCACAGATCCATGTGATGATCTATGAAGAGTTGTATAGATATAGATATAGATTTATATTTATATATGTATGTATATATGTTCATATATAAATGTCTTTTTGGTTACAATTTTGTGATTTTTTTCACGTAACATATTTACTACGTAGGTTGAGGCTTGTCGTCCATCAAGAGCAACATTCTCGTTACAACACTGAGGTTAATAATATACGGCAGATTCATGTACGCAGATGATACCCTGGTCTAAGATCTTTGATCCAGATCAGGGGGCGGAGCCGGTGCCCAGCGTAGAAGGTGATGCAGCCCAAGCAAGTGTGGAAAAGCAGGATTCAGGTTCATTCACGTTCAGTTCAGAGTGAACAAACATCTACGTCACAACATTATTAGAGTCAGCGTTTTCACCCAGGACGGTGACGCTGTCGTCAACCAATGGGAAAACCAGGGATCGTTCCGTCAGCTTTTCTTTTTGAAAAAGTGGCCAACTGTAATTACAGGGTTTCAGCTAAAGGTGGGGCTGTTTCTCATAAAAGTATAAATTGTAAAGAAGAAAAAAAGGTAATGGACAAAAAGTATAAAATTATAAAAACTTAGTGCTCACCATAGTACTTCAACGTACTGCACTGTACAAAATATAAACATCTGAACGCATTAGCAGTTTGTCAATAACAAGGGAATTAAAAATATAAAATGCTAAAGGTCAAAGGTTAAAGAACCCTGAAGCACAGCTTCAATATGGAACTGAAATGTTTGAACAGACATTTGGCCAAATCTTCACCACCTGACCCCAGAGGAGTAACTTTTCCACGGTCCCTAAGAAGGAACGCGTGAACTGTTGCCGTTCACGTCAACAGCTGGTGTGAATTCCAACAATAGGTTTGGGTTTGAAGTTTCACAATAAGTAATTACAAGTTAAATGCTAATGCTAATGCTAAGATGCCATGCAACACCAAAGTACTACGTTTACAGGCTAGGGGACATTAGCGAGTTAGCATTCATACATTTTGATAAAGTGCTGTTCTTGTCAATAAGGATCATGAATGAGGGTTATTATCAGATCCACCACTGGGGGCGGTCACAACTCTAGGACATTTAGAAGCAACATTGCTGCTTATTTAGTAAAAATGGTGAGTCATGACAGCATCCATGTTCTGCTAATAATTACACCTTTAAATGCTGGCGTGCACAGGTCTTTTTTTACCTAAAACTCTTCAGAAAGGTGTCATGTGATCAACGATCAACGAGACTGTTCAAATTTTAAAGCTTTATATATATATTTATATATATATATATATATATATTTAGTTCTGATCCCGTTAGCATTTGATACTTTTCACTGAGTTGAACTGAAGGTGAAGTGAAACCCGACCCTCGGGTGACGTTTTTGAGCACTAGCTAACACTGCACCAACGATGGTGTGAAAGTGCATAAACAGCCATTTTGTCACAGTAAAGCATCAACACAGATAGACATTCACTTACCAATAAAATCAGATGCAAATTAACATCAACATCAAAGAATCATCTTTTCCATCGACCTTTTTCTCCGTCCAAAAAAAACACAAGTCACTTCATCGTTTACTTTTACATCGCTCAGGATATTCAGTCCGACAGACGCGCTCCACTTTCTTTTTTTCACAAAAAAAGACCCGTCAGCTCCACACACACACACACACACACACCTGGAGTTTTAACTCCACCTGCAGACTCATCCACCCTAGAATAAGCAGAACAACAAACACTTGGTGCACACTGAGAGCAACATCAACAACATCTAAAAACAACGTGAGCGTGTGTGACGTCACAGCGTGCGTGACGTCACAGCGTGTGTGACGTCACAGCGTGCGTGTCGTCACAGCGTGCGTGACGTCACAGCGTGTGTGTCGTCACAGCGTGTGTGTCGTCACAGCGTGTGTCGTCACAGCGTGTGTCGTCACAGCGTGTGTCGTCACAGCGTGTGTGTCGTCACAGCGTGTGTCGTCACAGCGTCGTACTGTCGTCGTACAACATCAGTATTTTACATTCCACGTGTGGACATATTGCTGCAGGGATTGTCGTCTTTCTCCACCAGAGAGTGCGAGGATGACGGGGGTGGGGGGTCTGTGTGTGTGTGTGTGTGTAAGGGGAGGAGGGAGCGCACACTAAGAGAAGAGAGGGAAGAGATTTTCTGTTTTGGAAGTCGGGAGTTTGAAGGTATTGGGAGTTCAGGGGGGAGGAAGAGAGAAAAGGGGGAGGAGAGGGGGAAGGATTCCCTGGGTAGGTCACGAAAACGTCAGTCCTGTTAAAACAACCGTTACTGTTGTTCCTTTGTGATAGTGGTGCCATGTTGCAGCGGCAGAGCGCCACCTGGAGGTGACATTTGACGTTACGGTAAAGAACAAACAAAGTGTGTGGTCGCTGCAGAATTTAGACCAGAGATCGGTGTCAGGAAGTCGCACGTCAACCGAGCCAGAAGGAAGAAAGTTCTGGTCGCCATGACGACGACATCGTCTCCATCCCTCAGTGTTGTTCAGATCCAGACGTCACCGTCAAGAACAACATCCACTGGTCGGGATTAATCGTGATTAATCAGAATCAGATTCAGTCATTTCTAATTTCTTCGTAACGACGACACACACTCCATCAGTGGTCAGTCTGGAGACTGTGGTCAGTCTGCGGTCGCTGCAACAGTGACGACCGAGGTGAGAGAATTCAGACGGACGTCAACGTCCGCTGCTCGTGTCTGAGCGCGACGTTAGCAAGAGTTTGACACGAAGTCCGGGTGGAAATGGCTTTTTTTTCTTGGTGAGGTCAAAGGTCACGGAGGACTGGTCTGTCTCCCAGCGACGCTGGTGCGACTGAACTGAAGGCAGTGTGCTCTGTGGTGCTGGTGTGGTTGGTTTTTTTTTTCTTTTTTTCTTTTTTTTTTTGTTGATTATTTGGCTGAGTGTGAGAGAAGACGCAGAGAGGGGGCGCTGTCTGCAGCTCAGACTCAAGGTGGAGACCCTCAGAGAATCTGCTCCAGTGACACAGGAGCTGAACAGGAAGTGGAGTTCTGACTCCAAAGACCTGCTGCTGCCGTCGAGGCAGAGAAGAAGAATCTGAGCTGAAGCAGAGACTCCGACGCCACAGTCACTGACAATCACCCATAAATATATTTATATATATATATGTCCATATAATACTACAGTATCTCTATAGTATCATGTACTTGTATAGAGTGTATTTGCATCACTAACCTCTAGGAGGCACATTAACACGTCAGAGTTACTAAGCCTTTTTTTTCCCTGTCGGAGCCACGACCTTCGCTGCAGCATGGCTTTATTCACAGTGATCGTGAGCAGAGCGTGTGTGTGTGTGTGTGTGTGTGTGTGTGTGTGTGTGTGTTTTCCCTGTATTTTTAGCTCTTATGGTTCTATCTAAAATACCCTGCAACTTAGATTAGTAACACTGAGAGTGGCGCCACCTAATGGCCATGTCACAGTCCAGGTAATCAAAAGAGGAGTTCGCAGACCATGTGTGTGTGTGTGCGTGTGCGTGTGTGTGTAGTTCTGTGTTTGTGTGTCAGATATTTTAAAGAATATCATTAAAATTGAAGACAGGCAGAAAGGAGGAAGGAAGGAACCTGGGGGGCGGGGGCTACAGACGGATACAGACGGATACAGACGTTGTGGTTTTAGTGCA
>NC_024323.1:15933960-15942335 GCF_000523025.1 Cynoglossus semilaevis
TCTGAAGATGATGACGCTGCAGGAATAAGGGTCCTTTTCAGTGGTGGTTTGTTATTGGCTGGCCTGAGTCACATGGACCGACCCATGGTCCATGGTCCGACCCACAACTGGGCCCAAACAACAAGGTCCGTGCGGCAACACAAACTCACCACCGCCCTCTAGTTGTCACGAAAGATACCTGAATGAAAACTGGATCCACTTTGAGGCTCGTTTCACGGTAGGAATAAAACCTGGACTAAAAGATCGGCTCCTGATCCACGCCGCCTTAGAACGACCGGCTGCGTGATGTCATCGGCGTCCTTGTCCTCCTGTGCACTGTGTGTGTACGTGTGTGTGTGTGTGTGTGTTCATGCACTGAGACGACAGACGAGGGGCGAGGTAGAATCTGTCAGTTTCAGGCAGGGGGGAGGGAGGGGGTGAGGGAGGGGTGAGGGAGGGGGGTGGTGGGACTGAAGGAGGACGTGACATCACCTCCCACCACCACCTTTAACATCACAGTGAGGAGGCGGGACTTACAGTGTGTTTAGCAGTAGAGGGCGCCAGAGAAACAGGAAGTGAGTCCAGTGGTTACTGACGTGGAGCAAGAAAAAAAACAAACAAAAAACTGAGGTAATAGATTTAAAAAAAAAAGATGAGTGTGAGTGAGGTAATTAAAGTAAGAGGTATGTGTTGGAGAGGTATTCTAGAAGTAGTACTACAATACTACAGTATTTTCTTATCACTCTCTACGTTAGTCATTTTAAATTCTACGTTTTTGTTTTGTTTTATGGTAAAAAGTTTGTAAATTTGATACATTTTAGTTTTTCTGAGTTCAGGGGGAGAACAGGGGGGAGGACAGGGGGGAGAACAGGGGGAGAACAGGGGGGAGGACAGGGGGGAGAACAGGGGGAGGACAGGGGGGAGAACAGGGGGGAGGACAGGGGGGAGAACAGGGGGAGGACAGGGGGGAGAACAGGGGGAGGACAGGGGGGAGAACAGGGGGAGGACAGGGGGGAGAACAGGGGGAGGACAGGGGGGAGAACAGGGGGGAGGACAGGGGGGAGAACAGGGGGGAGGACAGGGGGGAGAACAGGGGGGAGGACAGGGGGGAGAACAGGGGGAGGACAGGGGGGAGAACAGGGGGAGAACAGGGGGAGAACAGGGGGAGAACAGGGGGGAGGACAGGGGGGAGAACAGGGGGAGGACAGGGGGGAGAACAGGGGGAGGACAGGGGGGAGAACAGGGGGAGGACAGGGGGGAGAACAGGGGGAGGACAGGGGGGAGAACAGGGGGAGGACAGGGGGGAGAACAGGGGGAGGACAGGGGGGAGAACAGGGGGGAGTAGAGCCGTCCCTGCACTGATGGTTCCAGTTCTAAACAGTACCAGAGGTAGAACTGTTGGACCAGCACAAAAACTGGAATTCATTTGTTTAAGCTTTGAAATAGTTTCTTAGTTCAGTTGTTGTTGTTGTGGTTGTTGTGGTTGTGGTTGTTGTTGCTGTTGTTGTTGTTGTGGTTGTTGTTGTTGTGGTTGTTGTTGTTGTGGTTGTTGTTGTTGTGGTTGTTGTTGTTGTTGTTGTGGTTGTTGTGGTTGTTGTGGTTGTGGTTGTTGTTGCTGTTGTTGTTGTTGTGGTTGTTGTTGTTGTGGTTGTTGTTGTTGTTTGATCTTTTATGTCATTTTTCCTGTGATTTTTATTGATCCAATTCTGAACTGATAATATTTCTGATGATGTCATCAACACACAGCTGCATGCTGGGAATTACGTCAGTGATGAATGAGTCATCGTTTCTCATCAACGACGGCCGTGAGTTTCACACACACACACACACACACACACACACTGTGATCATGTGTGTGTGTGACTGAGAAACAGTTCCTAAAATAAAAAAATACAAAAAACATTAAAAAAATATGAGGTAAAAAGTGTGTGTGTGTGTGTGTGTGTGTGTGTGTGTGTGTGTGTGGCTGAGACAGAGAGAGAGAGAGGTCAGTACGTGGGGGGGGGTAGGTTGACAGACACTCAGGGTCTGGACGACTGAGTCTGTCGAGTCCCAGAGTGTGTGTGTGTGTGTGTGTGTGTGTGTGTGTGAACCACTGTGTTGCATAAAGATGTTCTGAACTTTTATGGCACTACGTTTGGATTTTTTGGAACTTTGTTTTGACTTTCTCTCAGAGACGCAGCAGATCCAGACTGGTGGTCAGTGTTTCCTGTTTCCTGTTTCCTGTTTCCTGTTTCCTGGTTTTCCTGGTTTCCCTGTTTAGGTTTTGCTGGTGGCAGGAGGTGAGTTTGTAGATTTATAAAAAAACCACAGTGGAGGACTCACTGAAGAAAAATCCAGTTTTTTTCGTTCTCCTTTTGAACCACGCCTCCTCTTCCTGTGTGTGTGTGTGTGTGGTGGTTTGGTGGGTGTTCACGCCTGCTGGTGCTCGAAGCCCTCAAGGAAGGGCGGGGGAAACAGTTCACTGGGACACTCCACCTTCATGTGGAGGAAGCGGCTGGCGTGACACGCCCCGATCATGCGCAGGTCGGTCACCTTCATCAGGAGTTTGGGCCAGAAGTGTCGGATGTTGTGCTTGCGGTAGTTGATGTAGTGCTCGAAGGCCAGCAGGTAGGCTTCCTGGCACTGCTCGATCTTCTCCACGCTGGTCAGCCCGCAGCGGTCTAGGTGGGACATGAGGAGAGAAAGAAATGTGGGCTGCGTTTCTGCAAATCGTCTCCATCATCGGCTCCACGGGTTTATGGACGGTTGGAGTTTTTTTTAACCGACGTGAATTCACGCTGCGTGGTTCAATCCCTGGTCTACAGCACCCAACGTTTCTCGTCATTTTAAAAACTGCGGTCCAAAACGGAGGTCAAAGAATTCCAGAAGGCTCTTACCTGAGCTCATGAGAAGCACCGCCTGCAACAGCGCCACCTCCGTGTCATCCAGATTAAACTGAGCCAGACTCTTGCCCAAATCAAAGATGGCGTCCGACACCACTCCCAGCCCGCCGTTCTTCAGCTGCTCACGTTTAACCGCCATCTCGCCGCTCAGCGTCAGCGTCTCGCTGTCTGGGTCGTAGCGTACGGCGGCGCGCAGCGACATGATCTCCATGCAGCAGCCCTTCAGGAGGATGATCTGGTCTTCACACGGCAGCTGAGGAAACACAGCGCCACCAGGAGTCAATGAAAGGATATTAAATAATGACCTTGTTCGTCCTGTCCCGAACGCTCACCTCCGAGAACATCGGCAGCTTCTTGGCAAAGTCGACCACGCGCGTGATGGCAGGCGTCATGATCTTCGTGAACTCGCTGAAGGCTTCCAGGTCCACTTTGTCTCCGTCGGAGGTGGGCGCCATCGGACCCTGGCCGATATCATCAGGCTGAGGACGAACAGGAAGTAGAACTTCATTCATCTACTGGGTCACATGGAGGACGTTCACACTCGTTCACACTCGTTCACACTCATATTCACATTAACTAAGTACCCCAGAATACTGGGGTAAATCCAACCTGTTGTAACGACCTGTGTTAATGAAGCCTCGTTAAAGCCTTTGTTTCTGTGATGTCACTGTTTCAACAACAAAACTTTTCTTCTTGGAAATTAAAAGTTTTTTGGTTTTTTTCCCGTTACATCGTCACCTTTGAAGTTCTGGGCAGAACGAAACCCAAAAAATAATGAGACACATGAAAGACGGAACGTTCCAGTCAAACGAACGACCAACGTCAACCTGGCAGGTTTCACAAGTCGTTCATTAAAGGAGGAGAAAACTCCGAGGATTTCCTCCTGAAACAACTCCCCCTGCAGGACAAGTGAAAAAGTCAAACAGATAAAAACGTACCATGAATTTGCGTTTCTGTTTCCAGCTGGATCCCTGGGCGTTGGTGTTCCGGTGAGCCTCCGTCGCCAACCGGATCAACTCCCACTCTGCCGTGTCGGGCTCCGGCCTGGTCTTCAGAGTCCGGACGATTTCCTCCTTCTTCCTCTTCTCTCTGTTGGACTCAATGAGGCGCCGTTTGGCCACTCGCTTCGTCTCGTCCAGCACCACTGACGGAGAGAAGACGAGCCGATGGTTAGCCCAATAAACCAGTTAACCACCTCAACCAGTTAACCACCTCAACCAGTTAACTATCTGAACCTGGCCAGATACGATACATATCACGATACAATATATTTCGGTACATTGCGATACTACAGGTGCGACGATGTAGTGAGTTTTTTTAGACACGTTTGACAAAGTCGACATCGCGGCGGTGAAGCGGTGACTCACGGTCCATGGCCATGCCCACAGAGATGCACTTCTTGAAGCGGCACAGCTGACACTGGTTGCGGGTGATCTTGTCGATGATGCAGCAGCCTTCGTATTTACAGGAGTAGGACGGGTGGAGGTTCTTCTGGATGGTTCTGCGGAAGAATCCCTGAGGACCAAAAATCAAACGAAGAAAGGTCACGTACGCTGACGTTTAAAGAAGCTAAAATATCACGACGTGAACGTGGAAACACGACACGACTGATCTGTGACGACCGTCAGGAAACCTCGTCTCCTGGGGAGAGACGCCGTGTTTGGACGCCAACCATCAGATAATCAGTCCCTGCTGCCGTGAAGGCACTTCCTGCCACGTCAGTGTGAACCCCCCCCCCACCACCACCACCACTGACCTGCCCCCCAGGGGAGCTGCTCTACTCATGACTAATTATAATTATAATAATTATTATTATTATTATTATTTGAACTCTTGTGTTCTGCTGTGACAGACTGCCCAGTAGGAGGCGCCAAGTATGGACTACTGTTCTCCGCTAACCGCTACGCTACAGAACAACCATTATAAAGTACATTGAAGTCTGGCGTCTGTGTGACACCGTGTGGCGTGCGGTGCGTGGGCGGTGGGCGTGGCTAACCTTGCAGCCCTCACAGGTGATGCAGCGGTAGTGGTAGCCCGTGGCCTTGTCCCCACACACCACACACGGCTCGTCCTTCTCCAGGTAGCTGGGGATGTACCCTGGAACAGAGATGCTAAGAGCTATAGGAGAGGAGGAGGTCGAGGAGGTCGAGGAGGTCGAGGAGGTCGAGGAGGTCGAGGAGGTCGAGGAGGTCGAGGAGGTCGAGGAGGACAGACAGGGACGGAATGAGAGACAGGTGAACAACCAGGGCGAGCGAAGACGGTGCAGGACAGGAAGTGGTTTGTTATAAATAAGTGAATGAGGAGATGAGGGAGTGTAATGAGTCTCCTGTGAACCCCACGTCTATGATCCAGAACAGGTTCTAATCTGAGCGTCTTTGAGTCGATGACTTTAATTTGTAATAAAAATATTTCTCATTTTTCACTGGTTCAAAATTTGACTGGAAAAACATCTGTGACCCTGGGTCACTGTCTGGTGTTCTGAGTGTGTGTGTGTGTGTGTGTGTCCTGATGGCTGCTAGTCTTTCAGGATGAGCCACCTGGTGGCCCCCTGGTGGTCACCTGGGGGGGGGGGGGGGGGGGGGGGGGGGCGCTGCAGACAAATGGACTCGACTGAACAAATCCTCCAAACTCATCAGGAGACGGAACACGACCAAAGAACAACCTGCTCTGAACTCTATTCCCTGGTTTGAGTCTGAGGTGAAGATCTTACCAGACATGCTCTTCACCGAACACTGGGAGAGGGGGGGGATGATGGAGAGAGACAGAGATAATTGAATAAAGTGAGCAGTTTTCCAGTTTTCCAGTTTTCCAGTGCTTTCAGCCTGGACTCAGCTCAGGTTCTAGACGTTTCTCATCCTCCTACTGTCCTGGTCATGTGGGGTCGTTGGAGTTACCCCCCCACCCAGAGGACGGGGAGGGGGAGGAGCCACCGCAGGGCCAACCACTCACATGACCGCATGGATAAAGACCTGGAAACTGATGAAGGTGAGAGGAGAAACATCTTCAACCTGAGGGCAGTCCAGTTTGACCTTATGACCTGGAGAAGATCCACAAATAAATAAACTCAGACATTTGGTTTTACATCTGCCCCCTGTTGGTCAGATGAGAAAAAAACAGATTTACATTTGACATAAAATGTAGTTCTCAAAATACAACAGACATCACCCCCCCCCACCACCACCACCACCACCACCATGAACACCCAGGAGCAGCTTCTACTGTGAAGAACTGTATCAACACAAAGATCCACAGTTTAGGGTGAAGTCAAATCCTGAAGAATCATGGGTAAAAAACACACCATTTCCTGTTAATTTAATTCAAAACATCAGAGAAGACCAGCAGAAAACACACACACACACACACACACACACCGACCTGTTGATGTAGTACGGCTGTAAAATATGCATGGTGCTCCTTCCCTGAGGACTAACAGGAGGAGAACACAGAACCTCCGTGTGGTGGAGTCGGGTCAGTGCACGTGTCTCATTCAGACCTGATCACAGCGACTGGTCCACTCCAACACCGGCTGATCTCTGGTCAGCAGCGGCTTTCCTCTAATCCCGCAGCAGACGCTCTCTAAAACATGGCCGCCGCTCAGAAAGTCCTGATGAACGACTGTTGTTCACAGTCGACCAGCGAGGAGTGAAGAGCGAAGCAGAGGGTCTGAGATCAGCTGAGGTCCCGGAGACTCTGTCTCAGTCTGGCTGCTGGGAGGAAGGGCTACTGTCTTTATCCTCCTCACCCTCCCGCCCCCCCCGTCTCCCCTCCTCCTCCTCCTCCTCCTCCTCCTCTCTCTCCTCCCTTCTTCGCTCTAATCCAGCCTCCCTCTTGTTCTGGTGAAGTTTTGGGAGCAGGAACATCTCCTCGTCTGTGACCACGCTGACATGAAGTCAACAAAAACACGCTGACCTACTTCCTCCCTTCCTTCACTCACTCACTCTAACTCCCCCCCCCTCCTCCCTCGGTGTTACTGGTACTGTTTCCACCCCGGCCTCGGCCTCCACCTGGTTATATAACCTGCTGGAGCAGCTGAGGACACGCCGGCAGTTCATCTATTGAATTAGCGCCCCCTAATGACCTGTTTGCTCCGAGGGTAATAATTCCTAGTACACGTCAGCTACTTGTTCACACATTAATCACAGTAGAATCATTTATTAACCCTTCGTGGTGAAGTTTAAATCAAATTAAAAGAAAACTTTTTTTTCAGCTTCTTGTTTTTGTGATGCTTCCATTATATATAGGCAAAGGTCTTGACAGCGCCACCTGTAGTCTAGAAGGAAGTGAAAGTCCGTTTTTTAGTTTGAATTTTTAGTCTGATCTAGAATCTTGGAGAAAATCCTGATATTTTGACCGGTTCACAGCGCCACAGCACCACCTGGTGGACAGAGTATGTCACATATACTGTAATGTGGGTCACTAACAGTGACGTCAACGTCACCTGTTGTCATCAGATACACTGGACTGAAGTGGTACTCAGGTGCTGGTCTCCTACCCCAGCACACCTGGTACCATGGTACCATGGTACCATGGTACCACGGTGTCCATGGTACCATGGTACCTGGTACCATGGGCACCGTCCTAACTTCACTGGACTTCACAGCTCAGGGTTCATTCCTACAGCACATGATGTCCAGAGTCACATGACCGTCACAGACACATGACATCAGCCGCTGATGTCACGTGGTCATGTGTTCTTCATGTGCTCATCACTGATTGGTCGACATTCACCCAGTGAAAACATCTGTTTTTCAACAGCTGAAAACTAAATGTTACAGACGACAACATCAGATTAACCCTCGTTAGGCTGTAGGTTGACGGGGGTGGGGGTGGGGGTGGGGGCAACTGTTGACAAAGCCTACAGCACAATAATTACCTACAGTGTGGTCACATGACTGGTCACATGACTGGTCACATGACTGGATTTAACCCCTGACTCCCCCGTGACCCAGATCTGCCCAGTTCAGAATAATCCAGAACATTCTGTTTGATTAGTTTCAATCAATCAATTAGTTTGATTAGTAACATGGTTTCATTAGCACAAAGCCCCCAAACATCCACCTCCGTCCTGTGGCGCCCCCCTGTGGAAGCAGAGATGACGGAAGATGATTCTGGACTGAATTATGTAACAAACCCTCTGAGGGTCCAGACCTCAGTGATGGGGGGGGGGAGTCAGGGCATGAGGCAGCGCTCACGAAGACACGTGCCAGCTCCGTGACAGGAGCACAGACGCACAAACACAAAGTGATGATGATGATGATGATGATGATGATGTCACACCTGAGCTGTCTTCAGCTTCCTGTGTCTCCATCTGCCCTTAATCCTGCCCACTGATCTACACATCTACACCAGGGCGTCGGGGGGGGGGGTGTCTGTGGTCTTTCTTCATCTCCTGAATTCTGATCTAATCCCATCAGAGATTTTACTCTGGATCAGAACGACTCAAACTGCACAGCCCTCATCTGCCCCTCCACCAGGGCAGACCTCTTCCTGCCCCTCCACCAGGGCCGACCG
>NC_024323.1:15942467-15946190 GCF_000523025.1 Cynoglossus semilaevis
GAGGGGGGAGGAGGGGGAGGAGGGGGATTCGTCATCATGGAATGAATACACACACACACACACGCGTGCTGAGTCTCACCCTTTCTCGTCCCCCTCAGACGAGTTGCTATCCTGCTTGTTGGGCATTGGCTCCATTGACCTCGGTCTGGTCCAGTAGCCAATCACAGGACAATGAGGCGGAGCCTGACCTCGCCAGCCTGCTCAGCATTCACCGCCAGCGGCTTCAACAGACGGCCATCTGAGAACATGGGACGAGCAGAGCGGGCGGGACGTCGGTGGAAGCAGTGGACAGCTGTGGGGGGGGGGGGGGGGGGGGGGGGGGGGGGGGGGAGGGGGATATTATTATTATTATTATTTGTAATAAAGTGTTTCATTGACAGTTAGAACGACATATTTACAGTAAGAATAACAACACGACGGTCATGCTGGTCCATCTGGGACAGAACCTGCTGCTGAATGTGGGAACAGGAGCAGGTTCTGTGTCAGCTGGATCTACAGAACCATCTGGAGAACAGCCTCCGTGAATCTGTGTGTGACGGAAATCCAACGAATCACAGAAGCCGAGACTGGACGTTTATTACCACTGTCTCCTGATCCCCAAAGATATTAACGTGAAATCAGACGACGCTCCCGCCTGAAGGAGGAGATTCATTTGATTTTAGGGACAGAAATATAGATTAGAAAGCAACAAAAGACGGAAACAAAATGATAAAAAGTGTTTGTTCATCATTTAAATTTATGTCAACACCAGAGTTTCACATTAAATCAGATGATTAAAAAACAACAGTGTTTTCATTGATTTCTCCAGTGACGGCGTGAAAAGACGTATAATTACAATAAATGATTAAAAACTGTAAGAAAAAAAAGATTTATTCATTTTATATATTTATTTTATTTGAATTCTGTAAAACTATATGTACTAGAAGAGAGGAGAGCTCAGCTCCACATCTCCACATCCAACAGTAGATGGCGTCAGAGTGTGAGAGATACACACTTAGAACCACGGTTTATTTATATGATATTTTATTATATTTTTTAGTATTGTTATACTTCTTTAAATCCGTGCTTCACTGTGTATCTGATTTGTTGAAAATAAAAATGAAATATTTATATTATTTTTATATTAAAAACTTAAATGTAAACTCTGTTCTGTTGAAGCACAGACGGAGGTTTTTGGACCTGATTCTACACCCCCTCCTCAGTTCCATCTTCCAACTCCCTCTCCTCCTCTCTACCCCCCCCCCTCCTCCCCCCTGTAGAGGAGAAACTGGCATCAGTTCAGACTGAGGCGGGACTGAAGGAGGAACAGGACGGTTTGGTTTCACTGTCGACTCCAGTCTCCAGGTGTGAAGTGTTGAGGTTGAACCCCGGCTGATGTCGCCGTCGTTCCTCTGACATCATCTGTCCCCCCCACCCGTCTGCTCTCCTTCTGTCCCCTCCCCCTGTAAGGCTCAGTCGGAGAGGGGGGGGTGGCCAAGAGTTCAGTCATCACTGACCTTCCCTTGCCCCCCCCTTCCCCCCGTCCACCCTCCACCCCCCCATATCTGTGTCCACAGTTCATGTTCATCCAGCTGTATGACTGACCCAGCTGATGGAGACTGGATGGACCAGTCATGGTCAGACTGTCAGGAGTGAAAGAGAGAAGGTTCACATCCCTGCCTGAGCCGGGATTTGAACCAGCAGCCTCTGACGTGGCCGTGCTCCTGATTGACAGCTGCACTTCAACCAATGACGTCACATTTTCACATTCATAATTAAAACAACAATAACCCCCACGTCTGCCCCCCCCCCCTCAGCTCAATGTCAGTGTTGATCAAGTCCCCCCCCCTCAGCCTCTCAACATTTATGTACTGAATCTGGAACAGAATTTTCCAGAGCAGATTTATGGAGGGGATAAACCGCTCCATGACCCTGAGGTCATGTTGCTGTCGGTCAGAGATTGGACTTAATGCCCCCCCCCCCCAGGTCTGGTCGGGTTCTTCTGACCTCCACTGTTCATAATCCTCTGCTCCTCCAACACATATTTATTTATAAATGATACGATCAGTTTAAGTCGGTCTGGAAACGCAGCTACTGGATTTGGAAGAAAATAAACCTGGAGGAAACTCAGCCTCTCTCCCCTCTGACCTTCACTCTCCCCCCTTTCCTCCCCCTTCTTTATTTTCTTCATGATGTTTTGTGAAGGTTTCATTTCCTTCACACCTGCTGGTGCAGTGATGCTCCAAGTCTGAGTCGTCACGGCAACAGGCATCAAAGGCCAAGATATGGGTCGTGTCTTGGACCTGGTACGTGCAGTGGCTCTGCGGCGGACACAGGTGTTTGCCCTCAGGACGTGTTCTCACGTCCTGAACAAACGGTCGTTAAATAATGGCAACGTCAACGTCTGAAGAACGCCACAGTTACCCCGTAAACATCTGTACATGTGACGACCTGCGTTCAGTTTCACTCCCATCTTCCTCACTCACCCTCATGTACTTTTCTGCCTCTCCTGCACATTCACACAGCATCATTTAGCTCCGTAAACACCGGGCTTTGAAGAATCGGAACTTTTGTTCAAATAACAACTTTATTTCTGCCAAATGTTCTACTAGAATGAGCGAGGCTCCTGATAGGCTGAGGTCAAATGTTCACACTCCGTGTTCACTGCAGTCCTCACGTGAAACTGAACAACAGTTAACACCACCCAGAGACTCCCCCCTCCTCCCCCCTTCCTGTGAGTCCTTGTCCCCAATTTGGAATATGTATATAGTTAGGATCAAATCATTGTCATCAGCGCTCTGCTACCTCAGCAGGACGGGTCGCCACGGCAACGACATACAGCAGCGGCAGCAGTGCTCTCTCTCTCTCTCTCTCTCTCTCTCTCTCCATCAAGTGGACGAGGTTGAATAAATTCCAGTTCACCTTCAGGACAGTCTTTTCTCATCCTCATGAAAAAAACATCAACGACGATGTTTCACACACACATACCTGTTGTTTTCCATCATCAGTCCGGTCTCATAAACATATATGACGTGTATTTGATGTAAACTTTTACTGTTTCAGAACCAAACCATAAACTCCAAGATCAGAGGATTCCCCCTCGTGTTTGTCCCATGTTATTCACATACAGGGAAATAAAAGGAACCTCCTTCTTCATATGGCCACAAAGTGGCTGTTGGTGGAACACCCACAATGCATCTGTGCTCCTTCCTGCCCTGCTCTGAGCGACGGAGGTTAATGACACGGAAACACAAGTCAGAACATCAAGAACGTTGACGTGTTTAATATGCACTAATGGATTCTCTGTGTGTGTGTGTGTGTGTGTGTGTGTGTGACACACGTGACACTGCAGGAATCAGCAGCCACTAGATGGCGTCCTTATTAACCTCTGGATACCAGGGGAGAACATCTCCAGGAGAACATCAGCTCACATCGATTTCTCACACTTTTACTGCGAGGAAGACTGACCCCAGAGGAAGACTGACCCCAGAGGAAGACTGACCCCAGAGGAAGACTGACCCCAGAGGAAGACTGACCCCAGAGGAAGACTGACCCCAGAGGAAGACTGACCCCAGAGGAAGACTGACCCCAGAGGAAGACTGACCCCTGAGGAAGACTGACCCCAGAGGAAGACTGACCCCTGAGGAAGACTGACCCCTGAGGAAGGCTGACCCTGGAGGAAGACTGAGCCCAGAGAAAGACTGACCCCAGAGGAAGACTGACCCAAGAGGCAGACTGCCCCAA
>NC_024323.1:15948028-15949731 GCF_000523025.1 Cynoglossus semilaevis
AGAGGAAGACTGACCCCAGAGGAAGACTGACCCCAGAGGAAACGAGTGGTCCGTTTGTTTTGAAATGATTCTCCTAAGTCATGTTGGCTAACAAATAAATCTGCCCGGATACAGACCCGTCATCAGTCATGACATCATCACTGAACGACAGAAGACGTAAAGAATAAGAACTACACATCTTATATTATTATGGGATGGCTCCAGGTGAACGACATGTTTGTTTGTTACCATTAAGTCCAGACAAAGTCACATGACCTGGACTGTGGTCCAACTGAACTGTTCACAGACGGAGAGGAGAAACGATCTACATCAAAAACCTCAAACCGGAGCTGATGCCAAGCTGGCTCTGATCCAGGACCAAAATAGTCCTGATGTATGGAGCAGCCTATAGGAGGACAGCTGACGGCGTGCAGCGGGATCGTGCTGACACACTGAAATGACGCCTGCCAAGGACTCCGCGTCCGTCCAAGTTTGAATCGATGTGTCTGTAGGAAGGCCAGAAGAACGGAGGACAGAGGAGACGCTGATGAAGGAGACGAGACCAGGGGGAGACGCGGGGGGAGAAGACGAAAACGTTAGAGACGGATGGTCAATTAAAAAGGAAGAGAAGAAGAAACGAAGGAAGGACGTCCACCTCGGACAGGACGACGATGATTCACTGAACGACGTGGAATAAAGAGGTGAAAATAACGAGCGCAGTGACATCATGGACGTGTGGAGATGTCCACAGGTCTGAGATCAGTCTGAACCCAGTGACTCCCAGAGGAAACAGGAGGTAGAGGACGGTCTGAGGTGAATGTCAAAGTGACGGTGAGAGGACACACGCAGTCCAGATAGTAAATATTATATATCAACATATGTGAAGAAGAAGAAGAAGAAGAAGAAGAAGTCGATAACATCTACAACTGTCTGCTGCCTGATTGGCTCGTGCCTCCCAAACCCAAACGGTCGACACACTCCCCCACAAACACACACACTCCCCCACAAACACACACACTCTGCCTGGCACAAAAAAGCTGAGCGATGGCTCTGATTGGCCGGTTCAGGCTGTGTCTTCTATACATTACTGCCTATGTGAGACACAGGTGCTGAGGGAAGGCTGTTGGTTTCCATGGCAACACCGTCTAGAGGGTGGGGACAAGTTATGGTGTCATGACGTGAGGAGACTTTAAATTGGGGGGGGGGGGGGGGGCTACATATGTGACTCCATGTGAACACAGAGGGAGGGGCGGGACAGAGGGTGTCTGAGGTGAGCCGTGTCCATTTGTCCTCCCCTCCTACATGTTTGTCTCCCACCTGTTCTTCTCTCTCTTCCTCACCCTTTACCTCCCCTCCAATTTACACCACAGTTACACCAGGAAAAAAACACACATGGTTTGGTCTGATGATGTGTTGTCGCAATAGCAATCCTGCCCCCCCTACTGGACTACAAATGTAAAAGCCTGTGTTTGGTTGGAGGTAAATCAGAGGGGCAGGTGGAGGGGCAGGTGGAGGGGCAGGTGGAGGGGCAGGTGGAGGTGTGAGAACTTCTCCAGACGTTCTCCTAGGAACTGGAACCAACAACCAAACAACCATTTACACTGGTTACAGAGCAGTTACTGTGGTAAACTCAGAGAGAGCAGCGCCCCCACCTGGTTTATAATCTCACCACCACTCCTGTCATAAACAGCTGCAGTTCCCACCCCCGTCCACCTTAAGGTCCC
>NC_024323.1:15950531-15950989 GCF_000523025.1 Cynoglossus semilaevis
GTCCCACCCCCGTCCACCTTAAGTTCCAAACCTTACGGGTTCAGACTAATACTCAGTCTGTCTGAACTTTAACTCTGACCCAGTTTTGAATTTGTGTTTTTCTCACAGACTGATTCAGTAAATGACCTTTTACAGTGGGCTGTTCCATCTGTCACTCCTCCTCCCTCTGTCTCCACTCTGATAAGGCAGAAATGCCAGTGAAATGTCAGTGAGAGACACAGGAAATAAAAATGAAAGCAGATTCTTATTTATAGGTGTTACAGATGAATTTCTACACCCTGAACACAAGGGGGGGCTAAATCGAGGAGGAGTAAAAAGTGAAGAGAGAACTCACCGATGCATTCTTCTCCTGAAGGAAAATGATTTTCTCTTCTCTCACAGTTGTATCTGCTGCAGGTGGGTTCATCAGAACTTCTCTGGAGGCTCTGTGGGGGGGGTGGAGGGGGGGGGGGGGGGGG
>NC_024323.1:15951073-15952127 GCF_000523025.1 Cynoglossus semilaevis
CTCCCTGGGGTCAGGTCACTGAAGGCCTCTTTGCTACTGTCCAGGCTACAGGTGCCTTTGTTTCTGGCCCAAAGGCAAATGGAAGAAGCTGGCTGAGTTTCGTACCCGTCCCCCTGTGTCGGTCTGAGCAGCAGGACGGTGGACGAGGACGTCCCCCTGTGTCGGTCTGAGCAGCAGGACGGTGGACGAGGTCGTGTCGTTGAGGTATCAGTTGTGCAGCAGAGTGAGGCCTTCTTCAGTCACAGTTCAGGCCACCACTGCACTGAGTCTGAGTCTGAGGTCAAAGGTCATTGCTGGTCGTCAAGGTAGCAGTGAGTAGAGCTGGACAGGCAGTGGAGGTTGTCCCGGTAACTGCAGTGAAAGGTCACAGGTGTGTTCCAGTTCCAGGTCACTGATTGGCTGTTTCGGTGGTGGAGGTAGACAGTGGGCGGAGTTCCCTGAGGTACGTGGAGAAAACTGACCGGGAACTGAGAGTAAAAAAAAAAGATTGCTGTGTTTGTTTTTTGTTTTGTTAGTCTGTTTGTCTCGGAGGTAGACGAGTGAGGAGGCTCCTCTGATTGGACCAGAGAGGAGCGGAGGAGCGGAGGAGCGGAGGAGGAGGTCAACCTTCAGGAGATACGCTCCCTGTCTGGTTCGTCTGGAAAACAAAGGGAAAAGAATGCTGGTGGGTTTCCCAGGAGCTGGACTGGCTCTTCACAGGTACGGGGTCTTCAGGGTCTCCACCTGAGGAGGAGCAGGAGAGAGAGGAGGTCAGAATCACAGGAGAGAGAGGAGGAGGAGGAGGAGGAGGAGGAGGAGGATCATGATGATGGTGATGTCCCCCCCCCCCAAACCCAGTTGCTCATCTTGCTCTGTGTGTGTGTGTGTGTGTGTGTGTGTGTGTGCGTGTGTGTCAGCTGTCAGTTCTGTCCTGGTCAAACCTGACTTTCAGCCAATGTCAACAGGGATTTTCTGCTGCCGCCCTGCAGGGCATACAGGGAATATCTGTACCCCCCCCCCCCCCACACACACACCCTTCGCACCTCCACACTGAGTCTTGCTCTCCACGGGACGT
>NC_024323.1:15952408-15953950 GCF_000523025.1 Cynoglossus semilaevis
AGGGGGTCTACTGCTGCCTATAAAAAGTTAAAGGCATTAGTCAGATAATCACATGATCTCAGTGAGGGCGTCGACCCAACAACCCTCTGTTAAACACACTGCTCTGTTTCTGTGGATTCTTTTCATCATCGTCACCATAACAAGAGCTCCACCTACAGGAGAAGAGCTCCACCTACAGGTGTGAATACAGAGCGACTGATAACGTTCCGTCACGACTCAGTATTAAAACCACATGGACTGTGTGGAACATCACTGTCTGAGAGAACAGCTGTCAATCACATGAAGAAGGAGGAGGAGTTTAGGAGCTCATTGTCCTGGAGGAGAATGAGACTGAGAACAACATCCAACCATACATCCAACCATACATCCAACCATACATCCCACCACACATCCAACCATGCATCTATATATATATATAGATCAGTTAATAATCCACTCCTGGGGGGCTGCCTCTTAATAAAAAGATGACATTAATCCGTCAAAGACGACTTATTTTAATTGATTTTCTGCCACTAGGAGGCAGTGGAATAAATCGAAGCAGATGTCAGATTAACGTTGGAGCCGTGCTAGGCTAACAGCCGCTGAATAAAAAACATTTGGCTGCCTCTTGTTTAACAAATGTCACCCCCCCAGCCCCCCCCCCCGTCACACTGTGATTATTAAAGACACAAACTGCGTTTTATTTTTCTGTTCCTTATTTTCTAGTGCCTGATGCAGACATTCCAGGCCAGTAGGTGGCAGAACTGCACATAGTGTGTGTTTCCCAGGAGAGAAGAAAATACTGAGAATGAACTTAGTGACAAAAACAAACCAAGAAATATGACAAAGTTGTTTTGACTTCCAGAAGGTTCCCAGCTTTTCACCTTATTAACTGGACACCGTCCATTGGTCATAGGTGTGAATGTAGGTGTGAATGTAGGTGTGAATGTAGGTGTGAATGTAGGTGTGAATGACGTCATGTGACCCTGTGTTGGAATGTCAAGAATTTCCACTCCAACGTTTTTGTCATCAGCAATTAACGACTGACTGATGACAGAGAGAGAGAGAGAGAGAGAGAGAGAGAACGACAACCATCCCTGAGATCAAAGGAAACAGTCATTCAGTTGAACTGGTTGAACTTCTGTTCTGAGATAAAAGAGTTGACCTCACGTCTCAGAGGTCACTGAGCTCCGTGATGAGGACAGGGTTGATCAACGTGACGCTGATGTGAACGCTGTCAGAAGATCAATACACTGATTGATACAGTATCAGGTCAGATGTGAGTGAATGGAGAATCTTCACAGCCTGAGGTTCATACCATTACATTCATTAAAAACAGTCAGTCAGTCAGTCAGACAGACAGACTGACAGTCAGACAGACTGACAGTCAGACAGACAGACAGTCAGTCAGTCAGTCAGTCAGACAGTCAGTCAGTCAGACAGACAGTCAGTCAGTCAGACAGACAGACTGACAGACAGTCAGTCAGTCAGACAGTCAGACAGTCAGTCAGTCAGACAGTCAGACAGAGAGTCAGTCAGACAGTCAGTCAGTCAGACAGTCAC
>NC_024323.1:15955256-15955982 GCF_000523025.1 Cynoglossus semilaevis
AGACGAGAACATTGATGAATATTAACCACCTTCCTCTGAACCACAGTTCTCAGAACTGTTCAGACACAGGACGGTACCAGGACAAGAAGAACCGGTCCCTCCACAGCGTCAAGGGTTCGATTCCTACTGTACTGTAGTATCACAGTATATGGTGACATATGGTACCGTGGCCCTGGTACCGTGGCCCTGGTACCGTTGTATCGTGACACGTACTGATTGGCTGCAGCCAGGAAGTGAGAGGCCGCGGGTCAGAGGTTCTGTTCATGAGCAGAAATACGTCCTGACCATCCGACCGTCCTGAGGTTTGGTCCAAACACCAACGTCCCGTTGGGGGGGGGTGGACAACAACAATCATGGAGACACCAGCAGCCCACTAATGAGACCCACACACTGTGGCCCAGTGTCTGTGGGTCTCCTACAGCAGGTCAGCCCGGGACACAACCACAAAACAACCTGCGTTACTGTACAGAACAATCACCACGTTCTCGCTGCACAAACATCCCAGTCACCTTTGACCTCTGAGTGACAACCACGAGGTCGTCCTCTGGTCAGCTGACAGATGGAGTTTCAGCACGCACGTCAAACACGCAGCATCCGACGGTAAACACAGACGGAGGAGGAGACGGGCTTAGATCACACCAGTGGACCCGAACTGCCTGAAAGACAGGGGGCGCTGTTCTGTTGATGGGTAATGATTTAGAATGAGAGAGGTTAAAAATGAGCTGG
>NC_024323.1:15956586-15958024 GCF_000523025.1 Cynoglossus semilaevis
TTAAAAATGAGCTGGAGCCCATTTAAAAACTCTACGGACCCACCCCCCCCCCACCCTACAGCCCACCCCCCCCACCTTATATGAGACGGTCTGACGTCTTGAAGACTTTTCTGTGCGGACTTTTATTTAACGTCTCCTTCACCTTATTTGACGACACATTTTTACTCCCCCGCAGCTTCAATTAGGAGGGGTATTTAATGGGGAGGGGTATTTAATGGGGAGGGGTATTTAATGGGGATAAATGGCACCACCTGCACTTTCCAGGGTACAGACTGAAATGCTTCATGGCCCACAGCCCGGGAATGAAACCCATTTTTTCACCATCTGGACATTTCTGTGACACCACAAATCTGAGGCATGATGGGAAAGAAGCGACGCCCCCCCCCCCCCTGCATTTTGATGCACAGCCGGGGCCGACCATAAATCACACCTCCTCTGCAGGGTAAATGAAGATGTCGCCCCGGCCTGGGGGGCTTTTATCTACGCTGTCAAACTCACGTTAACGAGAGTGAAAAAAAACTCGTCGGCCTTTACATTTAGAAAGATCTTTCTTTTGGCTGCGTTCATGACGATTCATCAGAAAATCACTGCAGCAGCAGAAATATTTGAATTTCCTTCTGGAACCTTCCAGAGGCTGCTGTAAACTTTGGACACCGCAGTTTAACCCTTTCATGTTCTGGTGGATCAAAGTGCTCTGAGCCCGGACGGATGGGACGGATCTCCTGGAACATCTGCTCCACTCCGACTCCTGCACAGTCTGTATGTGTTCACAGCAGTGAAGCCCCCCCCCCAGTCCCCCTCCCCCCCCCGTCCAACCTGGGACATGGTCTAAAATCATATGGATCTCTGGATTCAAATCATTTCCTGTTGCCTGGCAACAGAGTCTGAGACGTGAAAACAACAACGTCAGAATCTCCATAAAATTAGAAGTCGCCTCAGGGTCAGAGAACTGTTCACACCATTCACACTGTTTCACACTGTTCACACCGTTCACGCCGTTCACACCGTTCACGCCGTTCACACCGTTCACGCCGTTCACACCGTTCACGCCGTTCACACCGTTCACGCCGTTCACACCGTTCACGCCGTTCACACCGTTCACACCATTCACACTGTTCACGCCGTTCACGCCGTTCACGCCGTTCACACTGTTCACACTGTTCACACTGTTCACGCCGTTCACACTGTCTTACACAGGAACTCAACTGTTGGCTCCCTGTCACTCGGTGGCTCAGTGGGCCTGATGAATTACAGCACAGGCTTGGCTCTGATTGCTTCTGCAGAGCCGCAGATTAAATCCAATCCCAGGTCCTGGTGTCGGTTTTCACACTTCAGGATTTGTCAAATCCGATCGTCCGACCAATACGTTAGAACAAGTGCAGGATTTTCAGGCTGTTGCTGAGCGACTCATCATCGTCGTCACCAATACACTGTGGTT
>NC_024323.1:15958032-15958547 GCF_000523025.1 Cynoglossus semilaevis
GGGCAGCAGTCTTTAGAAATGTTTTCACATTTATTTTCCAGCTTTGATTTCAGTGGATTGTTCTTTTTTTTTTTGTTTTTTTGCTGATTACAGTTGGTTTTCCGACCCTTCAGGTACTTCTCCTCCTCATAAATACTGTAATACTGCAGGACTTCAGAGGATTCAGAGGTTCACCACAGGATCAGAGCTGCAGCGTCTCACACACACACACACACACACACACACACACACACTAATTCAACCCTGTTGGATATTAGTGATGATGACGACGGACGGAAACATCAACGGGTTTAATGACAATCATTTCATCATTTTTTCATGATGACAATTTTTACTCATTTTTTTACAGTAAAATATGAAGCGTAGGGGGCAGTATGACGTTCAGATTTTCATTAGAGGGGATTCCTACCCCCCCATCTTCTCAGCTGTATAACAACATGTGCCGGAGCCACAGACCTGATGCCAGCACTTTCCTCTCAGCTTCATTTGGAGACTGAAGATATGAGGGAATAAAG
>NC_024323.1:15958650-15961767 GCF_000523025.1 Cynoglossus semilaevis
GGGGCTCTGGAGGGGGGGGGTTAACAGGAAGTGCGGCCCATCAGCCGTGGTTATTCATATTGATTCATGGTTACAGGCAGTTTGGGTCATGAACTAAGAGATCGTGTCTCTGGGATTCATCATCACTACGTCCCTGCTCCACACCGGGACGGACGGGTTGGATGGACGGGTTGGACGGACGGGTTGGATGGACGAGGTTGGACGGATGTGAGAACGGCTGAACAACAAAACCACTGACACCACACCATTCACCAGGCCACGGGGGTAAAAAGGTGCAGAAAGGCTGGACGTCCTGTAGAAGGTCCTGGACACAGTCCAGAACTTGGTCCAGAACTTGGTCCAGAACTTGGTCCAGAACTTGGTCCAGAACTTCACTGGTTTCTTTGGTTCCAGTAGGAGGAGCCCTAACCCACCAGGCTGTCTTTCAACTTTGCCCCCCTGTGGCCCCCCCCATAAACTGTCAGTCTGTCCAGTAGGACATCCTACAGTGTAGAGACTCCTGATGAAGCACACACTGGTCCAACAGTGCTGTAGAACCGATGACAGAACCGATGACAGAACCGATGACAGAACCGATGACAGAACCGATGACAGAACCGATGACAGGACCTTTAACTTCATTTTTAATCGCTCTGGTTTTTCCCTGAACTTTAATTAAAAATGAAAGCGTTCTGTGGAAACACGTGGTTCCAGGAGCTGAGTTGTCTACAGTCTACAGACGACCCACAGTCTACAGACGACCCACAGTCTACAGACGACCCACAGTCTACACACGACCCACAGTCTACAGACGACCCACAGTCTACAGACGACCCACAGTCTACAGACGACCCACAGTCTACAGTGGAACACAAGTCTGTGAAATGAAAATTAACTTCAGCCTTGAAGTGACCAGGATCAAACCTCAAACGCTGCCTCACATCATGTGGAATAAAGTGAAGCAGCGTTAAATATAGGAGTGTGTGTGTGTGTGTGTGTGTGTGTGTGTGTGTGTGTGTGAGTGTGTGTGTGTGTGTGTCCTTGATTTGCTCATTAAACTGAGTTCAGTTTAAATGAAAGCGGGGAATGTTCCCAGTGGAAGTGGGTCAACATGTTCCTCCGTCCAATCACGTGGCTGTGACATCAGGTAGTTCTCAGCCGTGAACATCCGCTGACCTTTGACCCAGTGAGCTTAATAAAAAGTGAGAAAGCACTTAATCCACTGAGGCTAATGAAGAGACACACACAAGGCCTCAGGCCCCGGGGGGGGGGGGGGGGGGGGGCTGACTGTACAGACACTGAGCTCCATTATCTGACTCTGTGTTGACAACACTCATTCATGTTCAACAGATCCAGGACCAGGACCAGGACCAGGACCAGGACCAGGACCAGGACCAGTTCTACATTCACTTCAAACATGAAGGCAGTCCAAACCAAACCAATTCATTCAGCTTCACTACTCAGTACTGCAGTACTTACTGTAGTACTGCAGTACAGTAAGTACTGAGTCCTGTCATGTGTACCAGGTACAGTAAATACTACAGGTGTACTCTAGTGTAGCAGGGAGTATCTTTGTGATGACAGTATCACCTGGTTGTCAATGTTACCATAGTAACAGAGTAACCATTCTGTCAGGAGGGGGCGCTGCTCTTTTAACCCTTCAACAGCTGACGTCCCTCGTGGACAGTGGTGGACAAAGGAAGTGCACGATGTGATCAGGTGCTCCACAGAACCACGTCTGGACCACGAGCCACGTCTGGACCACGAGCCACGTCTGGACCACGACCTTCACTACAGGCCGCCTCGTTCACCGCGGCCTCCGTCTGTCCTCCGTCTGTCCTCCGTCTGTCCTCCGTCTGTCCTCCTTCATCGTCCTTCTGTGGACACGTCTGTGACTCCATCACTGTCTGTCCACAGCAGGACATTCTTTCAAACTGTGTGTGTGTGTGTGTGTGTGTGTGTGGGGGGGGGGGGGGGGGGGGGGTAGACCTTCATCCTGAACACAGAGTCCCTTCCTTTAATGTAATCCTTGACCACTTCCTGTTGTGGCCACCTCTGACGCAGCCCTAGTTCCTCTGAGCACATGCTGTGAGTGTGTGTGTGTGTGTGTGTGTGTGTGTGTGTGTGTGTGTGTGTGTGTGTGTGATCTCTGCATTCCTTGAATTAACGTGTGTGTGTGGCTGACAGTGGCCCCTAGGGGGCAGAAAGAACAGAACCTGCCACACACCTCACTCTCACATGAAGTCAACGGCTCCCCCTGGGGGCGGGGTCACCTCGAGTACAGCTAGCGCCACCTAGCTAAGTAGGTTAGCACGTTAGTTAGCCAGTCAAAGTCTTATATCACACATGATTCTGGAACAGCAGTAACGAGGAGAATTGCGACATCGTGTGAACGTGTGCGTGACACGACGCGGACAAAAAAAACCCAGACGTGGATCTGAACACTGTGTCCACGACGAGTTCCTCTTTTTAAAACTTTTCGTGAGTTTTCATCACCATCACCACTGAAAAGCTGGAATCAAACCAGCAACAACAAAAGCTGCTCCGTCACATGCCCCCCCCAACAACAAAAGCTGCCCCGTCACACGCCCCCCCCACTCCCCCCCCACCCCCACAGGTAATAAGATGAACTAACTTTTCTGGAGACGTGGCCGTCCATCAAACACCGACCACCTGCTGCGACAGACATTAGCCGCTCATGCTAACTTGTCGTGACTGGATCTCAATGAGGGAGTTTCCCATCAGAGGAGGACATCAGATGATTGTTGATAGACACCTCCTTGGCTGCGGTCACTAGGACTGTGTGTTGGCAAGAACCTGGTGATCTGATAGGATACAGACCACAGGGAGTCTGCTGCCCCCCCCCCTCCCCCTCAGTGTGATCCTGGTCTCTCAGACTCTGAACATCAGTCACTGACACTGGAACAGAGGGATCGACATCTGTTTTCCTACAGCCCTACTGGTGAGTACAGGTACTGATCCCAGGACCTTCAGGCCACAGTTCCATCTCATCTTCATCATCTTCATCATCTTCATCATCTTCACTGCTGCATGTCTCAGCCTGTTAGTATGCTGCTCACTGATGCCAGTTTATATAGGACTCTGCCCCCCCCCCCCCTGTCAAAAAAGAGTACTTGA
>NC_024323.1:15962060-15969383 GCF_000523025.1 Cynoglossus semilaevis
GGGGAGACAGGGGGAGGGGGAGGGGGACGTCAAAAGAGGTCACGTCTAGCTGCTGCCTGGGATTATGGCTGTGTATATGTACAGATACAATATTTTTACATGGGTTAGTACACACTGCAGTGGTATTTAACTGTAGTATTTACAGCAGTATTTACGGCAGTACTTCGGTCGGTCATATGATGTACAACCGCCTGAGGCCGAGGCCGTCGTACAGTCAGTCGTACAGTGCTGTGTAAACAATTCACAGAGCTAACGCTTCACCCTGTCCTTCACCTCAGCCTTCATCACAACTACTGAGACTAAATATATAGATATTTGTATATATATTTATATACACAAATATATATTTGTGTATATATATATATATATGTATATATATATATGTATATATATATATGTATATATATATATGTATATATATATACACAAATATATATTTGTGTATATATATACAAATAAATATATATTTGTATATATATTTATATACACAAATATATATTTGTATATATATTGATGTCAAACACCACAGTCAGGGTCCACATGGTCACTTCCTACTTCACACAGTACACATCTGACCCAACCTGGGTTTGTGGCTCTATCTATGGTACCAGAACCTCAGACGGGAGTCGTACCACTGCCCTCTATGGGATGGAGGATGAAATACAAATTCAAATATACAAATTCAAAAGTATTTACACCGACAATACAGCAATACAATCTCTCCAGCAGGTGGCAAGGCAACGTATACCTGTCAAATACATACATACACACATACATACGTACATACATATATGTACATATATATGTACATACATATATATGTACATACACATATATGTACATACATACATATATATGTACATACATACATACACACATACATACGTACATACATATATGTACATATATATGTACATACATATATATGTATATACATACATACACACATACATACGTACATACATACATACATATATATGTACATACATATATATGTATATACATACATACACACATACATACGTACATACATACATACATATATATGTACATACATATGTACATACATATTTCTTCTTCTTCTCTTGTTCTTCTTAGCAGCTACATGTAGAGTAAGAGACATTACTGCCACCTAGTGTCGCTCTTTTCAATGAAAAATAAATACAGTACAGCCAGAGAAAGTCAAGCACCTACACACCTACACACACAACAGCAGCAGCAGCAGCAGCTCCTCCAGATACACCCCCATCCCTCCATATATAAATCTGTATATAATCAAATATATACATATATATATATATAGCACACATGTATGATTGATGGTACGACTGCAGCAGCAATTTACACAAACTGTCTCACACACACACACACACATGGACATGTCAGAGCAAAGGAATGTGAACAATGACTGTGCTGTAAATCACACACACACGTACACACACATATACAGTACATGTACACAGATACAGCCTATATACAGTATGCAGCCCAGTCACATGTACCATCCCGTGTGGTATGTAGGGTGTCACCTTTCTCCCACTGCATGGGTCAGTCCAGGCCAGGACAGGTACGTGTGTGTGTGTGTGTACATACATGTGTTAGTGTGTGGGTCAACAGGTTCCTGTCTGTCTGCACACACACACACACACACACACACACACACACACACACTCACTCAGAGTGAAGGCACATGGCCGTCATGTAGGTCACGCTCCGGGGTCACCGTGTTGTTGTTGTTGTTACGGGACTGACGCGGGGGAAGTACCACAGCGCCACCTAGCTCACCGCAGGTTCCCGCGGTAACATATAGACGGAGCAGCCGTGGAGGTCGCCGCGGCGGCCGGGTTGACGTGAGGACAGCCCTCACCTTGCACGGCCGTCCTCGTGAAGCACGCCACCCACCCACACACACACACACACACACAGACAGACACATATGTCTGAATGTATACACATGCACGGCCGCGCGCGCGCACACGTTCCCACAAACACGTACATATATAGTGTCTTTTCCTGCTCCACTGACACGGTCCACACTGCAGCCCAGCTGGACCAAAACACCAGAACGGACAGGAAAACAAATGCGCCGGGATTCGAACAGTGAACGGCGGGTGTGTGTTTTTATTTTGTTTGTTTTTTTACCGTGTTAAACGGCGTCTCCGTGAGTCTTCTTCCTCTTTTTCTTCCTCCTTCCTCTTCTTCGCGGTCTTCCCGGTGCTGCCTCCACCTTCTAGTCGGCTCTCAGGTTCGTGGAGACGGGAGCGCCGCGTCTGTCCCGGACCGCCACAGCCATGGTCGCGGTGTGCAGAGGAAGTGTTCTGGAGCTCTCCCTGCTCGGTCCTCCTCCCCCTTTGACTGTACAGTACGGGTGAATGCGGGTCAGCAGCAGAGAGGAGCTGCTGCCGCCGCCGACGACTGCTGATGATTCACCACCAGGCTCTATGGCGCCCTCTATCGGCGCGACGGCAGAACTGTCTCAAGAATAGGAGCTGGGCGTTGCATAACAACAGCAGCAGTAACAGTACTACTAGTAGTAGTAGTAGTAGTAGTAGAGTGTCTCCTGTGAAATATACATAAAATACTTCACACTTTACAGTATTGTACACGTGTCAAATGTATCTATCCATTTAGACCGTTGGTTCTCAAACCGTGGTCCACGGTCTACCTGCACTCATGTATGGCAGGATGTGAAGTATTTTCTATTTTGTACTTTTAGCTGATCTGACCTCTGACCTCAGATCAGATCTACTGCTGTATAGATAATAATAACTAGATCAGTAACTAGTTGAACAGATAAACTAACTCTGGTCCTTCAGTCAGTTGGTTTCATGTCAGTATTATTTTATTTGGAGCGACTTCATCACATCGACCGAACGTCGTCTGTTCAAAACAACAGATCCACAAACGAAGGAAAAAGGAATCATTGGTGACATCATCGATCATTAATCCATAACAGAGCCATCAGTGACATCATCGATCATTAATCCATAACTGAACCATCAGTGACATCATCGATCATTAATCCATAACAGAACCATCGGTGACATCATCGATCATTAATCCATAACAGAGCCATCAGTGACATCATCGATCATTAATCCATAACTGAACCATCAGTGACATCATCGATCATTAATCCATTGGTCTCTGATCCTGATGTTGAGCCACAGCTGGGATCATTTTTCTGTCAGTGGGTGCTTTGTTAGAAACACCAGATGGTGGCGCTGTTATTAATCATTGTTGCACCAATCATGTTTGTCACGAGGTCTCTCTCTCTCTCTCTCTCTCTCAGGTGTGTGTGTGTGTTGATCTGCTTTAAAGTAAATCTGAAGGACAGACGACATGTTGACGACCACGTGTTCTCTGTTCTTTTTTTATTGCAATAATACATGTTGAAACAAACCTTCAGACTCACACACACACACACACACACACACTTAACAATAATGGTCAGAACCTCAGACGAGCTGCACAGAAACAAAAGAAACCACCGACTGTATGAACTGTTTACATTCACACACACACACACACACACAAGGAAACACAAACAGCTGTTCAGAGAAGTAAGAACTAAAGGTTTAGTTTTTAATCAACATCCAAAAGTGCAGATTGTTTTTATTTGTTTAACACTGATGATAAACTGAACCGTACCGTACCGAACTGAACCGTACTGAACTGAACTGTACTGAACTGAACTGTACTGAACCGTACCGTCTGAACTGTACTGAACTGAACTGTACTGAACCGTACCGTACTGAACCGTACTGAACTGAACCGTACTGAACCGTACCGAACTGAACTGTACTGAACTGAACCGTACCAAACTGAACTGAACCGTACTGAACTGAACCGTACCGTACTGAACTGAACCGTACCGTACTGAAGTGGACACAGACAGACAGGCCAACGATCCAATATGAACTTCCAGGATCACAGTAACCTGGTTGCAGTAGAACCCATACTGATACAGAGGACCTGGACAGGTACGAGATACTTCATCTGGTCTATGTACACGTACAGATACTACAGTATGTACACAACTGGAAGTGGATACTGCAGTTAAAGGGATGACATTTACACAACAAACTGCTTCTTAGTATTTTTATACGACGACGACACAGTCACTCAGTCACACTCCACCACACAAACAACAACTACATTCAGCTAAAAATCTGCCACAAATACGTCAACGTTGAAGCTAAAACATACAGTAAATATATTTGTCATCTTATTTTTATGCACAAAACAGTTAGTTTTTCTTTTCTTTTTTTTTTCTTTGTTTTTTTTACAGATTTCTACCGTCATATCTTTACAGTTACAGGTTTATAACAGCCGGCTGCTGTGATTGGTCAGCATGTTGACAATGAAGTGAAGTAGGAAGAGGGTGAGACACGGGTGAGGATCGTCCAGTTGAGACATGCTGAGAGGGAGAGAGACACGGGCGCTCTCCTCATCCACCGGAAGTGTTTAGATATTCAGGGGGGGGGGACGACACGAGGGGGGGGGTGAGAGACAGGAGGAAGATCTCTTCATGGTCATCTTGTCCTCGTGTGGTGATGGTTAGGCCCCGCCCTCCTACTCAAAGAAGCTGCGGTCACTGCAGAGAGAAAGAGGGGGGGGCGATGGGGGGTGTCATCGAAGGGTCAGGAGGTCAACATCACACAGTACCACAGAGTATTTGTCTGTTTACTTCCACAGTTACCACTTTTACATTTATTTATTTGATCACATTTTCAGGATTTCCTGAGAAATTATTTTTTCAAAAGAAGTAAAGAAAATAAAACCAGGTGTGAAACACTGCCACCTACCTGCTGTTATTTGGCTTTCTGTTCCAGCAACAGACAGAAAAAAAAGTTTTGTCATACTGAGGAAAGTTGAATCATCTGGATCATTGAATTGATCTTATCACAAACACGACTAATTATGGTGACAATTAATCGTCAGTCAATCAGCTGCTCTGAGTTTTATGGTCAAAAGCAACAAAAGGAAAAACAGAAGCATAAAAAAAGGGGGGGTGCAGATGCAGTGTCAAAGAAAACAATCAACAAATCAAACAAAATGGTCATGATCTTCATCTGTGCTGCTGATGAAGAGGAAGGTTCTGGAAGAAGTTGTCGTCAACTCTCCCCTGACTGACTGTCTGACTGACTGTCTGACTGACTGACTGACAGACTGACTGACTGACTGACTGTCTGTCTGTCTGACTGACTGACTGACTGACTGATTTACTGACTGACTGACTGAATGTCTGATTGACTGACTGATTTACTGACTGTCTGACTGTCTGACTGAGTGACTGTCTGACTGATTGTCTGACTGACTGACAGACTGTCTGACTGACCTAAAATAATCCACTGTCATCTATAATCCCAGCATATATTCATTAACAACCAATCAGAGCTAATCTACTGCAAATACTACTGCAGTACTCTTACCAGAACAGTGTCCCTGAAGAACACACTACATTCTGATCTGCTCTCCCTCATTCAACCTGAAGGTGGCAGAAGAGAGACATCAACATGGAGAAGGCCCTGACCCATAATCTGTGCTAATCTGGTGTGTCCTGGTCCTGGTCACACCGGGGTGTGTGTCGTTGTCGTCGTCGTTGATGTTGTTGTCGTCGTTGTTGTTGTTGTCGTTGTCGTCGTCGTTGTTGTCGTTGTTGTGTTGTTGTTGTCGTTGTTGTTGTTGTCGTTGTCGTCGTCGTTGTTGTCGTTGTTGTGTTGTTGTTGTCGTTGTTGTTGTCGTTGTTGTTGTGTTGTTGTCGTCGTCATTGTTGTCGTCATTGTCATTGTTGTGTCGTTCTTGTCGTTGTTGTCGTTGTGTTGTTGTTGTTGTTGTGTCGTTGTTGTTGTCATTGTGTCATTGTTGTTGTTGTCATTGTGTCGTCATTGTGTCATGTGTCATTGTTGTTGTGTCATTGTTGTGTCGTTGTGTTGTTGTTGTTGTCATTGTTGTTGTCATTGTGTCATTGTTGTTGTCATTGTGTCATTGTTGTTGTGTCATTGTTGTTGTTGTTGTTGTCGTTGTTGTGTCGTTGTTGTTGTTGTCGTTGTTGTCGTCGTCGTTGTTGTGTTGTTGTCGTCATTGTCATTGTTGTGTCGTTGTTGTTGTCGTTGTGTCGTTGTTGTTGTGATTGTTGTTGTGTCGTTGTTGTTGTTGTTGTGTCGTTGTTGTTGTTTGTACAAAGGAAATGCTAACATGGTTTAAAAGGAAGAACTGAAACAAGATGAAAAAAAGAGGTTTTTGATTGAATGAAGAAAAGTGAGGGGTAAATGATGGGGGGGTGAGGGGTGAAGGGGGGGTCAGGTACTCACGCCCCCTCATCTCTGAGCAGAGACAGGAACTTGGTCACTCTGTAGTCCTGGTCCATCTAGGAAGAGCAGAGTGGACATGTGACCAACAGTGAAGAAGACACAGGGGTCACAGAGGTCACGCTGACCCTGAGGGTTNNTCAGCGTGACCTCTGTGACCCCTGTGTTTGCTTGGACGACATTTGTTGGGCGTCGTACCTGCAGCGACATCTCGATGAGGACCAGGAGTTTCTTTATTCCGATCCAGACTCTCTTCCCTTTGAGCTGCTGTGAGATCCTGGCTCGTTCTTTATCTGTGAAGCTGCCCAGGAGCTGCAGGGGACAGGGGACAGGTCAGAGGTCAAGGTGGTTAAAGACACCCCTGCAGCCACTGGTTAGGTCTGTGTGACTCTGAACAACATGAATCAAACCCCAGTTTTTAGTGTTAATGACGGCAAAGATTCCAGAGCGAGGAACGGCTTCAGACTTTAACACCGTAAGAAGTTTGATGACATCAGAAAAAAAAAAGAAAAAACCACAACGTGTGTGTGTGTGTGTGTACCTCCAGGGCATCGACCAGCTGTTCTCCAGTAGAAATGTTGGGGACGTGGATGGTGGTGCTGAAGGCGTCCAACATCTCCATCTCCTGCAGCACGTCCTTCCTGCTGGTGGTGCCGATGATGAGCAGCAAACCACAACGTGGCGCGCACACACACACACACACGCACACACACACGCACACACACACACACAGGTCAGTCACTCGGCGTGACGACCAGTGCAGACCATCACACATGTACATGGGTTGTCCTCTAGGGGCAGCCAAAGCCGCTGTCCCACCTTGGGCGGGGGCTTCTTCAGGAGGACCAGCAGAGCCTGAAGGACCAGGTTGGAGAAGCGTGGACCGATGGGGACGTAGTCCAGCAGACGTTCGATGTCGTCCACCACCACACAGCTGAGCTGGGACTTGTAGGCGTCGTCAAAGAACTGGAACAGAGGCGGGGGGGGGGGGTTGGGGGGGGGGGGGCGG
>NC_024323.1:15969555-15975367 GCF_000523025.1 Cynoglossus semilaevis
GGGGGGGGGTATGCCTCTCGATCTTAAGTTTTTCTCCAATTTAAAAAAAAAATACAATAAGCCTTTGTGATTTCTACATCACATTTTTTATGCCGCCTGGTGAAGCAGATGACTAATAAGAAAATTAATTTACCTACTGTATATAAGACGGTGCAGAAAAAACACATTTGCTTTTTGAAATATCACGTAAAGCAAAAGCTGATTTTTGTTTATTCTAATTTGGTAAATAATGATCCAATCAGAACACCACTGGGACAGTAAGCAAAAGTTCTAAACATGTGACTTCAGTTTCAGCAACAACACTGTACAAACCTTAAAGCTTATTTTCCCAGCTGCCATATTCATTACTTTTACACAGATAGAGTATAAATGAGAAAAAACAAAACCCCAAAAGCTCAGAAGAAATTGTTGCCGCCGCATGAATCATAAGGTCTTGTATTGTAGTCCTGTATTATGATAATTCTTATTCCAGGACTGAAGTCTCTGCTGTAATAACTGCACTGCTCTTTTAAGTGTATCTTTGGTGTTAGAGGCTCTCCTGGCTGAGTGCCCTGTATGTCGACAGTGGAAAGTACACGACAGCCTTCACACAGAACTGTTCTCCTGGGTTTGTTCATCTCTGCGTTCAAGCTCTATTCCCTCTCACCCCCCGCAGCATCTTTCTTCACTCAAATCAAAAAGGAAATTGGGGGGAGGAGAAGGGAAGAAAGGAAGAAGGGAGAACATTCATCGTCTGCTTAAGTGAGAAATGTTATAAAAAAGAAAAGAAAAAAAAATCAGCAGCAGCAGCAGCACTCACCCCAGGGAGTTGGACATTTAGACAGAAAAGAGAGAACTGTGTTTATACGTCTGTGCCCAGCCTCCAGTACAGAAACAATCTGGGTTTTTTTATTTTTTTCTGCAGCGGTAAGTTGGTCACACTGTCTCGCCTCAACCTCTGCTGAAACATGCCGCTTTCATGATGATGCAAAGATAATTGGATGCGACTGCATCGGAGCTAAATTGAGATGGATTGAAACACGGATCAATACTGGTAAGTGACTGGCTGTGTTGTGCCGATTGGATGTGCTCTCACCCTCTCCTTCTCAGTGTCCAGCTCTAATTTTCGCCACAACATCATAAATCCACTATGTGGTGCCTATATAGGCTCATTAGTGGCTGGGTCAAGGGGGGGGGGGGGGGGGGGGTGAGGACGAGGGCGGGAGGATGCAGACGTGGAGCCACGGTTTGGAACACAGCGCGGTGGTTACCTTTTTGATTGCCTGGCACTTGGAGATCTCCGAGTGACCGATCATCTTGTCTGGAGAGCAGATCTTAATGAACGGGAACTGAGAGTCCTCCGCAATCTTAGCCGCCAGGGCCGTCTTCCCACTGTGGGGGGGGCCTGGGTGGGGGTCGGGGAAAGGACGGAGGTTTTTCTCTGCAGTGGTTCACACCGTTACCGTTACATCATTGTGGGCCGTTCTTACCCTCCAACAACACGGTCACCAGCGGCGTGCGGTCACTGTTCTTGGTCTGCTGCACCAGCAGCTCGCCGTCGTCCATGACGTGGGTCACGGGGTCGCCCCACTTGATGATACCGTTCATGATGTAGCTGGAGTAATCCTCCTGGTTGGTGCCGAAGGCCTGGAACAAAGAGAGTGAGAAAATACAGAGTGAGGGGCGTTATTCCAGACCAGTGTGTTCTGGTGAGTGAGCGCCACCTACAGGTTTGATGTCATTATTCAGGGAGCCCATGAAGTCTGATCTGGTGACCAGCAGCTTCTCTGCCCTCTCCATGTCCACCTCTACAGTAGACGTAGCCTGTGGGGGGAGGAGCGGCTGTGTTAATGTAACAGAACAAAAACCTCCTCCAGTTCACGTCGGGTCAGAACCACTGGGAGACCTTGATGTGTCGGTTCATGGCCGTGGACTGGGCCGCCCGGACCAGACCCTCCAGTTCAGCACCGCTGTAGTTCTTGGTCTCTGCTGCCAGCTCCTTGACATCCACATCACTGGCCAGGAGGTTGAAGTTTCGCATCTTACTGGTGTGAATGTTGAGGATCTGAAGGCGACCTTTCTCATCGGGCAGACCTGGAGGTCAGGAGACCAAGGGGTGAGGAGGGGGGAGAGAGGGTGTGTGAAGAGACACAAGGGGTGGTGGAGGTACAAACAATATGAAGCTATGAAGGGTTGAACGCCCCCTACTGTTCACACACAGAATAGCAGCTGAACTTTGAACCAGTAATCAGACCGACCTCAGTCCAAACGACAGAACATCACAGACTGGACACCTTGACCACTGAGGTTTGTCTCAGGGGAAAGTCACTCACCGATTTCCATCTTGACTTCAAACCTGCCGGGTCTCATCAGAGCCTCGTCGATCAGGTCGGGTCTGTTGGTCATTCCTGACGTGAAGAAGAAGAAAAAGAAGAAGAATCCGTTTCAACCAGTTATTCTGGTGGGATTGAGAACCTGAAGATGTAACAGGTCAGAACACGTGTCAAAGACACAGGCATTAACGCAGCCAGCAGAGGGAGACTTCACAGCAAAATGTTCTGTTTGCACTTACTTCCACAAAAAAGACACTTATTAATATTGTCATTAGCACTAGGAGCTACTTTATTAACTTCATTTAAATGATAACACAGAGATTATACAGAATATATACCACATACTAGTAGTATATACTATAAATACTGCAGTATTTATAGTATATACCACATACTAGTAGTTTATATATTTATATAAAGTTATATACTGCAGCCAGGATGACTCACCAACACCTGCATGGACCAAACAGTTCTTTAAGTTCTGTGACAGCAGCCTGTGTATCGTTACTGCCACCTGCTGGTCATTCAACAGTTACTGTTTTGTGGACATTTTAAATCCTTCACATGGACAACTGAGTCACCGTCTGTCCAGCAGTATCTGAGGAAGTATCAGGTCTAGTAACTGGACCAGGTCTAAGGGTTGGTCCATCAGTTAGTCTGGATCAACGAAGCCCCACTGAGGGATCGGGACCTGGAGGGTGTGGACCACATGCAGGCCTCGGGCCGCGGTTTGATGTTACGTACCAATGACCAGGATGTTGTTGAGCTGCTCCACTCCGTCGATCTTGGACAGAAGCTGGTTGACCACGGTGTCGTGCACCCCCGTGCTGCTGGCCCCCGTTCCTCTCTGCTTGCAGATGGCATCCAGCTCGTCAAAGATGATGATGTGGAGACCACTGTTGGCCCCCAGCTGCAGGAGGAGCAGGGAGGTGAGGAGACGGACTCTGTGTCCTGAACACCAACAAGGTCACNCTCCCGCCCCCACCCCCCTCACCCTCTTCTGCTCCTCCTCTGCATCAGCGAACAGTTTGCGGATGTTGGCCTCAGACTCGCCCACGTATTTGTTCAGGATCTCGGGTCCATTGACGACCTTTGGCTCCCGGGCGTTCAGCATCTTTCCGATCTGCCTGGCCATCAGTGTCTTACCACAGCCTGGGGGGCCGAACAGCAAGATGCCCTTCACGTGTTTACATCCTGAAAACAGAGGAGGAGGAAGAGGAGGACGCAGATGTCACCCAGTTGAAGAAGGGACTAAGGTGGGGGTCAACCTGAGGTCAGAGGTCACTGTCAGTGCTGCTGTTTTTTACCCATTTGTTCAACGATGTCTGGAGGAAAGACTCTGGAAGCAAAGGCTCTCCGGAAAATGTCAGAGAACTCCTTGTCCAGACCTCCGATTCCCATCTTCTCAAAGTTCCAGTCTGGGTTGATGATGGTCTGTCGGGCCTCCTTGGTCTTGGCCTTCCCTGTGACCACGCAGACAGAACCAGACAGAACCAGACAGAACTTTTACTTCAAGTCAAAGTGACAAAAAACACCAGGTGAAAGTGGAGTACAGCCTGGACATGTACTGCTGCCATCTGGTGGCCAAACTGAAGACGTGTTAGTTAAATGATGCTCCACCTACAGGTTGTAGGAGTGTACTGTTGTTGTACTGAAGAAAAGCCCATAAAGATGAAACATACCGACCAGTGTGAGGGGGGAGTTTTCTGCCTTCTCAAAAATCACCTGACTGTTTCCCACCATCAGCCCGTGGTCGATCTGTCACAGAACACAGAGAAAACTCTCACTTTAACAAAAACATACAGATATATATATATATTTATATATATATTTATATCCTAGCGTCCATTGCTTTGACAACATCTCTTGATTTCGTAGATTGGCTCGTTCACCTTCTGCTGTTTCTTCCCAGACGGAGCTTCTGCTTTGAGGATGCTGGTGTCCATGGCCTCGATGTCCTTCACCACCAGACCAAACAGCTTATCACAGAAACTGAACACCAGCTGAGGGACAGGAGGTGGACCACAGAACATTAGTGTCACTCTGCTCTCTCTCTCTGTGTGTGTGTGTGTGTGTGTGTGGAACTACACAGGAACCTGTTGAGAGACAGAGAAGGACTGGTTGTTGAACTGCTGGATGAACTCGGCCGCCATCTTGTCAGAGTCGTAGGGAGACGAGTCCGTGCTCTTCTTCTGCAGGAAGTCAATTTCAATGGTCATGGCACCGATGCACTGCTTGGACTTGTCAAAGTTGTAGTTGGACACTGTCACACACACACACACACACACAGAGTATTAAATGGTGGCGTGACATCGTGGTCTGTTGAGCCGAGCATCACAATCGTTTCCTTTTTTATTAACATTTCATCTGTTGTGAGAAAACACTACCTTCGACCTCCTGACCAATGGAAAGCCCCGCCCACTTCCTCTGTGCCAGACTGAAGGCAATAGTTCCAGGGGTGACACTGTGGTGGGTTTTGACTGTGAAGACAAACTTGTGGTTGGGGGTCGTCTTCACGGTCACGTGTCTGCAGAGAAAGGACAGAGTTGGTGTTTGAGGTCCGTACGGACCGGCGCCAGAGAAGAGGAGGTGAAAGTGACGACTCACTGTCCCGACGGCAGGTCCTTCTCGTTGGCCACGGCACAGTTGGTCAGGGACAACTCGTCCGTTGGACATCGAGCTGCTTGCATGGTCTGAGAAGACAAGAGGAAGAGGAGGAGGAGGAGGAGGAGGAGGAAGATTAATGTTCTTCTTTGTAAAACACTGTACGGAGAAGAAGGAGCAGGAGGAGCTGCACCTGGTACCAGAGCTACACCTGGTACCAGAGCTACACCTGGTACCAGAGCTACACCCGGTACCAGAGCTTCTGGTCCAGGGTGGAGATATGATCAAAGCTCTTTTATCATATCTAACTCAACAAACTTCTTCTTCTTTATGGATTTTATTTTTGTTGCCAAATCTCTACATTTGACCAAAAAGTCTTCATTTTAAATGACAGTAGAACAAAGACCTGCCTTGATGGAATCATCCTTTTATCTTTCTGTCTGAAGCACTGAAGGTGATGTAATCACACTGGTTGCCGGGGACAACCCGTGTTTCCAGGCTGCAGAATGTTCCACTCCATGATTATTCCAACATTGATCATTTAAAAAATGTAAGTTCCACATGAAGCCACTAGGTGTCCCACTCCCATCACAAACACAAGTAAATCCAGCTCTGATTTACACGCTCTCCTACAGTGCCTTACCCACAATGCACCTCAACCACTGACAGCTCAGATGTTATTAGTGTGAGACCACAGAGTCAGAGTTCCTGCAGCTTTTATTAAAAAAAATCCTCTTCTCTGTATGACAGTAAGTGCAGCCGAGGTGTGAATTCTTGAACCGTTCTCAGCTGCAGCCCAGAAGAACCGGGAGGAACAGTTTGATGGTGTGGTTACCATGGCAACTGCACGAGAACTTGGTGGAAGACAAAGCATCCTTTACCACAGTCACATGGAG
>NC_024323.1:15975412-15976659 GCF_000523025.1 Cynoglossus semilaevis
ACAGAAGGTTAGGAAGAAGTAAAGGGGCAGAGCAGAATCTCACTAAGACGTTCTAAATAATTATTTCTACATGTTAATTAACAAACACAGAGTCAGATTCTAGTGAAGTGACTCTGAACCAGGTCCCCGTCTGAGTTCAGGTCCCCGTCTGAGTTCAGGTTCCAGCCCAGGAAGTCTACAATTCCAGGTCCATTCCCAAATCCTGCACTCACTCTCTGTCACTGGCAGAAAAGAAATTCATTTATAGTTCTATTATGGAAGGTCAAGCATGTCCAATGTGAGGGTCGGGGCCCACATTTGTAACTTACTCATTCCCTCCTAACGTCAGTGTTGACTGGACTTTGGACATCCAATCACAAGAGGTAAAAACAGGTCGGTCTTTTCATTTGTTCTAAAATGTTTCTGTAGTTTTTCTAAGTGATGAAGAGTCACAGTATTTCAGAGATGATTTAATTTAAAGTCTGGTTTTTGGCCAGTGGTAAATCTGAAACAGCCGACCTCCGACATTCAAACACTCTTCACCAAACAAATCCATTTTGTCAAAGACTTCACACTCGCTGCCGAGTTAAAATGGATCAGAGTCGATGGACGGATGCTAATGGGTTAGCATACCGTCAGCACTTTGTCACCAGGTCGGTACAAGACGCACATCCTCCTCACAGAGGGCAGGCAGGGGCAGTAACCACGGGGCATTAACACGGCCAATCAACCCTGCAGTTGACTGGTGACGCAGGTGAACAACAGTCAACATTTACTGTACATACCTTGAAAAATACTACCACCTTGTGGACGCCAGCAAAGGCAAGCATTGAGGGAGGACAGAAGACAGCATTTAAGACCAAGAGGGGGCGACGGAGAGCAAGCCAATGAAGGGGGGGGGACTGGGGGCTGCAGACGGGTTCATTCATGCAGCTGGTGACACGTGCAGATTGATGATGTAACGATGCATCATGAACAGGTTAAAGAAAAAAAATCGATATAAATGTGTGATCTCAAAAAGTCACTAGTCACACCATGACACCAACAGTGTTCTCCAGTTAACCAGGTCAACCAGACCAGTTTGACCAGTTTGACCAGTTTAATGCTGTTATTTAAGACAATTTCAGTCGATGACGTTGGTAAATCGTATTTTTGTTTGTTTTAATAAAGAAACGTGAGAAAACTGTGATGTGAACAAAAAAAAAAAAAAAAGAGGAATTAAATGCATTGTTACATCCCTGATGCAGACCAGAGTTGGGGGG
This sequence comes from Cynoglossus semilaevis, assembly GCF_000523025.1. Lineage (NCBI taxonomy): Eukaryota > Metazoa > Chordata > Actinopteri > Pleuronectiformes > Cynoglossidae > Cynoglossus > Cynoglossus semilaevis. Next base: position 15,976,654 of record NC_024323.1, read on the forward strand.
GTAGTG
>NC_024323.1:15976688-15981850 GCF_000523025.1 Cynoglossus semilaevis
CTGATTCTAGAAACATTCATCTGAATCAGAAAGAGTTCCTGTTTGTAAAGATGGAGGTTCATGTTGGAACACGTGTCTCTAACGTTATAGAATAAATAAATAAATAAAAACTGGGTCTTTGGGTTTGACGTTGTTGTTGTTGTTGTTTGGACAGGATCACGATGTGGACCTAACGTAGAAGCACTAGCAGTATTAATTAGCTTTAATTTTGGTTCTAATGACCTTTAAAGGAAAGAGCTTTTATAAAAAGTTGATTTGTTGAGAAAAGTTTGAGATAAAAAAAAGAAACATTACGATTTTCATTAGGAAAAAAACTGGAAACCAAAAAACTGTGGAGAGGTGTGACTCTGTCCATGGTCCTGAAATCAATAAGGATTTCATCACCAAGATTTTCATCTAGTCCTGAAGACACGTCTGTGGATGGGAAGGAAATGTCATTTGTCGACAGTTCCCCCTTCATCCATCTTCATCCATCCTTCATCCATCCTCCATCCATCTTGAGAGATCCTCCATCCATCCTCATCCATCCTCATCCATCTTCCCTCCCCCCTGGGTGACTGCAGCTCCGCCTCACAGACCATAAAGTCTGTTGCCTTTTTCCTGAGTCATCTGCAGTTCAGACGTCGGTGTTTCCTCTGACGGCTGCAGCACTTTCACTAAATGGATTGAACTCAATATATCAGAGCTACTAATTTCACCTCTGTTTTATTTGCAGCCAACTCTCTCAGGCAGTGGAGGCCGGGGGGGTCGACTAAAGTTGGTACTAAGAGTAACTCACTCTGTTATGTTACACTGGTGGTTGTTTTTATTCACATATATTTTCTTTGAATAGAGATTTCTACATATTTACTTTGATCAAAAACTTGGATATACTATTATAGTACACTATTGTACTCCTACAGTAGGAGTACACGTTGGTACTAGCTCCCTGTCTCAGACATGTCTCCGGTGCGACTCTAATGGACAGGAGTTCACTACGACACTGTGTTGGTTTGTTTTGCTGCCCCATAGGATAAAACACAGGAAGCAGCTCTAAAAATAGGTCCAGCCCAGAGGAGGGCTGTGCATCACACACACACACACACACACGTAAATATCAGGTTTCCTTACAGATAGATGGCGCTCACCAGGTTGGGCTCATTGAATAAAGTAAGATTTCAGGGTGGAAGTCTCAGATCCCGGGTTAATGGAGGTCAAATTATTTTTTGGGACAAAAACACATCAACAAAACCAGACTTTAACTCCATTATTATTAAATACATATATATATATATATACACACATGTATATATATATATATATATATATTCTGTCAATGATATTGTGTTTCTACATGAATGACTGTTTTTGTCAGCGCAGACAGAAGGAGATTAATGTCACTTAGTAAAGTTAGTCAAACAAATCGTTTTGGAGAAGATTGTGTTTTTCTGTCCAGAACAGAGTTAATAAAACTCTGTCCATGGTGCTGATTTAACAGCAGCTAGACTGGAATTAACGGTGCTCTCCGTGGTGCTGAACAACGGCTACATCAATAACAATTGCATCAATAAGTTAAAACCGTTTCCGTTGTAAAAACATTAGAGCAGTTTAAGAAGAAGAAGAAGAAGAAAAACGACGAATCTGTGATAAAACCACCAGAACAAACACATGTTTGACAGGAACCTGAAATCACTCGAAGCTGTTTCTGAGATGAGACTAAATAAAACCTCAACTCATGAGGGAACCCTGTGTCAGCAGGCAGTGGGCGGGGCTGCTCTGTCCCGGACCAGTGGGTCACGTGACCAGTCATGGCTGCGTTGTCAACATCGAACCTCAGCTCTCTGAGACCCTCTGAGGGGCCCTGAGTCTGTGAGACCGTGGGGTCGGGGGGGGGGGGGGGGGGGGGGGGGGGACACACCTGACGATGTCAACATCTCCATCACTGCACCAGCACCAGCTGCTCACAGAGGAGCCTTTTCACCGACGTCACAACCTCCTCTCTGGTTTTACTGTAATATAAATATGAATTGTCGCGTCCTCTCGGTTCCACGCTGTTCCACGCCGTCTCGCGTGGCTCGGCTCAAGGACAAACTGAGCTGAGGATTAACGGCAGATGGAGCTACAGATGATGGAACTATTCTGCAGGATTATGCAATTCCGACAGGAAATGATCCGCCCGGACTAGTGCCAGGGCGGTGGGGCTGCGGGGCCATGTGAAGCCCCCACAACAAGCCGTCGTCACGGTGACATTCAGGGCGAAAAATGTAAGACGACTCTCCGCATCTATCTGGAGACGACGCCGACATTTTACGCCCTGCCCAGGTTTTCAGCCCATCGGCCGGAGTCACAGACAACAGGGTGGATGAAGGCGGTGAAAACAACAACTAAATAACGCATTTCCATCTTACCCGGGCCGCCATCTTTACGGTTGCGGTAGATGAGAGACGCAGGTCTGGTCAGTGGTTCTCAGGACAGCGGAGACACTGAGCAGGGAGGCTCGGCGGCCCACGGCCTTTATAGGACGCAGCGCACGGCGCTCTGATTGGCTAATGCGAGAGGAAGCGCGCTCACGCACACGGATGTCGCGCGTCCCTTCACTCGCGTGAGGATATGAAGGGAAACGTTCCTCCTGTGACGTCACAAATCCTCACGTGCGGGGACCGAGAGTGGGCCGAGCAGACGCGTGTCTCTCCGTGGATCAGATGTTTTCAAACAGAATATAAAATAAAAAACACTAGAGGAATTACAAGTGTTTATTTCAAATATTCACAAACCGCAGTTTTCGCGACACTACCGTGATTTTACGATGATTTTAACAAAAGGCTGTGACGGCTCAGAAAACTGTGATCACGTGTTTACTGACGTCACCAAAGCTGCAGTATCACAGCGCTAATACAAGTCTGCGTAAAGCAGATGCAAATAACTGCAGGGTTGGCTGTAGGTGTGGTAACGGTCTGATCTGAGGGCTCCCTCTGGTGTTCAATCTGAGACTGACAGCCGCATACTGACTTTCAGAACGAAAAATGAAACAAAATAAAATGTTGAGCAGTGTGTAAAATAACGTAACATTAAATGGGATATTTCAGATTACTACGACAAAAATGTAATAATCCTAAGAAAACACACAGATTTATCTGCATTATGTTGCTGTGTGCAATGACACAATGTTGTATCTGAATATTTGGCCTGAACTACATCGTTATGCTGCATATTAGTTCAGTTTAAACAGACAATCCAGGTGAAGACGACGGACCGACGGGTGATGACAACTGACACTACGGACCGACGGGTGATGACAACTGACACTACGGACCGACGGGTGATGACAACTGACAACGGACCGACGGGTGATGACATTGTATCTGAATATTTGGTCTGAACTACATCGTTATGCTGCATATTAGTTCAGTTTAAACAGACAATCCAGGTGAAGACGACGGACCGACGGGTGATGGTAACTGACTCTCTACACCAACCGTGTTACATGAATGATTATTTTTATAAAAGGTTGAAATGTAATAAAACGTTTAACAGCAGGTCTGCACCACCTAGTGTTGACATTACTGCCACCTGCTGGCTCTGTTACTGGGTCCATAGGACTGGATCTAATGTCGACAGGTCCAGTACACCCAGAGACCACGGACAACAGACAGTAACACGAGGAACCACAGACCGAGAATCATAAAAACAGAGCAGCGAGTCGTACCTTTTCACCGGGGCGGAGCGGAGCAGGCAGCCGTCCAGACCTCACGGTGGTTCTGCTCTTCCATCAGGTCCAGGTTCGGTCTTTCCGACTGACGGAACCATAAACTTCTGAACTGTGAAGAAACTCGACGCCACGTTCTTTAGTTTCTGTAAAGTTTCCATTTGTTTGGGTTTAACGTCCCTCGTTTCCCGCCTGTGTTTGAGACGAACCACGCGCCGCAGTGATTGACATAATTGACAGCCAATCAGCGGCCGTAGCCTGCCCTGCGCCTCTCTTCCGCTTCAAGCACAGTTGTAATGGACGACCTTATCGTCAGTGCTGCCTCACTGTGGACAGACTGAGAACTACATACAAATACAAATTTGAAAAATACAGACTTTTTCTTTGCTGGTACGAACTACGGAGGCGAACATTAGGGTTTGGAATAAGATTCTTCATGTAAACTGGTGTAGTACTGGCTGCTGTGTCTTAATGTTGCTGGTCCTCAAGTTTAAGAACCAGTGATGTGGAGAAAAACCAGGACGCCGCTGCTTGTAAAGATTTTTATATAAAGTACCTGTAACAGTTGAATCAAATTCTTCTGATGTCTCACATACAGGTTCATACATCCACGTGACGTGAGGTGACACGTGACAGACCCATGTGTCACCGCCTGCACTTTTGTTCAACAAAGATTCAAAAGTCTTTACACAATAATGAAGAGGAAGAACAAGTGCAGTAACTGTTCACACCACCAGGTTACACCGTCGCTCGTTTGTCTTGTACATGTTGCAAGATAAAATATGGCACAAATATATGAGATGACAGTCTGTGGGGGGGGGGGGGGGGCCCCCCCCCCGACTCACTTTATAGTAATGGTCCTGGACGTTGTCGTTCTTCTTCACAGACCTTCCTGCAGGTCTGTAGGTCTGTGGTCAGTCTACATGTTCACCTCACAGATCCAGTCTTTTTTTAAAGATTTTTTTTTTTTTACTGCTTTTTTTCAAATGCAGCGTGAAAATAAAAAACGGCGTGGGATCGAACAACGTGTGACGGAGAAGAAGAACATCCTCCACGTGGAATCAGACACTCCAAGGTGTGAAGAACTCTGTTGGTTGTTGTCTAACTGACAGCAGGGGGCGGTAGCAGCTGTAACTGAAACAGGAAGTGGAGGTTGATGTCATTTAGATTTGGATCAAACCATGATTTTATTTCTAATTCAAACCACGGAGGAACCGAAGCCAAAGATCCAGAGGAGTCAGAGAAATGCTACGTGTCGACTGTCCACGCCGTCGGACGCAGCCGTGAGGTCAAAGTTGAAGAGCTGGTCTGTGGGCTCCGGGCCCGTGTGCAGGTTTGACTGGTGAGGTCTGATTGAGGACGGAGGCTACATGTCTGTGTCCAACCACGACGTCACACGTCAGCGGTCGTTAGAAATGATGGATCATCTCAGGAACAGAACGAGTTTTTTAAATAACCTCTGTAACAGTTATGTCTG
>NC_024323.1:15982439-15984831 GCF_000523025.1 Cynoglossus semilaevis
GTCAAGCTGACCAGTGGACTGGGCCACACCACCCAGGACAGATCACATGATCAACAACCCAGCCCCACAGTCAGACGTAGTACACAGTACATGAGTAGTACTACAAATATATCTGTCTGTTTCTACTTCCTGTCTCTCACACTGATCAACAACAATGTGGGGGGGGGGGGATAATTCCTCCTCTAAATATGCCGAACGAGGGTCAGTATTGCATTTTCCCATTGTAACTTGGTAACTTGGTAACACCTGATCAGGACTTGGTCAGTAAACCACGGTTTTAGCCCCAGATCTGAAGAATTAAACACTTTAATAAATAGATCTATTTCATATATGTCTATAAAACCATGACCATCACGTCGTCCACCACAGGACGATTCAAAGTCCAGTCATCGCTCAGTTTCACAGTAGAGTAAGTGTCGTGGTTCAATTCAGGGTCGTGGTCCATCAGATGGACCGCTGATGGACAGCTGCCGGGTCAGATGACCTCAGAGCTGCCGGGTCAGCTGACCTCAGAGCTGCCGGGTCAGCTGACCTCAGAGCTGCCGGGTCAGCTGACCTCAGAGCTGCCGGGTCAGCTGACCTCAGAGCTGCCGGGTCAGCTGACCTCAGAGCTGCCGGGTCAGCTGACCTCAGAGCTGCCGGGTCAGCTGACCTCAGAGCTGCCGGGTCAGCTGACCTCAGAGTGGCCTTTAGGACCACAGGTCATTGAAACGTGTAAGGAAATGGGAGGTGACCCCCCCACGCAGTGTAGATATTATTTCAAAAACAAAGACTACATTTATTTGGTGGGACCAGGTCTGAATGTCTTCACAGGATATATTTTATATTTTATATTTTATATTTTATATTTCTATTTCTCACCAATATATTCAGTTGTTCAAACCTCGTGGATCTTTAAAGCTTCTTCTTTCTCACCCTCGTGTTTGGCTCCAACCATAAAACTTTGTTCTGGGTTAAAAATAAGAAATTGAAATATTTCATGAACTAACATTTTTAAAGTAGCAACATCGATGCTCAAACTAAGGTCCGACCCCAGCGTGCCCTCCTCCGGCCTCCGGCCTCCGGCGCCTCCTTCCTATCGATCCAGACCTATGAGGAGTTTGGTCTTCTCCTCCTCCTTCTTGCTCTCGTTCTTCAGGTCAGCAAAGACTTGGGTGAAGAAGTGCGGGTCGGTGTTGATCTGCAGCATCTTGGCGCTCATGCGGTTGATGATCTCCAAGCAGCGGTCCCAGAAGGCCTCCTTCTCCGTCTCCACCAGGAAGGGCTTGAGCGGGTAGGAGATCTCGTTGCCCATGTAGGAGTAGGACAGGTAGAGGCAGGTGAGCAGCGAGGCCTGCAGCTCCCGCTCCGACGCCACCTCGGCAGAGACCACGTCACGACACAGCATGTAGAGAAAGACCACGTTGGCCGGAGTGATGAAGCCCTGGTCCTGCCAGCCCTGCAGGAGGAGGGAGCGGTCCACGCTGCGCAACCACAGGACCGGGTCTGTGGGAGACAGACGCTTCAGACGATAGCAGCGGCGGCAGAGGAACTCCCCCAGGCTCCGCATCAGCTCACTGGTGGAGGCCTGGGGCGAAGACAAGAGAGGGTCAGAAGGACCAGCCTCAGGTCTGGACTCAGACCGAGACGGTTGAAGGGTTGGTGTAGGAGTGAGGGACACGGTGGGACACGGTGGACACGGTGGGACACGGTGGACACGGTGGGACACGGTGGACACGGTGGGCACGGGGGGACATGGTGGACATGGTGGGACACGGTGGACACGGTGGGCACGGGGGGACATGGTGGACATGGTGGGACATGGGGGACATGGTGGGACATGGTGGACATGGTGGACATGGTGGGACACGGTGGGACACGGTGGGCACGGTGGGACATGGTGGACATGGTGGGACACGGTGGGACTGGGGGGACATGGTGGGCATGGTGGGACACGGTGGACATGGTGGGACATGGTGGGACACGGTGGACATGGTGGGGCATGGTGGACACGGTGGGACACGGTGGACACGGTGGGACACGGTGGACACGGTTGGACATGGTGGGACACGGTGGACACGGTGGACATGGTGGGATGGAGGCTGATGATCTTCTGTGGTTACACCAGGATGGAACAGCCAAGATAAATGAGAAGGAGAAGAAGATGATGATGATGAAGATGAAGATGAAGAGGTCAACCGGGGTCAAAGAAACCTGGTCACCTGCACTATGACCCGTTTGGGCGTGCCCGCTGCAGTGGACGGCTGGAGCACAGACCCAGTGAGGGAGTTCTTTTTGACAGCGACAGTGGCTACATTAGCCAGGGTCTTGGAGGTGGGCAGGTGGGCCGAGGTGGTGGAGGTGCTGGTGGTGGTGGGGGGGGGGGCCGAGGGGGCCTGGCTGGGGGGGAGGG
>NC_024323.1:15985994-15988705 GCF_000523025.1 Cynoglossus semilaevis
GCACGGTGGACATGGTGGACATGGTGGGACACGGTGGACATGGTGGGATGGAGGCTGATGATCTTCTGTGGTTACACCAGGATGGAACAGCCAAGATAAATGAGAAGGAGAAGAAGATGATGATGATGAAGATGAAGATGAAGAGGTCAACCGGGGTCAAAGAAACCTGGTCACCTGCACTATGACCCGTTTGGGCGTGCCCGCTGCAGTGGACGGCTGGAGCACAGACCCAGTGAGGGAGTTCTTTTTGACAGCGACAGTGGCTACATTAGCCAGGGTCTTGGAGGTGGGCAGGTGGGCCGAGGTGGTGGAGGTGCTGGTGGTGGTGGTGGTGGCCGAGGGGTCCTGGCTGGACGTGAAGGAGGAGAGGTTGGCGCAGGACTGAGATTTCTTCAGCTTCAGGCTGTTGGAGGCGGAGTCCGCGGTGGCGTGACCGTCCGGTGAGCTGCCTTTGCCGCCGTCGCCACCGTCCGACTGCAGCTTCTTGGAGCCCTTCCTCTTCGCTGACACGGCAACGATCCTCTTCCAGGGCAGCGCGTTGATGATGGAAGGCCGCTTCAGGGACTTGGCGGCGGCGGCGGCGTCCTTGGCGTTCTTGCTGTTCTGGACGGCGGTGTAGTGGCCCACAGTGGCCGGGCCATCCTCGAACAGCGCCGCCTTCCGGTAGCTGGGGGACAATGACAACACCGTACCCATGATGCCTTTCTAAGGACGGCGACAGCGTGGAGTGAGGAGACGTTTGAGGGGAAGCTCTTGTGATGGAGTGAGGAGATCAGAGCGTCACTTCAGGAGGAGGTCAAACCTACGGGGAGAAGGTCAGAAGGTCAGTCAAACATCTACGGTCAGGTCTGTGTCTCTGTCCAGGGTTGAGCTGTGAGACCTTTGATTTATTTTATAAAAACAGATCAGTATAAAGTACTACATCTCTGTGTCACCGTTACTTGATGAAAACTCTGCAGCTTTGACTTCAGTGGTGTCTCCCCCCCTCCCCCTCCCCCCCCCTTACTGCTGCTGCCTGTTATATAAGAACCAAGGTAAGGCCGTATAGATGCATGAGAAACAAGTGTGCACGAGCATCCATCTTAGCTTCAAAATGGAAGCGGAGAGGCACGCCCCCCCCCGCTCCCTCCCCCCTCCCTCCATTTCAAGGCAGCTTCTTGAACCAGAGCTTTATGCAGATCCTCAGGACAGAAACTCACACAGATGAAAACGTCGAACCTCGTTACAGAAACATGATGTTGTTGATGTTAAACCTCCGGACACCGTTGGTCCGTGGGCCTTTTCCACCACAGACACCGACCACTGCAGCTGTGACACAGACGTCGGTTGATGAAAACACACGCTCTCACCTTCATATCATGTGTTTCTCTCGGTGAGATCCATGAATGGCACCGAGCTTTCCACCGGTTCGGCTCGCTGGTTTCCACACACACACGGGGTCCAGGCCGTGAAACGGATCGGACCCTGACGATGAAGACCTCCAGCGGTGAAGACCGACGGGAGCTCCTGCTTTCGGTCTTTCTTTCCTTTTCAAATACTCATGCACACAGAAGTCCTCCGCTCGTCGACGTCGACGCCGATGCCGGACGACCGCGGGGTGAGTTCGACTCCCGACCGCGGGAAGACGTCTTCCATTGAGGTGTGAAAGAATCTACACGGTCGTCGACGTGTCTCCGCTGTAGTGACGTGACGAAGCTGCTGCAGATCCAGCAGACACAGGTCACGGCACATGGAAACGCCGTGGAGGAGAAGAGCTGGGCAGGAAAATGGCCACGACGTCGTCCAAAAATAGATGCGGCTTCATACGGGCATCCGCAGTTATTCGGGTTGGATGCGGGAGAAGAACGTCGCCCTCTGATTGGCTGCGGCGGGAGGGCTGCGGCTGCTGCTGCGGCTGCTGCTGCTGCTGCTGTTGCTGCCATTGGCCGCGGAGGCGCTGCAGCCTATCAGGGAGGTCGCTGTCCGAGGTGCTGAAGACAAGAACAAGAGATTGTTTTTTAAATCAAAACAGTGGAATAGAAAGAATTAAATATAAAATCAGGATTATTTTAATGAAAAATAAAGACTGAAACAAAGACAATTATTTTGGATAAATTTGATTTGATCTCAGCTGATGTCAAATATAACATGTTTAAAGTTAGAGTGAAGTCATTAATGTCTAGGTTAATGAACATCGTTCTCTTTGACTTTTTGTTAAAAACTGGATCAACATGAAATGTTGATGTTGACTGACAGATGTCACAATTCAATTAGGTTTATTTGACAGAAACAAACATCATTGTCCATAATGAAAAAAACCACATGAAATATTAAAACATGGTACATAGAAATTCTTCATGAAGATAGAAAATACATTTCTTATCTCGTTTGTTACTTTTTTTTTTACAAAAAATCAAGTGTTGAGTCGGAGATTCCATGAAAAAGTATTTGTTCTACAGTCACGAGATTTTCATCCAACCAACAAAAAATAAAAAAATAAAAATCACATCGACACCGACTTCAACTCCTTCCACATTCTGAGGCACATGTTGTGCCTGATTTGCCCTATAGGTGGCAGCATTACCCGCAGAGAAACATATAGCTCATACAGTTGAGATTAAAAGACACTTCAAACCTTCTCCCACAGCAGTTCTACAGATTCAAATACTACAGTAGTGTGTATTTGTTCTGTGTATTAAGTAAAATGTTTAAAAATATTTAGTTTCAAACTG
>NC_024323.1:15988744-15989028 GCF_000523025.1 Cynoglossus semilaevis
ACCAGAACATATTGTTTGTACATCAACATCAACAACAATTGTTTTTATTCAAATCTTCTCTAAAAATCAATGTCACTGAAATCATTTGAATGAAAAGTCAGATTTCTGTGGTATATTTTTCTGTCTTGCTGTTTAAGTCACCAGTGAGTCCAGAGGATGAATACACCAGAACAGCAGGACATATGACCTACTGTCGCCCCCTGGGGGCCGTAGGCTGAAAGCACAGTCTGAAAGTTGACGGCATAGAAACGCGGGGAAAAATGGAACTATTCATGTGTGACAGT
>NC_024323.1:15989104-15991293 GCF_000523025.1 Cynoglossus semilaevis
GGCTGAGTCTCAGGCTCCCAGCTGCCCTTTCTGTGTGAAGGAGGTTCAACATCTGGGCTGAAGACACAGAAACGTCCTCCAGCTTCCTCTTCCAAGGTCCCAGGACCCGACTCCAGACGGTGGTTCCTCAACAGCAGGGTCAGAGCTCAGCTCAGGTGGGTGGGGTCGCTCCACCGACCTGTTTGTCGCTCCACCGACCTGTTCCTCAGTCGTTGTCATCGACGGCGCGCTGCCTCTGCAGAAACAGTGTCTTCTGGGACATGATGTCATTTTTGTAGTCATTTGCATAGACAGGGACTCGACCAACGTCCTCCACCCGGCTCATGGGGCTGTAATCCATGGAGACCCCCGAGTCCGCCACGGCCATGTAGGTGTAGCCGGGGCCTTTACGTGTCCAGGCCTGGTTTGGGTACTCAAAGCTAGACTGGGACGACATACGGGACCCTGAACTCTGCTGCCCGGACCCCAGGTCAGAGTGGGATTCACACAGAGCTGTGACCCCAGGATGGAACAGGACCTCCAGAGGCAACGACTCCTCCAGGAGCTCATCCACCTGCTCGCCGTCGGGGGGGTTGCTGAGGGTGACGTAGGGGTCCTGGGACTCCAGCAGGGCGGTCTGGTGGAGGACACGGTCCATCAGCCAGGGGTCGTGGGTCACAGTGGACGCGCTCCTCTCCAGCACCTCCTGGTTCTCCTCCCTGCCCAGAGTCAAACCTCTGGGCGCCTTAGGTGGAAGAGGTGGGGAGACCAGAGGAGGACCCAGCCTGAACTCTGAGATGACCTCCAGAAGAGAAGGTCGCTCCTCTGAGAACAGGTAATCTGCTGCCACCCACAGGCCGCCGCGGGTGTGACCCAACCACTCCTGGAGGAGAACACAAACAAACAAACTTCATCAACACTTCAGGGGTCATCTCAGAACTTACTGACTCAGAACCCCAGGGTTCCGCCGTCCAAACTCCACGAAGTACTGTGTGTAGTACCACAGTACACCTGTAGTTGAGCTGCTGGTCTGGTTCTCACCTGAAAGTCTCCACCATAAACAGAGAACAGACCGGGGAACTTGTTCTCTGGAGTTGGAACAACAGGCCAGATCTTCTTGGTCAGAAACCTGGAGGAGCAGCACACAGATACACACAGATACACACAGATACACACAGATACACACAGATACACACAGATACACACAGATACACACAGATCAGTCAGAGTCAACAGGAAGTCAGTCGTGTTTCTGTCTACAGTGTTGAAGGATGGACGTGCGACCGACCTTCGATGTGAGAGGAGGATGGTGAGAGAGAAGACGAGGAGGATGAAGGAGATGATGAGGGTCAGACACAGGATCAGGGGGTCGAACTCTGGAGACACGGAGAAAAACAAACAAACAGTTTGGTCTGGAGTTGAGTAATACTCCAGACTTGAAGTACTCTGACTTTGTACTTTGTACTAAAATATCTGGAAGATATTTAAAAAATGAACAGATTGATCAAAGTTCATAAGGAACTTCCAGGTTCAGTCCAATCACCTGAGGACAACAGTCAGTTCTGTTCTGAGCAGGGCTGAAACAGATGAAGTGTAAAGACTGTACTCACCAGCAGGGGGCGTTTCCATAAAGACCCCAGTGCTCCAGGCACTCCAGTAGCCGTCGTAGCTTATCCCGTCCAGCTTGATGCGTACTTGGACTTCATACTTCACACCCGGCCGCAGGTTTGTCAGGATCTTCTCAGTGACGGCCAAGGACTCTGTCACCTGGAAGACAGGAGGTCCACATTCATCAGGACTCTGAAGGACACACGTCCAACCTGAAGGACAGACAACGTTTGGACCAAGACTCCACCTGCGTCTCAAGGCCGTCTGCTGAAGAATATCTGATCTGGTACATCATGCTGTCGTCCATGTATTTGAGCTTCGGCGCCACCCAGCTGACGTTCAGTTGGTCCTGCTTCTCCGTCCTGTTCACCGTCACGTTGGCCGGGGGGTCGAGAAGAACTGACCAAAGATTTGACCGGAAGAAAAAAAAAAGTTTTTAACTATGGCTGCATCAAACTGACCGCTTTGGGAATTGAACCTTGACCACTAACTAACCAAACTGACCCCCAGGTCGGACACTTACAGACCATGTCCACGAAGAGGGTGCGGTTGTGGATCAGTCCTCCCTTACGATGGACATAGATGTCCATCTGAACAAACAT
>NC_024323.1:15991322-15993373 GCF_000523025.1 Cynoglossus semilaevis
CGTCCTCCTGTCTGAGGACAGAAGGGACCGCAGTGGACACTGGACGCTGTCTTCATGTCTGATGAGGACACACAACAAAGACAGAGGTGTCGTACTCTGACACAGACACAGTCACAGACAGAGTCACAGACAGAGTCACTGACTCACTGGTAGTTGTAGGTGAAGCTGTACTCCTCCACAGGACCGGCCGTCTCCTCATCTTCTTCCCAGAAACAGGTCAGGTTCATGCGGTCTTCAGCGAAACACTTGGGGTTCTCAGGATCTTCTCTCCTCATGATGGAAACTGGAGACAGACATGAATGTAGGTGTTAATACATGTCAGCAGAGGTTCTTGGTGGTCAACCCCCCCCCCTCCCCCCCACCCCCGTAACATGTGGTCAGGTTTTTGACCTGCTGCTTTATTTATTTCCACCACTTTGTGAATAAAAAAAGTCTGAGTGACCGTCAGTGACCGTCAGTGACCGTCAGTGCAGAGAAGACTCTAGAACCTCTTCAACCACAGGTGGAACCTTCTCAGGAGAACTCCGGTGAGAGAACCAGCAGAGTCCGATCTTTTAAAGAAGACTTTGTTGTTAAATAATAAGTATTTTCTTACATTTCTCTTCCCAGGTTTTCCCGCCCAGGACGGAGACGCAGACGCAGAGAAGCGCGTACAGCGCCGCGGCTCGGTTCCGGTGAGCAGCGTTCATGCTTCAGGTTCCTCCGTGGTTCTGTTCTGCTCCGACACCTGCATCACTGGAGAACACACTGTAACAACGAGCTCAGAAACTTGTTTTCTTCCTCTGATTCCTCGGATAGCGCCGCGCCGTTCGCCGCCTGCTGCCGAGCGATAAGGAGTGAGGAGTCGAGCTGTTTACGTTGTCCTCGAGGGAGAGAGAGAGAGAGATAGGGGGGGGGGGATGGGCTCTCATCAAACTTCTCACTCTGCTCTTCGAGTCACGCGCTGGACGATGTTTACGACGGCTTGTTGAACGTGAGTCACGTGATCCAAAGAGACGCAGCAGGAAACAAAGAACGGTTTCAAACGTCAGGGTTTGATTTTCAGTTTCTGTGAAAGAAGGAAAGAGAATTAGAAAAAGGAAGTCATAAAATTAGAAGGAATTATTATTTATTCAAAACACAAAAATTCACGTGTTTTCCGTGAATTTTATTTAAAAAATATTTTTCTAAACGTTCACTACTGTTGTCTTTCTCGTGTATATATATATAGAGACTGAATTTTTACATATATATATATATATACTGTGTATATATATATATATATATATTATACAACGTTCTCATTTCTCAACTACAACTTTCTGCAAAGATATCAACTTTATTCTGATAGCTGTAGTTTGGATCTCAGACCTAATTCCGACTGTTTTTCTCTCCGTGTCACAGATGTGGGTCATTGTTTTTGAACCTCACAAATTCTCTCTCAGCTTCAGAATGAGTTCCTCTGCAGATTCTGAAGAACATGTTTACTGTCCTATCCTCCTGAAGCCTTTGCAGCCCATAGGTCCTGCTGGCCCACGTGGGCTGCAGACCACTGAGGCCACATTGTCACATGGTCTGATGATGTTTCATCAGTGTTTGACGTCACTCACGCCTACAAACGGAACATGTTTCAATTTCTGTTCATACGTCGACCTTTGGCTGCCTCCGTGACCTCTGTGACCTCCGTGACCTCTGACCTAAAAACAAAGACTGTTCCATAGACAGGACTTGAAGGTCAGCTTGGCCCTGAGCCACTTTAATCTGTGGACGTTCAAACATCAGAGAGGCAGAGCTCAACTGTTCCTTATCTCCTCACTGCACCCACACGTTGTCCTCGCCCCCTCCCCCACTCACCCCCTCCCCCACTCTGTATTATCTGAGCTGCAGACAACCCTGTTTCATCACCAGCGATAAGTGTCATGAGGGGGCGCCGCCGCTGCCCCTCCCTGTCACTTCAATTTAAGTCAGTGTTGACGACTTCAGTAGAAACAGAGCAGAGATCGATCTGATGACATCATCACGGACGGTCAGGACGGTCGGTCAGGACGGTCGGTCAGGACGGGCGGGGAGGA
>NC_024323.1:15993560-15996758 GCF_000523025.1 Cynoglossus semilaevis
GCGGCCTGTCGGGCAGGACGGTCGGTCAGGACGGTCGGTCAGGACGGTCTGTCAGGACGGTCGGTCAGGACCGTTGGTGAAGTAAGGATGTGTTCAGTTGAGGAAGAATAGAGTGGGGGGGTCTCTGTCCTTGACTGCAGTGACAGGAAGGGGGGGACGAGGAAACTGTCCCGTCCTCGCGGTGGAGACGGTGGTTTCTCTGCTCCTCCAGATAAAAGTCTGATGTTTGAGGTTTGAGGGACGTGTGGTCGTAAATCCACAACATCGGAGCCACATCTTTGACATCCTGAAGGAAAAGGAACTGAAAACCAAGAGTCTCACCCACTTCCTCACCCACTTCCTCACCCACTGAGTGATGATCATCATCTTTACTTCCACCGTGGGACCGACGTACACAGATGTAGTAAACTGTAGTAGTTGTAGACAGAGTACACACACACACACACACACACACACACACACTGCTTTAATAGCGCCTACTAGAGGACAGAGAGGGAGCAGCTCACCAACACTTCCAGAGAACAGAAACAAACCAACAGTCCTTTTATCTTCAGTCCTTTTTACTCAGCAAAGGTGACCAGCAGATGGCAGTAGTTCTCATTTCACAACAAGACACCGCAGCACTACCGCCAGTGCAGTGTGTTCTATATGCACTCAATGCAAACTGTATGGAATACTGAGGTGGAGTTTCCTCTGACAAACTCTGATGTCAGCCGGAGCTGCGATGAGTAGAATTAGGAGTACATTTACACAGAAATACGCAAATACTGGTAGAAAAGTACTTGAGTAATTCTCTGTCACTTGCAGACTGGAGAAAACAAGGAAGGAAATATTCATGTCAAGTGTTCTCTTGTGGTGCCTCAGCTCACCGACTCATATTGCATCTTGAGAAATAATCAATTCCCAGATAGCACGGGCCTGTGCAATTCATTTTAATAAGCTTTTGTCATTGTCTGGCACACATGCATACGCTCACTTGCTCTCACTCACACACACACACTCACACAATAGAATTTCAGATTTCACAGAGTGCAAACTGCAGACTTATATCTAATGCAAATCAACCAGTGATCACAGAAACGAAATGTTTTCTCAACTCCTAACAATCTCACACACTGTGATTCTGACACCTTCTTTTTTTAAATCCTGAAACATTAAGAGAAGAAGAAGAAGAAGAAGAAGAAGCAGAGAGTGAAGCGGCCTCCACGGCTGAGAGGTGTGTGTGTGTGTGTGTGTGTGTGTGTGTGGGAGGGGGGGGGTCTAACAGGCACAGCCCCCCTGGCTGTCTGAGGGTGAGTCTTTCAGGGCCTGGCCCCGGTGGTTGGACACCAGGTCGGCCTCTCCCTCCAGACTCTGGCTCATCTTCTCACAGATGACGTCCACCAGTCGCTCAAACACCTGCTTCACGTTGACGTTGTCTTTGGCGCTGGCCTCAAAAAACTGGAAGCCTGGAGGCGAGAGGAGACACGAGGAGTTAACTGTGATGTCATCACGTCACCGCCCAGTGAACCACAGACTTCAGTCTGTACTGGGGTTTACCCAGGTCCTCCGACAGCCTCTGTCCGTCCTCCGTCGGTACCAGCCGGTCGTCCTCCAGGTCACACTTGTTTCCTACGAGGATCACCTGAGCGTTGTCCCAGGAGTACGTCTTGATCTGCGTCGCCCTGGTCAACGACACAGCAGTGGTTTAGGACCAATCAGAGATGACCCTCGGTGACAGCAACAGACCAGACACACACACACACACACACACACACACTCACCAGTCCTGCACTGCACTGAAGGAGTCCTGGTTGGTGATGTCATACATGAGCAGGAAGCCCATGGCTCCTCTGTAGTAGGCCGTGGTGATGGTGCGGTACCGCTCCTGACCTGCTGTGTCCTGGAGGAGAACAGTAAACAACAGTGATGTGGTTCAACCTGTGGTTCAACCTGTGGCTCAACCTGTGGCTCAACCTGTGGCTCAACCTGTGGCTCAACCTGTGGCTCAACCTGTGGTTCAACCTGTGGCTCAACCTGTGGCTCAACCTGTGGTTCAACCTGTGGCTCAACCTGTGGCTCAACCTGTGGCTCAACCTGTGGCTCAACCTGTGGCTCAACCTGTGGCTCAACCTGTGGCTCAACCTGTGGTTCAACCTGTGGCTCAACCTGTGGCTCAACCTGTGGTTCAACCTGTGGCTCAACCTGTGGCTCAACCTGTGGTTCAACATGTGGCTCAACCTGTGGATCAACCTGTGGTTCAACCTGTGGGCTCATAATATATGCAGTGTGCTTTATCTGATACCAGAAGGGGGCAGTGTTGCTCTAACTATGACACATTCACACACGGAGGAAAACCACAGTTTTAATGTCAGAGTGATTGAGATTTTAACTTCTCAGACTTTACTGTTTGGGTTCAAAGGTCAGCAGAGTGAGGGGGAAACGAAAAACTGAATCAACACGAGGAGAGTCGGCGACCACGGTGGGAAGACTGAGGCGTGGAAAAAATGGAAGCGATGACGTCATGTGTGGCCGTACTTTTATATCAGATCTGTCTCCTGACATTTCTGTCTCCTGTCTTATGTCTCCTCTCTCCTGTCTCACATTTCTGTCTTCTGTCTCCTGTCTCCTGTCTCACATTTCTGTCTTCAGTTGAAGACAAACTACAAATGAAGGGAAGTGAAAAGGCGGAGGTTTTTAATTTGACTTTTAGTTTGGTTTTAAAACCCAACAGGTTTCGACTGATCTCCCAGAATGCTCTGAGGCAGAGGTAGCTGAGTGACGACCCTGAACGACTGCTCCTCATCAACCAGTCCAGGACTGGAACCACCTGTGTGTGTAGACCTAATCAATCTGGAACAGATGGAGTCGCTCTTTATTATTGATTACTATCATCAATACTGAAGCGTTGGTCACGTGACACGTGTGGTGGATTTACCAAAACAACAACAAGACAACAACAAGACAACAACAAGACAACAACAAGACAACAAGACAACAACAAGACAACAACAAAACAACAACAAGACAACAAGACAACAACAAAACAACAACAAATCAACAACAAGACAACAACAAAGGTAAATCCCGTCAACCGTCCACTGAGAGACCTTTGACCTTTCAGCTCTGCTTCATTTTAATGGGGAAAAACATGAGGTGAGTTTTGCAGCAGCCGTGGGCAGATAATCACCAGCCCACCACAGAACCCCCCCACCAACA
>NC_024323.1:15996980-15998799 GCF_000523025.1 Cynoglossus semilaevis
CCCCACGCACACCCCCCCCCACCGCCCCCCCCCCGCGCACCAGGTCCTGAGAGAGAGAGAGAGAGAGAGAGAGAGAGCTCCAGTTCTGGTGGTCCGTTCCATCTGCGTCACTTGTGTTCAGATCAATACAATGCAGTGACAAACACACACACACACACACACCTTTTGTACACTGGTGTGTAAACACACACACACATGGGATTTAATCCCTTGGGATAATATGTACAGTACACACACACACACACACACACACACAGTACAGTTCACCACTGCATGTGTGTGTGTGTGTGTGTGTGTGTTTGCTCTTCCAATAAAAATAAAACCTACGTTTCCACCACAGAGGAGGAGTGTTTCCCGCGGCCGACGGGGGGGGGGGGGGGGCATGTGGCGTCTTATCTGCCTCGTTGTTTCCATGACACCCAGCAGGGGGCAGGCTGGAGGCTGGAGGATCAGTGGACCTCACAGAGCTGCTCGTTAGCGCCCCCTGCTGTGACACTTCACCATCACTTGTACTTCTCTGGGTGTGACCCTGGCTGGACCCTAAACCAGCTGTGGCTCAGTGGGTGGTGGTCAGTAGCTGGTGTCAGTAGCTGGGTCAGTAGCTGGTGTCAGTATGTCAGTAGCTGGTGGTCAGTAGCTGGTGTCAGTAGTTGGTGTCAGTAGCTGGTGTCAGTAGCTGGTGTCAGTAGCTGGTGTCAGTAGCTGGTCCACCGTCCTCCTCCTCTACTTTATCACAACAACAACTCTTCCCATGAGTCATGTTTGCTCAGGTCGGCCAGTGTGTGTTTTGGTGGGGACTACAGTGTGTGTGTGTGTGTGTGTGTGTGTGTTACAGTCGGCTCAGGGTTGTTGGTTCAAATGAATCATCTGTTTAAAGAGCTGTAATGGGAGAGTGAAGGTGACGGGAGTTAAACCCTCAACCACCGGGACAGGACCTGAGGTGGAGACGAGGAGCGTTTCTGGGAAGTACACGCTACTGCACGTCACCGTGTACTCCTCGTACTGGCGCGTACTGGTGTGTACTGGTGTGTACTGGTGTGTACTGGCGCGTACTGGCGCGTACTGGCGCGTACTGGCGCGTACTGGCGCGTACTGGCGCGTACTGGCGCGTACTGGCGCGTACTGGCGCGTACTGGTGCGTACTGGTGCGCACTGGCGCGTACTGGTGCGTACTGGTGCGTACTGGTGCGTACTGGCGCGTACTGGCGCGTACTGCTGGTCTAACATCTGATAAGAGCAGCAGCTACAGACACGTGTGAGAACAGGAAGTCTCCTTCTTCACACTCACAGACCGCCGTCCAACCACGGCCCGACACCAGGCCGTCAAAACGTCCGTCCAACGCTAATTAGACCAATGCATAAACCACTGCGCCCCCTGTGGACGCTTAATGAACTGTTCATCACCAGAGTACCACTCTAATTCAAAAACTCACCCAGATCTGCAACTTGATCCTTTTGTCGTTTCGAAAGACAGTCTTGACTTTGAAGTCGATGCCCACGGTGCTAACAAAGGCCGACGTGAAGGAGTCGTCGGCGTAGCGGAATAGAAAGGAGGTTTTTCCCACGCTGCTGTTACCAATGATGAGCAGTTTGAACATGTAGTCGAAGTTCTGGTCGGCCGCATCCTTCTGAGAGGGCTGCTGCTGGAGCCGCGAGTCGTTTGATGCCATCTAGGGGCGAGCAAAGGAAATGCAGAAAAAGTGAAAAAAAAAAAGTTAGGTTGATTTCTGAATTTTCAGCTCCACGTGGATCATTATGGCACAAACATTCCAACAAGAAAAAAAAAATCAAATTTAAAATGTGTTCAGATTTTTTAGAT
>NC_024323.1:15999103-16000917 GCF_000523025.1 Cynoglossus semilaevis
GGAGGGGGGGGCAGGGGAGGGGGGTAAATGAGGATACAGCGTTACCTTCAAACCAGACACTGGAAAATATTACAATGACGATGTGAGAGAAATGAGTCTGTGATTATTTCAACAATTACAGACCGGCCAGACTGACCAGTCACCTCCAAATACCTAAAAACAGCTGTGGGTGTGTCCACCAGCAGGGTGCGCTACACTGTAAATAAGACAATCATTACTGAGAAATGACCTGTGTACGAGGGGCTGAGTCACTGCTGCACATCTACACCAACCACCGGGGGGCGTTAACATCAAGTCAAGTCAACGTTTAAAACAACAAACAGTTCAGTGAACTAAAACAACAAGACTGTACTGTACACATGTTGTTAGGAAGGAATATGGGCTGGATGATATGGGCTGGGTGATATGGGCTGGATGATATGGGCTGGGTGATATGGGCTGGGTGATATGGCTGGATGATATGGGCTGGGTGATATGGGCTGGGTGATATGGCTGGATGATATGGGCTGGGTGATATGGGCTGGGTGATATTGGGTGGGGGTATATGGGCGGGGTTATAGGGCTGGATGATATGGGCTGGGTATTTTGGCTGGGTGATATGGGCTGGGTGATATGGGCTGGGTGATATGGGCTGGGTGATATGGGCTGGGTGATATGGGCTGGGTGATATGGGCTGGGTGATATGGGCTGGGTGATATGGGCTGGGTGATATGGGCTGGGTGATATGGGCTGGGTGATATGGGCTGGGTGATATGGGCTGGGTGATATGGGCTGGGTGATATGGGCTGGGTGATATGGATTCTCCAGGAGGGAATCGCTTGTAAAAAACAGACCATAAAATACTCTGAGCGTTTCTGTAAAGGCACGAAGAAGAAAAGAAGAAAGAACCAGCAGTTATTGAAACCATGACGACGGGGTTTTGTTTGTGGGAAACACCAACGTTCTCCACCTCGAATTAAGGACAAATATTTCGGGAATCGCTTGTAATAACTAGAGTAGAAGGTGATTAATCTGAGGAGGGATTTGGGTTCAGTTCGTTACTGCAGACCCTCAGGTGGCTGAGCATCAGCGCCGCCCTGCTGTTGGTTCAGGATGTTGAAATGAAGTGTTTCATCATCACATCACTGTTCCAACCTGAGCTTAGTTTAATCTGCCAGGACACTGGCAGTGAAATCCAGTGAAGTCACATGACTTCCTGTGCAGTGTCGGGGTCTGCCACAGCCAATCACCTTTGAGCTCCTACAGCAGGAACACAAATGTTTCAGTTTCCTTCTCCAACTTTCCTGTCAGACATTAATCCTCAGGTAAACCCAGTCACATGACCTCCATGTCAGCAGCGCAGCACAGACGTCTGTAGACCGTGCAGCCTCTGCAGACCTCTCTGTGCAGCACAGACGTCTGTAGACCGTGCAGCCTCTGCAGACCTCTCTGTGCAGCACTCGACGTCTTCCCCTTTTTTTCAAACCACTCGCAGACGTTCATGGTTTTCTCTCATCACTGTTGCCTCATTCTGTGGCCTGTAGTTCCTGTGAGAGTGTGAAGACAAGAAGGCTGCACAACCGCCTGCCCCTCACATCAACCTGCCCCTCACATCACCCTGCCCCTCACATCAACCTGCCCCTCACATCACCCTGCCCCTCACATCAACCTGCCCCTCACATCACCCTGCCCCTCACATCAACCTGCCCCTCACATCAACCTGCCCCTCACATCAACCTGCCCCTCACATCAACCTGCCCCTCACATCAACCTCACCCTCACATCAACCTGACCCTCACATCAACCTGCCCCTCACATCAACATGCCCCACATCT
>NC_024323.1:16001110-16001863 GCF_000523025.1 Cynoglossus semilaevis
ACCCAACAGGCACCCCGGCCCGGCTGCCAGCTGCCACACCTGCCCCCCCCCCTCCCCTCAGTTGGTGACGGTTGATTGGTTGATTATTTTCCTGAGACAGTGTGGCAGTGGATCCTGCTGCTGCCTTACAGCCTGACACTGACGGTCAAACTGCAGTAACCACTGTGTCGACGTCACAACTACGTTTTCACCGACTCTCCATCATGACGGTCAACAGTCTGTGACCAACAACAAACATTTCCAGACGCTTTTAGTTGTGAAGACGACCACAGACACTGGGAGACGATTAACCGACAACAACCACCACAACATTAAACCTGTTCCAGTTTGAACTTCTGTTTGACTTCGTGTCAGTGAAAGAACAGTGAAGAACCGAACAGAGTCGACAACTGTGGAAAAACTAACTTGGATCAAACTCACCTTCGAGCGGAACAAAGCAAACGTTCAACTCGGTTTCCTTCGACTTCGGTCTCCGTCAGACACAGACACGAGTGAGAAAGTAACAGCAGACGAAGAGTCCCTCCTTCAGTCCCTCCTTCAGTCCTTCCTTCCTTCTCTCCTTCCTTCTCTCCTTCTCTCCTTCTCTCCTGCTCCTCCAGCAGCAGCAGACCTGTGTTCCTTCCTCGACACTTTTCTCCTCATCCTCCTCCTCCTCCTCCTCCGCCTCCTCCCTGTTTTCAGGCAGCGGCGGCGGCGGATCCCCGATCTGGGTTCTTCCGTGTGCACAGAGGGTGGTGGTGCCCCCCTCGCGGG
>NC_024323.1:16004163-16007393 GCF_000523025.1 Cynoglossus semilaevis
ACACCCGCCAGCCCGGTGTCCCTTCCTCGCCACTTTTCTCCTCCTCCTCCCCCTCCTCCTCCTCCGCCTCCTCCCTGTTTTCAGGCAGCGGCGGCAGCGGCAGATCCCGGATCTGGATTCTCCTGTGTGCACAGAGGCTGTAGCGCCCCCTGTGTGCTGAGCAGCAGATCACTGAGACCCAGCGTTAATTTGACAGTTGTATTAAAAAATCAGTAACATTAATAAAAAATAAAAACAGGGGGCGCTAGTTTAAACTTAACTATTAAATCAAAGTTTTTGTTTTACTGTTGCCAAATATAAACATAAACACGAGTCACGTGACCTCAGGACAAAAACTTTTCTATTTCAAGGCTGTTCTGAGTTTCCATTCATCTGTGGTTGAATGTTGTAGTGAAGGTTATTCAGCAGCAGCCTGTGAATCCACCACTAGGTGTTGCTAAATCTCACACTGTGCACCATTAAGAACCCTTCATCAGGGGTGGGGGGGTGGAGGGGGTGGGGGGTGGTTAATCACTGGTAGGAAATGCCACCGTTTCCTGACTTTATTGTGTATGTTTCTCATGGTGGTGTGTACAGTGTGTACAGTGTGTACAGGAAGTGTGACTGTACTAACACACACCCACACACACACCACGTCATCTCTGTCAGTGATGTAAACCTCCACCTTCAGCCTCAGGGGTTTGGACACAGATGTTGTTGATTTAGTTCAATGAGGCTGAAGAGTGAGTTTTCACTGTGACATAAAGACAAGAAGTACTGACGCAGTACTACAGTACTTCAAACTACACACACTTCAATACTGCCACCATCTATTGGTCAAAACAGTTGACCAGTCTGGCACAGAGACAACCATCGAACCAGTGACCCTCCTCTGGTAAGGCCCCGTGTGGCTGCGTGGTTCCAGTCACAGACGCTAGAACTGCTTCCATTTTCGCTGCTTTCTGTCCAAACGGGAGTCATTTCCTGTGTCCATCGCCGGGACACGTCCACGTTAGTGATGATCGAGCAGAGCTGACTGAGGCTCATACATAATGGAACGGGGCACACTACTGCAGCACGACTGTACATCCAACTGGAGGCTGTGGGCTCTCAGAGAGCGCCCGCTCCAGCCGCCGCCAACGCCAACGCCAACGCCAACGCCACCGCCTCGCTAACAAACACACAAACACAGGGCTTTTTCTTGTGTTTCTGTCTAAAACACACAAATTTCTCCCACTCTTTCTCTTCTTTCTCACTTCCTGGTGTGTCACTGGTCGTTTACCTAAAATATTTCAGAGCTGCGACGCCGCACCAACAGGGAACAACCTTCCTGAAAAAAATTCTGCTTTCTCACTTCTGTGACTCCCAGCTAAATGGAAGGAGAGTCAGAGAGCGAAAACACGGAAATGACCAATGTTCATGGCACGCTGTGTTTTCATGAGCTAAAAGCAGGATAATTAACCAGGGAGGCCAAGCATTAGCACATCCTCCTCCTTTTTACTTTCAGCTCCTGCATTTCATATTGAAATGACTCCATTACGGTCCATTAGTGCTGGGATCGCAGCCCTCACCAGGACTGCAGCCTCTTCACCCTCATGCTGCATCCACGGCCACCCTGCTCCAAAATCTGATGTGATTTAATTAAGACCCGTCTCCACCAGATCCAGCCACAGTCCGTGGAGTCTGGGTTCACTCAGCAGCACGTCAGTTTCCAGAGCTCCCTGACAGAACCAGTGATTTAGTGAGAAGGCAGTGAGACGGTGGACAGGAAACAGAAACTCTTTGATACATTTAACAATAAAAGCTTTATTTTTGTTCTGTTTATTTATTTTTTTCACAAATATAAAAGACACTTTGATGTCCTCAGTGTCAACTGTGTTGCTGTGCTGAGCAATGAAACAATTAACAGGCCAGGCGCTGAAACATCTCCCTCTGCTGGAGACAAACGGGTCCAACAGCATGAAGACATGCTGATGCAGGAGTAAGAACTAAAGATGTTGAAGCTTAAAAAAAACGTAAGAACACGGAGGCCAGACTCACATGGACTGGGTTGGAGGTGTGTGGGGGTGGGGGTGGGGTGGGGGAGGCGGGGGTGCATCCCCTCACTAGTTAATCTGATGGTGCTGTAGTTGTGAAGTCAGTACTGTTTCTCTGTGATCGTCTAACATAAAGGACAGGGGAAACAAGGTGAGTCTGTGTTTGTGTTTGTGTTGTTTTTTTGTTGTTGTTGTTTAAATGGTGGACAGGTTCAGGGCCGTGTAGATCAGATTCACTGTACTGCAGATGAAGCCCGTCAGGTTACAGATGGTGGACAACGAATGGTAGCGGACGAACGTGCTCTTGTAGCCTCTGTACTTGGGGTCCTGCTCTTTCAGCTTGGCGTACGCCTCCTTCTGGGCACTGAGACCAACCTGGTCTCCAAGGCCATGCTCCTTCTCCACCTCCCTGAGCCGGAACATAGTCTCTGTGACCGCTGGACCGAACCACTGAGCGTTTAGACCGGCAGTGATCAACGCCACGAAGTAGAGACTCATCTGCAAGGCATGAAAGTCAGGATGAGAACATCACTGACAGAATACAGACCTCTGACGTACACACGTGTGTGTGTGTGTGGACCTGCACACTCTCGTGCCAGTCCAGCAGATCCCTGGGGTGATAGACTGCGTACACAGCCAGGCTGATGACGCTGCTGCCCAGCAGACAGTAGAAGTAAACAGGAAAGAGTTTACTCTGCACCAGGCCGAAGGTGTGTCGCGACACCTGCCAGACCAGTGCAAATCCTGCAGGTTCAAAGGTCAAACAAGGTCAGAGGTCAAATATAGCACTGGAGTGTGAATGGTGTGAATACATGGAGTGAGTTACCCTGGTTTTACCTGCGATAAAAGAGACCCAGACCTGCATGCCCCAGGAGAAGGAGAGCACGAGGAGATGAAGCACTTTGATCAGATCTGTGGGCTCCCCCTCTGTTGCCATGGTGACACTACATACACAGCACATATACAGTTTGCCATCATTAACCCTTTGCTGCCTTGTTCTGAGCTCCATCATTAAAACTCATCCTTTTTATAGCAAAAGTACACGTGAAAAAATGAAGCTCTTGGACCAGGATTGTGACATTAAATAATTCATGTACTTCAGTTCAGACGACACGTTCATGTTTACTAGGTTGTTGGCTGTTCCAACGGTGAATGTATACAAGTAAAGGATGAGTTTTTTTTAAGGCCACGTTTTTATCACAACATCTTTGTGAA